>NC_056527.1:124438520-124474940 GCF_019175285.1 Sceloporus undulatus | reverse complement strand
CCACTGCAGAACAGCAGATAGACTTATTTTTAGAAGATCAGAGGAGACGGAGAAGTCCAAAAGTCAAAACGCTGCATCCATTTCTGACCACAACAGAGACCCATTCCACCTTCTTTCTTTCCCCATGCACGAAAATGGGGATGTTTTTATTTGATGGGAGCTATACTACTGCACCTGAATACCAACCAAGATCTCCAGCCTTGGATTTCTGGATGCTGTTAGTCACCAACTCCCATCATCCCCAAGCACTAGTCATGATATTAGGGTGCAAGGTCATAGTGTATCATCACCCAGGGACTCCAGGTTGGGAAAGTCTGGAGTGTTTCTACAGATGAATTCTGTATGAAGTCTTATTCTGCCATGTGATAGTTTGTTGAAAGCTTTATTTTATTCTGAAAGAGTGAGGCCAGCAGCCACACTCTTTCCATGCAGCCTCAACAGTTCTGGGGTACCTGAACAATGTGGGCAACTAGCACACATCTGCCATCAGACCCAGATGGGCAACCAGAGGTCAATTCATAACCCACTCTAGCAAGTTCACTTTCATTAATAGCAGTAAGAAGAGAAGCTAACCTTGTCCTATGTTAGAAAATAAGGTACCTCTCCTAATCCCTGACTGCATTTAGCCAAAATTAGGGTTGGAGCTTGGAAATGTTATTTCATGGGACCACAGTTCCTCGAATTCTTCCAAAGTCAGGAGAATTCAGGGATATTGGTCCTACAAAGCATTTCCAAGCTCTAGCCAGGGCCCAGCAAGAAATATAACTCACAGTACAATGCAAGGGGCCAGCTGTGGAATACAGAAACATGTATATCATTCCATCACCACATCAATGCATAATCACAACTGAACCCCACAAACAGGGGGCTAGGGCTGTCTGGTAAGGCATTATCTGTTCATTTGGGTTCCTTTATGACAAAAACGGCAAATTGGCAGCAACCAATCTACCTGCAACAAAACCAACATCAAGATCCAGAAAGGGTTCCTACCCAGACCTTATGAACTAAGCAAGAAACAAAGTTGTTAAAATTTAGTGGGCAAAAAAATAAGGATTTGGAAAACCACAATGTATATTTATGTCAACAGCTTTAATTCAAAAAACCAAAACCAGGAGGAAAAAAAATCCTTACAAACTTTGATTAAAGAAGGTATTGAACCGCTGCAAACATATTGCTTTGTGTGTGTCTCGTCTTTGTTAACAATCTAGACCTCATGAATGGCAAGCCTGCTCCTTCCTTGGTTCAAGGTTGGTGCTCCCTTGGGTGAATTTGTGCACAAGTGCTCCGCATGAGGCTAGATACTCAGGGAAGAAGTCTACAGATGCAAGATGAGAGCCTCTTTCCAGTTGGCAGAATGTAAAGTTCGACTGGAATACTTACACAGAGTAGTGTATACCAGAGAACGAAGGGAAAGGGAGGCCACCAAAGAGAAGGTGTGAAGATGACAAGATTGGGCAACAGCCTAGGACCTGCCTGGGAGCTGCTGCCTAACCTGTCCAAACTACTGTGTAAAGAGATCATGGATACCACCTTATGCAACATCGGGAAAAGTAGTTGCATTAACGTAACACTTGGTTGAACTACTGCTCTGAAAGAGCAGCAAAGAGAAAAGGTGAAAAGGACAAACTCGGAAACAGCACGAGGCAGAGCTGTGTCCAGGTGCTGCTACACATTCTGCCAAAATCATTGCTTACTTACTCAAGAACAGAAAAAGCAGTTACTCTAGCAAAAGGCTTGGAGAGCATTTCTGCTTCTATCTTATAACACATTACCATTTCCAGAGAGACTGAGAGAAGGGAAAAAAGAGGGGGAATAATAATAATGCTACTTAATTCTTTCTTTACTGCCATGGTAGGAACTGTGCTTCCACACCACCAAAAAAAAAGTTGTGCTACAGTTTCCAGAAGTCCTCACTTGTGACTTTACTGGCTAAGCTTTCTGGGTCTGGCAGTCCCACAACATGTGGAGGGCTGCACACTTCTAACCCTTGCTTTTCTTGTTGTGCTTCTAGTTCCTCCCTGTCTCCCCAACCACCTTCAAAAAGAACTTTTGTGGGCTTCTGATTTGCATTTCAATCATAACCACATCAAAAATCTGAGCTGGGTGAAACAGCACCCATGGGGCAGCAGGGAAGGAAGGAGTTAACCACTTTCTTCCTTTCTGATGCCTCCCAGCATGGGCAGGCGAGATGTCGAGAAGGAAAACTCAAGAGTCACCCTACTAGACTAAGAACATTTACCAACTTAGGAATGGGAACGTCAGTTCCAGGCCTTGCCAACTTCACAGAGCATAGCCTTAAAAACAAAAAAACAGCCAAATCACACATACAAAATGTGCTGGCAACATATGAAAATGGTGGAGAAGAGGCCAGTTTCTTCTTATGCTCTGGTCCCTTCTCACGTGGCCTTCAGAGATCAACCTCATTCCCACGAGGAAGTTCTGTAACTCACCATGAACTCTCACCGACAACTATTTCCAGTTTCTAACACAACTATCATCTCAGTACCGCAAAAAACAAACAACTATTCAATAGGCAGAGATGAGAACTACCACCATCTCACTGTTGGTATACACAGTTTAATACCACACCCAGATGATTATCTTCATCACCCCAAGAAGCTTAGTGCACTCTAGTTTTGCTCTGCTGGATTTGGGTTCTGTGGTTCCAGCACCCGACAAGCATGGCGCCGCGGTGTTTTCCGCTGCAATCCCAGGGCTCTGGTCACCAGCCTCCTAGCTACCACTGTGTCTGTCTGAGGTCTCTCTTTTGCCAGTTGTAGGAGCTCTAAGAAAAACAGAAATAGAGGAAAAGGGGAGATGAAGTGTCAGGGAGGGAAGGCAATACAGGGAACCCTTGAGGACCTGGCAAAACAAACGTTGAACTCTGGAAAGGGTTTTTGACTCCCAAGAGACATTTTTCCCCCAGTGGGTATCGTAGTGGTTTGATTGTTAGCCTATGACTTTGGAGACCAGGGTTCGAATCCCAGCCACCATGTCCCTTTTCCACCAGTCCATTTATTGGCCAGCATGACTTTCCTGGCCATTTAAAAGTACCAGGTGAGTTGTGAATCACAAGGATGGGTTCACACTTGGCAGCGAAGTGACAAAAGTCTATTCCCAGAGGCACTGGGCACAGTTACCAAATGGTGGGGAGGAAGAGTACTAATCACAACTCCTCCATCACAATGAACATGTTGAAAGTTAAATTCTTACTTACTTGGCCGCTGAAGAGCCTTGATTTTTGACTGTCTGGTACCATGGATTAGAGGACGAACCTTTAAAGAGGTATAACTCTGTTCTAGTGCTTGAGATGCTGGAAAGAGAGAGAGAGAATGCCATGTGGGGGATATAAGCACAACAAGAAACTCATTCGCACCATTGTTCCAAATGTGGGTAAAGTTCTTCACAGAGCAGAGATTGTCTTGAGAGTCAACCTTGTTGCCTGGTACAGTTGGCCCTTCACACCCATGGATTCCGCATTCATGGACTCAACCTTCCACAGCTTGAAATGTTTATTTACTTATTTTTTAATTCTAAAAAAAAACCCACCTTGATTTTGCTATTTTCTGTAAGGGCCACCATTTTGCTACCCCATGTATATCATGCAACTTTGGTGTTTTGGTATTCACAAGGGGTCCTGGAACCAAACCCAAGTGGATACAAAGGGCTGACTATACTTCTCCTTGGAATGCCCAATGCCTAGGGAGAGCCAGATCCTTCATGCACATTGGATTTGCACACTGTACACTTTGCACAATTGTGCATGGGGGGGTTGCATAGTGCTGCTGCAAACATGCTGCACCATGCAAACCCCCATGCAGAACTGGTGCAGCAGATGATATTTATGCTATGCTGAGGAGATGTTAGACTGCAGCCTTAGACTGGAAGTCAGGCAGACGTTACTACTCAATCACTATTGCAAAAAAACCTAAAATTACCTGCTGCCAAACTGGAAAAGATACCAAGAGCATGAGTGTCATCGACCCACTGCAGCTTAAATCCACTCTCTCTAAAATGAAACAATAATTATGTATTACTCCTCATGTCTAATAGTCATGGATAGCCACAGGTTGATCCAATCTCCCTTTAAAGCCATCCATGTTGGTAGTCATCCCTACACCTTGTGATAGGAAGCTTGACAGCTTAATAAGACACTGAGGAAATACTTCCTTTTGCCTGCTGTATAGCATTATTTAGTGGACAGCCCTGGGTTTGTCTAACATTGGGGAGATAAGCTTCTCCCATCCACAACATGCATTATTTTATATAGATCTATCATTGCACTCCCTAAACTTGCCTTTTTCTTTAGCTAAATATCGTCAAATGTTATCGCCTTTTCTCACACAGGATTTGCTGGCTGTTAAGAAATATTATGTCCCAACAGCTCCTGCCCGATATGGTAGATTGATCAAAACTCAGAGAGAATGAAGCATGAGGTCTGAGAAATCTGTGCAAAACCAAAATCCAAACAACTTACTCTGAATTTTAAAGGAGCTAGGCATATATTTACTGATACCTGGATACAGTTAAATCTCCCTTATCCAAAATGCCAGAAGTCTTTTGGATTTTTTTTTTTTGGGGGGGGGGGGATTCAGAAAGCAAAGGTATCACTATCTCAGCCACCGATGAAAAAGTGTTGGGGTTTTGTTTTGTTTTTTGAAATCCGGTAACGGAGACTCAAACTCTATTGATGGTCTATCTTGCATCCCAGCTGAGGGTTACAATTTTAGAGCTGCCCCAGGATTAGCCTGAAGAAACCAGTCCAGTTAGGAGACATGCTTCAAGCAGTGTTCAGGGCTGCTAGATTCTTGAGTGCCATGACAATTCAACTTCAGAGGAGGAAGGTATTCTGACTTTGGCATCCTTTCTTGCTACTAGACTGGAAAAGAAAGCAGGCAACTTACTGAAACTCTGCAAAGACCTCCAGGAGGTGCTCAGTTTTTAGTAAGGGAGAAAAATCATAGATCTCGAGCACGTGTCCAAAATCTCCTTCGTTGATCTGCGCTTCGCCATAGCTAGAACAATCAAACTGGATTTTTTCAATGCTTATGTCCTTTATGGTCAAATAATTTGTGATCTGGAAAAGAGGAGAGAGGGAATAGCTGCATTTACACAATGAGGGGTTTAGCTCGGTGCTTTCTATGCAGAGGCTGCAGGACAGCAGTTTCCAAAGTCTTCCAGTTGCTATGGAGTTCAACTGTCCAGCTTGGTCAACAGCCAAAAATTTGGGAACTATTGTCCTAAGAGGTTGCATGCAACTGGAATTAGGAGTTTCAGCACAAACATGCTGAAAATCAACCAAAAATGACAACCACAAGGAAGGCAACTTCACTTCCAGCCTACAGAAAAGAAGCACAGGGGGAAATTGTCTCACTACCACCACCTGTGCAATTGCCTACCCCTTGCTTTAAATCTTGGGGCACACAGTGCCATGTTGTAGCTCAGTGTTACGCTTGAACTCTTTGGAAACTAACCAGCTAATAAAGGCTTTACCTCTTGTAAGAGCTCAGCACCACAGTCATCCTCAAAGATGCTATCCTTTTCTTCCACCACAGAGTTCCTCATGTCTCTGTCCCCAGAAGACAGCTCCAGGCCAGGCCACAGGTTTCCTTCCAGGTCTGCCATCTCTCTCTGCTGGTTTTCAAGAACGCAGCCACCTTTGCCATATTCACACACAGAGGTATTTAAATAAGGTACAGCCTGGGAGTCCAGCACAGGCAGGTCTTTGCAGCTTTCTGCTCCAGGAGATGATGTCCACCCGGTCACAGGGAAACCTATTCTGTTTTGATCCCCAGTGTCTTTACAGGCCTCTGTCTGGCTATGCTGGAATACAGATGCATCACAGCAGTCTTTATCCTGGGTTTCCAAGGCTGACATTTCTGGACTGCAATGGGACACAGTGGCATCTGTTGTGCCCTCTTTCGGAGAAGGTGTCTTGCTATCCTCCGCTCCACTGGCACAAGTACAAACATTATTCTTATCTTCCAAGAAGCTGGAAGCACTAGGAGGGTTTGAGAAAATGGTATCGATAACAGGTCCCTCACACTCTTCAGGCAGGGATGGAAAGGTATTGCTTTCCAAAACAAAGGAATCAGGGCTGCTCTTTTCTTTGTCTTGAAGAATGGACATCTTTATGCTCAATTCTAAAGCTACGTTCTCTGGAACTATATTGTTCTGTTCTTCCAGCAATGGTAGGTGACTACTTTCTTCTGAGACCACATTGACAGAACCCTCTTCCTTCCATTCTTCCTGAAAGTCGGACTTTTCACAATAGTCATGTACCAAAGGATCTCTGCCATCTTCATGTGGGCTTCCTCCAGCAGTAAGAGTTTGGCTGCTCTCTAGTATGAAGGGAGATTGTTCAATGTTATGCTGGCCGCCATCTTCTGACACACTGGGTGCACATTCCAGCAGATGAGAACTTAGGCACTCTCCCTTGCCACTCTTAGCATCAGACTCCAAAATATTTGTATACATCTCTTGAGGACTTTCAGCCTTGGAGTATTCCACATCAGGACCTGGCAACCTGTTGGTCTCTGTAATCCTATCACTTCCATTGACCACACTTGACCTTGGACACTCAGACTCAATTGTTCTAATGCCATGGGACTCACTTCCAGATGCATCTAGTGGCCCTTCTTTTTGCAAGCCCTCCGGCTTCTTCCGCATGGCCCTGGGGACATACAGAGCTCTATCTGGCTTCTTTCGGGGCTGCCTTCTTCCTCGGCCATTTCCTCTCTGGGATTGGGAGCCATCGGCCAATGCTTCGCCGTGACGTGGTCCCCCTCTTGACCGGCCTCCTCTGTTTCTTGGGTGGAAAGGGTGACTTGAGGTGGAGGTATTTCCTCGGAAGCCATCTTGATCCTCCGGGTCATCTGGCAACCTAGCCCCAAGAAAGGAAGAAGGAAACAAAGTCAGGAAAGAGTTGTGTGAATTCCAAAACAAGAACCTTCCTCACCAAGAGTCCAGTGTTGTCTGAACCAACTACCCACGAATTAAGTCCCAGACTTCAAATCCCTTCATAGGGATTTTCTTGGCAAGATTTGTTCACAGGAAGATTCACTGCACCATTTTAATTAATATCCAATGTTATTCTTTATTATATTGTCTGTCATATCTGCTTTTGAATGAGCCTTCTTGTTTCACTTCTCTCTTAAATAAAGATGCTCTGTCTGATTTCTTTAATTAGCAATGCTGACGCTGTCTTGATTTTAAGTTATCTGGACTATGGGATGTTTTTAGACAACAACTTTCAGAGTTTTAATGGTAACAAATTTATCTATATTTTATCATATGCTTTGCTCAGAAGGTACAAACACTTTGCCATTCAAATATTTAAAAAATAAATTTTGGAGCCAGGAAAAAGAGAATTAATTTAATTTAAAGAGCATTAAAGACCAATTTCTTCTAGCAGGCCTACCCAGATGATTATATTTCAGATGATTACAGTACAGTGGTGCCTCGGGTTACGAAAATAATTCGTTCCGCGGCCGTTTTCGTAACCTGAAAAGCCTTCGTAAGCCGAAATGCCATAGGCGCTAATGGGGAAAAAGCCGCGGCTCCGCCGCGGCTCCATTTAAAATAGCGCCGGAGTTTTTTCGTAACCCGAAAAAACTTTCGTAACCCGAAACAATAATTCCCTATGGGATTTTTTCGTATCCCGAAAAATTCGTAACCTGGGTATTTCGTATCCCGAGGTACCACTGTAATGGGAAATGCAAAGATATAGCCATGTTAGTCTGTAGAATCAGTATGTAGAAAGATCTTGTAGCACCTTTGAGACTAACCAAAAGAAAGAAAGTTGACAGCATGCATCTGAAGAAGTAGACTTAAGTCTACAGAAGCCCATGCTGCCAACTTCTTTCTTTCAGTTAGTCTCAAAGGTGCTACAAGATCTCTCTACACACAGTAATGGGAAATATTACTTTTGAAAAGCAAGTTTCCCAGCTCTGCTACTGACATGGCTAACAGAAAGTTACCAAGGGGGAAAGTCCTACCTTATGGCCGAGTGGCAAACTACTGTCCTCCGTCTCCATCCTTCTCCCACAGAAAAGCTGCTCAGATGGTCAACATCATCAACGGTCCGGTGGATCAGGTACCGGAGGCGACTGGACAAGGGAGGAAACAAAAGGACCCTGGAAGAGAGCACAAAGAGCCACAAAATCAAAATCAAACAGACAACAATATAGCCATGCTTCCACATCTGCTGGCCGCTGGGCAACCATAAAGAAAAGCCAGTGTTTATCAACTCTTATCTACGACAACAAAGGTTAATCTACCGGATGGTTTTCTTCGCATGATTTGTTCGAGGGGGTTGCCTTTGTCCTCCTCTGAGATTGAGAGAGTGTGACTTGTCCAAGGTCCTTGGCCAAGCAGGGATTCAAACCCTGGTCTCCAAAGTCATGGTCCACCACTCCAATCATTATGCCACACCTGAGGTATGGATCTACCACCTGAGGTAGGTACTGTATCTACTCATATGTAAGTCTAGAAATTTTAGTGTTATCCACGGGTCAATGTAGGTACTGTACTTTAACTCTTATTCAATAAAGGAACCATCCCTGGTGAAAGACAAGAGCATAATCTGTCATGGAAGCAGTGACCCCCATCTGTTCTCTCATCCATCTAGCCTTTAGTATGAGCACAAACAGTTATGCCTGCTGGAATTTTGCAGGTTCTTTGGCATTGTTTTCCTTTCCTTCATCCTTTAGATCCTTTGTTACATGTCCCTTAGTTTTGCCCTTGACTTATCCCTGGGTCATATCAAAATCCATCATTTTGGCCCCTAAACCTGCGCTCGACTTATACACGAAGTCGATTTACAGTCAAGTCTATACGGTCATTTGTTCTACCTAATGGTCGAGCAAAAGAGGGAAAAGACCTCTTACTTTTCCAACTGGTTCTGAAGCAAGAAATGGTCCAGTTCCTCAATGATCTTGCTGACGAAGTCATTCTCCGTGGGGGAAAGGGTGACCCCATCTAAACAACGCAGCGCCAGGGTGACGGTGGGGTGGTAGCCTAGAAGAAACAAAGAGGTCAACTGACCAGTCAGACAAGGGGGAAATCCACATCATCATAAATATCCCCCACAAAAATCAGTCCATTAGGACCATTCAGGAATTTAATGTGCTGCCTTTCTCCCCGAAGGAACCCAAGGTGGCTCACAGATTTAAAAAACATTACAGTTGGCAACTGTCAGCCAGAGGAGCTTTTCTTCAGACAGTGGAATGACCTGCTAAAAGAGGTTTGACCACTGAAGACACTGTCTGAGTTTAAAACAGCATTGAAGACCGGTCTCTCTTAGCATTGAAGGCCTCTCTAGATGATTTTTAAACTGTGAAGTTTAAATGTGGTTTGTATTACTATGTGCACACCTTATTTGCCCTTTCAAACTGATGTATGTTTTAACTGGCATGGTTTGCCTGTTCATCGTTGTTCCCCAACTCAAACCATAGGGAGAGGGGGGTAAGAAATAATAATAATAATAATAATAATAATTATTATTATTATTATTATCTCTATTGAAGCTCCTATGTTTTGCAGTGCCTTGTCCTCCTTTGTGGTTAAGACATCCAGTCACCTATTCGGTGCCCAGGGATGCCCAAGGGATAGCCAAAGGATGCCCAAGGGCAGAGTGACCAGGCATCCTCCTTTTCCAGGACATGCCCTCCATTTCACCCTCCAGCCCATGAGGAATGCCCAAATGCCCTCCTTTTTGAGCCTGACTCAGAAGGGGAGCTTTAGTTAGCTTTCCTTGGGCCAGGCTCTCCATCTTTCTGAACCGTTTACACCTGGCAGTGCCTTGTCCTCCTTGGAGGCCAGGGCATCTGCTCACCCTTCCCAAGGGGTGCCCAAGGGATGCCCAAAGGATGCCCCTGTGCAATTCTGGACCCCCTGACACCCCCCTCCCAAAAAAAGCCCTGGAGGGCTGGAAAGAAGGAAACCAAGGTAAAAGGAAGCTCATAGCTATGAGGTTGCAACCAGTGCCCCAAATAAAAAGCCTCCTGGCCTCTTCCTGGGCTTTGCACCTACCTCCAGGCCCAGCCTCCCAGCGGATCCAGGGATCCAGTGGCGTTCCCAGCAGCTGCAGCACTTGCAAAGGCAATGGCAGCCCTTCCTCCTCCTCCTCCTTTGGGGCTGGACCACTCCTGAGCTCCGCCTTCGCTGCTTTAACTAGCTCTGCCTTTGGGTTTAGATTAAGGATGCAGTGCCAAAGGAGCCTGGCAGAGGGCATCCCTTGCATGGGCAGCAAGGCCTTGGTCTACTCTGTGCTTTGCTTGTGTGTGTCCCCATGGCAGGGTCTCCCTGAGTCAGAAAAGGACCCCCCCCCAAGGAAAAATATGTAGCCCATTTGCAATATTCACTTTAAATACCGACAAGGACAAGAGCTCTCTGGCTTAGGATTTAAAGCCCCCTTCCTTGAAGTGCAAAGCCCAGGATCCTGCAAGAGGAAGCCCTAGCAGTCAAAGGGCTATTTATTTACACACACATATATCAGTTAAATGCTATAGAGAGAGCAGAGCAGTTAAAGCAATATATATATATACAGTATATATATATATATATAGAGAGAGAGCAGTTAAAGTGATATATATATATATATATATATGTTTTATATATATATACACACACACACACACTCACATGCATATATGTGTGTGTTAAAATACTATATATATATATAGAGAGAGAGAGAGAGAGTGAGCACTTAAAGTGCTACATACATACATATATATAGCTGTTAAAGTATACACATATATATCAGTTCAAATGCTATAGACAGCATTTAAAGTGCTATTTATATGTGGATATATATATATATATATATACATACATATATCAGTTCAAATGCTATAGACGGAGCATTTAAAGTGCTATTTATGTGTGTGTGTGTGTATGTATGTATATATGTGTGTGTGTGTATATATATATATATATATATAAGTTCAAATGCTACAGACAGAGCAGTTAAAGTGATATACAGCAGTTAAAGTGCTATTTGTGTGTGTGTATCATTTAAAATGCTAGAGAGAGCAGTTAAAGTACTATATAGCAGTTCAAGTGCCAGCATCTCTGAAGATGCCAAAGCCACAGATGCTGGCGAAAGGAATACACTCTTCTAGACCATGGCCACAGAGCTCAGAAAACCCACAAAAACCTATAAATTATTACTTTTTAAAATATCAAAGCTGAAAGTGATGGATAAGGAAACGGCAAGACCCACGGAAGCTCTCTTTATGGTTCTTACATTTGACCAGAGCCATTCTTGTTAAATGTTATTTTAATGAAATTATGAACTGAAGTTATCCAAGAAAGGGGATGTATAGAGTCACGGCACAGTCGCACACTAAAACCACCAATGAAGTTGTAGCATTAAACACTGAATTAACCCTCTTGAACAGAAAACTAACCTGATCTTCAGTTGACAGAGGGGGGTCCCTTTAGCTGTTTCACTTCTGTCTGGCCAGTTGCCTTAAGATTGTTCCCTCATTCCAGAATGCTCCCATTGTCCCTCTTAGAACAGTCAGCAGGGCAGAGCTGCTCAAGGCATTTTGCTGCCTGAGACAGACCAGTAAATGGTGTTTCCCCCACCATCTGAGAGAAGGAACAGAGTACGTATCTCAAAACAAGGATATTATTTTGGCACATTAAACTATCAATTCCGCAAAGAGCTCTCCTTTTCTTTGGAAGTATTAAAAAATGCAATGCAGTTCAGGTTGAGTCTTCTTTATCCAAAATGCTTGGGAACAGAAGTGTTTAGGGTTTTGGAGATATATATATATATATATATACACATTTGCGTCCCATCTCCAAGATATCTCATTACATACATAAATACAAATATGTACAGACATTTCAAAATTATATATATATAATCACATTCTTGGTTTTCTCAATCTGTTTTCGATAGCTTACAGCATGTATATTGTGCATGTTGGTTGGTCCGATAAAGGTATCGCTATTTGATGGATTTGGGATGTTACAGGATCTCTAGGAAAGGATAGGCACTTCTGAAGCTTGAAAAGTGGTCGCTTTGTCAATCTACTAGACTAGTTGATCCACAAAGCATAGACTGCATTTAAGACTGCGTCTTCTGTCTCCATGGGAGAAGGCCACCTTCTTGCAGAAATCTCTTACCTGCAAAGAGTTAATCTCTCCCTGTTCTTTCCTTCTCCTCCAAATGATGCTGATTGCTGCAGAATTACCATACAGATTGATGAGGAAACCAAGAATGTGATTGCAGAAGTGGCCAAGGCCCTCTCAGCCAGTGCCCAGACAGAGAGAAACCTTGCCTCTCCTTAGGCAATACAGCATTTTCTCTCCTCTGCCCTCATTCTCCAGCCTGCTTCTCTCTCTCACACTCCATCCCTGATGAAAATAACCTCTAAAGACTCCAATTTAGAAAGGAGCCCAAAAGAGATGATGACTCCAATTTGCCTGTTTCTAGTCCATCCTATGAACCTAAGGGGTCATTACTGACTGATGGAGCCGGTGGCATGGTGTAGTGGTTTGAGCTCTAGGCTATGGTTCTGGAGATCAGGGTTCAAATCCCTATACTACCATAGAGACCCACTGGATGACCTTAGGCAAGTCACACTCTCTCGACCTCAGGGATGCTGGCAAAAACCCCTCGGAACAAACCTTGCCTAGACAAGACCTCATGATAGTCCTGCCTTAGGGTTGCTATAAGCGGAAAGAACTTGAAGGCCACAACAATAACAACACTGTGAAGTCGAAGGCTTTCATGGCCGGCATCCATAGTTTTTTGTGGGTTTTTCGGACTACGTATGTGGCCATGTTTTAGAAGAGTTTATTCTTCAAGTTTCACCAGTTTAGTTAACCACTAATAGCATTTTTGGACCTGCAAGACATTTCCAACTGCCAGCCGGTTACACATTTCCTTGGCACACTGTCTGGCCACCACTGACTCAAGCGGTTGCGCTTGGCTTGCGCTGATTTTCAGAGCCCAATTTCCAGCTGAAGTTTGGCATTGGATTCAGTGTGCATGCTTCATTTGTGAGGCTTTTTGCTTTGGGTCTCAATTTTATCTTTTATAAGATAGATAGATAGATAGATAGATAGATAGATAGATAGATAGATAGATAGATATTGCAAGTAATTGCAAATAATTATAATGAAAAAGGAAAACATCATTATTATACATACATCATATATATAGTCACTATGTATAAATATTAATAAAATCTTCAGAAAAGTAGATCAATAACTCCAAACATTTCTTCAATTTCCAGGTCTTTATTTTATAGTTTTATTCTGAACAGAGAAGGCCAAAGTAGCTTCCTTTCTTCCAGCACTTGGAAATTTATTTTGGGGTTACTAAGAGGTGGACTATATCTCTCAGAATCCACCAGCTGTGTTTAGTGCAGCATATACAGGGAACTGTAGTCCCCAAAAGCTCTGCTCCCTCTTTTCCCAGCACCTGAAACCCCTGTTCCCTTCATTTTAGCAGAGAGAAAATTGCTTTCTTGAATCAGCTTTACAATTTACCTTTAGCCAACACAAGAACAGAATCAAAGGCCAACCTTTGTGCATCTAATAGCATCTGGTTCATCGGTCAGGAAGTAGCAACATATTTTGGGTGCTCTTCTCCGTTTCTTGGTAACTGTGGGCATCATTGAAAATGTCAACCTGGAATTCATCTATTCAGTGCTCCAAGGAGTCAGATTAAGAGTCTGAGCTGAATATGGAAAAGGTAGAGACAACAGACACCTCAATATGCAACTCTATTAATTCAGACAGTTTTTCACTAACAAGGTTTGCAGTCCTAACCAAGATGGTACCCCAGGTCTTCAGCACTCTCCTTCCATTTGCTTGATGTTTAAATAGAGTTGCATGGTGTGGTGATTTGTGCCTTGAACTAGAACTCTGGAGTTCGTGTTTAGGATAGACTGCAGACAGGGTTCGAATCCTGGCTCAGCCATGTAAACCCCTTGGGCAAGTCACACTCTCTAAGTCTCAGGGAAGGCAACGGCACACCTTCTCTGAACAAATCTTGCTAAGAAAATCCCAGGATAGGGTCGCCATAAGTTGGAAATGAAGGCATGCAACAACAAATATGGGCAGAAGAGCTCCAAAAACGAGGACAGGGATTCAGCACAGCAGCCTTTCTTTTTAAAGCAATGACTGAACAGAATAGAGATGCCACAGCTGCAGCTGGAAGGTGTCAGGTCTGCAAAATATTTCCCCTCCACCTACCCATCCCAAGTGAGGAGCAACTTGACTGTAATTGGGGTGTATCTAGTCATTACAGTTACTCAGTAATTACCACCTGCTCATTTTTCTCTTTGTTCAAAGTTTGCCGGAAAGAGACGCCGAGGAACCGGCGAGGGCCTGGAAAACGGTGGAACATGCAAGCGAGGCACACGACCTGCCATTTTCTGCTTTGCATTTGAGCACCTGTCTTTCAAAAGAGATGTATTTAAAGTTTGGGATGGGTTTTTTTTAATTAATAAATCATCATCAGTGTCATATTTTCCAGTGACAGGATGGCAGCTGCCTTCTCCTCCTTCATTTGCCAGCTATCAGAGGAGGGGAGGATATGCAAAGAAGATATTAATTAAGAGGTGCAGGTAGGAAAAGCCACTTTGTAAGTCATTGTTATTGAAATGAGACAGACAGCCCTGGTGCCAAGGGATCATTAAGACAGCAGCCCTAAGGAGACAGCAAAGCAGGGGGATTCAGGGACAAACTAGGCAGGATGTAACTTAGGTGAACACAAGTGTGTGTCTGTGTTTGCTTTGTGAATAGGGACCACACTTGGTGACCCAAGGGACAGTGGCTTCTCTAGGGTCGGTGTCTTCTCACTGAGCTTCACCCCACTCTCGCCATCTCTTAAAGCATTTTAAAGGGATGCAAATGAATCGCACATACTATTTGTGCCCAAAGGTAGGAGTTTGAGGAGAAATGGTGCCACCTCCCCTTTGGGTGTCACCTGGCACGTCTGTGCCAAGGGATGCATGCGCATGGCCTGTGAGCCCCACTTTGCCCACTCCTAGTTGGCACTGTAAAATGATGAACAATCCTTGTGACAAGGAGGGTCAAATTTAGACACATTTCTAATGCAAACATTTAAGAAGTTAGAAGGATGGTTGTACTTGCTGATCATTTCCGAAGCAATATCAGGCTAAGTTGAAAGCATTTGGGACCTTTGCGGAAAGGTCACAGCTCAATGGCAGGGTGCATGCTTGGCATATAAAAAGTCCCAGAACCAACCCCTGGCATCTCCAGCATCTTTTCTAGCAGCATCTACAGAGGGAAAGGGAGGAAATAGTCTGCTGTCAAGGGACCCCATTGATTCTCCTCTCGGCCTTGGAAACCAGATGGGTAACTTTGGGCACACACTCGCAGCCCCCCAAAACCTCATGTTAGGTTCACATTAGGGTCGCCATAAGTCGGCACATAACAACAATTTGATGGTCCCATTTTTCCAGATCATTTGGTGGATGGGCTCAACAGTCCCCTACCTCATACATTCCCAGGGCCCATGCTCCCATCAATACTTAGTAATGCATACAGATGTATGGTACCTATCTATTTTCTATACCAAGTTGGGCCAATTGCTTATCAGTTTGGAATTCAAGAACACTTAAGCTAATCTTCTCAAAATAGATGTATTCCCGTCCCGCAAAAGTCAGCACAGAGGCATCACAGTTAACTTATCTGATGGCTATGAATTTGCAGTTTCATCTTCTGGTCCCCTACATGAGGAATATAACAGCTCATTTTCTTTCTGTCTGTCTTCTTTCTCTTTTAAGGGAGTCAGAATCATAAGCTTGCATTCATAAGAAAGACTTTCATGTGCAGATTATCCTGTGTATAGTTAATCTTTCAGAACTGGTCCGCATTAGAGAACAATTCAAGTTCTGTTATCTTTCTTCTTTATGTATTTGCTTCATCTTTTATTCAGTTTTGTTCAATAATGTTCCTAAAGATTTCGTTCTTGTCTTCCTTTCATTGGTACATATTCTCTCTCTCTTTCTCTCTCTCTCCCTTGTAACCTGATAAATGATTTTTAGGATTTCTTTCTATAACCAATTCACTGCTGGTGACAAACTTGCCCAGTTTTAGGTAACAGAGAGATAAGTCCCAAGGAACCTTCACTAGTCATGTATTGAGGATGGCAGAAGAAAGTACCCAACCCAGGTCTATATTGACTACTAGCAGTTTGCCAAAATTTCAGATATAGGTCTTGCCTAGGAAACTCAGGGATCAGAGTTAAAACAGATTGAGTGAGTGAGGACAGTATCGGCATGCAACCAATGAAAGGATAATGTTTCAGAAGTACAAAAGCCAATTCTTCTTTTTAAGCCAATAATAATTCCACCAAATCTAAAGAGCCCAAAGAAAACTGAACATGCTCAGTAGTCATGGTATCTTAAGCATCAGTTGGAAATGGAATATGAACACAGGGATGAAATGGACCAAATGCATCTGAGGAAGTAGACTTTAGTCTAAGAAACCTCATGCTGCCAACTTCTTTCTTTAGTCTCAAAGGTACTACTGATCAATAAAAACTACATGGGGGGGGGAGGGGGAGGTGCTACAGGATCTCTCTCCATACTGATCCTACAGACTAACATGGCTATAACTTTGAACTCTACCAGAATGAAGTAATCATGTTAAGAGGGAATGATCTATTGCAACATTTTGTTGCCGGTCCCACCTTTACAGTTTAAAGGGAAGTCATACACCAGGTTCTACATTTGTTCCTGAGTCGAAAGCGTTGTATTCATAAGAGTATCATAAGTCAATGAGATGCAAGGAAAACTTAAATATAAACAGTCTGTTATGTTGAAATGGTTCTTTCATATTTCTGTCCAATATAATTCCAACACAATTCAGTAGCATTGTGGCATTATTCAAAAACATAGGTCCAACACCATTATAGTTTGGCAAGCGCTTGCTAAATGTCTCAGTGCTTTTGCAATGACCCAAATACAGAAAGGTGTGAGCAGGTTGACTTCTTTCCAAGCAGTTTTTTGAGGGGGGGGGGTCAAAATAGGGAGTTAGGCTAATATCAAGGGAGATACACCTTTCTCGGCTTCCCATGTTGGGAGCTCCTTGCCCAGATCAGCTTTGCCATTATGAGAAAGTATGGTTGTATTTTTTAAAAAATTGATACGAATTGGATTTCTCAATCAGACGTGCAAATGACACTAGCACTCACTTGCAGTTGGCACAGCATTTAAACCCCTACAATAAAAGATTCTTGAACCTGACCTCCTCCGTGGGTACATCAAACAAGATTTAGATGATCATCTGAATACTTACTAGGAAAACATATCCAAATTATTTTCCAGCCAAAGGACCAATTGTTTCTTACCCTTGTCCACCCACCTTCTTTATTTTACAAGTATTCAACAGAGAATTTGGACCAGATGCTGAGTAGATCCACCCAACCCCACCTTGTTCCTTCCTCTTCGCCCTTTTTGCATGGTCCTTTTTCAGTCCACTATATTAGAAGAAAAGGGACTGGTCTTCTCGAGCGATATATCAGTCTCATATTCCATGTGCACCATGGCAGACAAGACGGCTGCGTTGTTATCACAAGAGGTTTGGGAGACTTTGTCGAACACAAGGCCGTTGTCGTTGTCCTCGCCTTGGAGGCCGGTGGTGTGGGGGAGAAGGTGGGAGTAGCTCAAAGCCACTAGGTCTTTCTGGCAAGTAGTGTCATGATGGTACGAAACCAGCTCATTGCTGAAGTTGACGGCCTCCACAGCATTGCTGGGGCAGAAGCGGCCACAGCCCAAGATGGTGGCAAAGGCTCTTCGGAAATCAGCATTGAAGGCATAGATGATAGGGTTGAGGGAGGAGTTGGCCCAGCCAAACCAGACAAAGACGTTGAAGATGGTGTCATTGACACAGGGCAGTTTCCCAAGCTTCTGCAAATGGTGGTCACAGAAGGGGACCATGCAGTTCAGCACAAAGAAAGGAAGCCAGCAGAAGACAAAGACTCCCATGATGACAGAGAGGGTCTTGAGGACCTTGGTTTCCTTTTTGAAGGAGTTCTTCAAGGAGATTTCATGGGGACATTCATTACTTTGGCAGCTCTGGGCATGCTCCACAGCCCTCTCTAGAGAAGAGATCCTCCGTATCTGTCGCTGAGCAATGAGGAAGATCCTGGTATATGTCACTATCATGATAGCAACAGGAATATAGAAGCTGATGAGGGAGGAGGAGATAGCATAGGTCCTGTTGAGGCTGGAGTCACAGTTTTCTCCTGGGATCCAGGTGATGTTAGAATCCATCTCATGGTCAAGAAGAAGCTCACTGGCTTTGTGCCACCTCAGCTGGACAGGTATGAATGAGATCAAGACAGAGAGCATCCAGGCCACCCCAATCATGATGAAAGCCACCCGCTGGGTCATCTTTCGCTCATAGCGGAAGGGGCTGGAGATGGCCCAGTAGCGGTCCATGCTGATAATGCAAAGGTTGAGGATTGATGCTGTGGAGCACATGATGTCAAAGGCCACCCAGATGTCACAGAAGGCCCCAAAGGGCCAGAAACCAACCACTTCGGCCACCGCCTTCCAGGGCATCACAAGCACAGCCACAAAGAGGTCAGAAACAGCCAAGGAGATGACAAAGAAGTTGGTGACTTTTGAGCGCAGGTGCCTGAATTTGACCACTGCCATGCACACCAGCGTGTTACCCAACAAGGTGGAGAGGATGAGGAGGAGCAACAAAGAGGCCATCGCTACCCTTAGGGACAGCTCCGAGTTGTCCACCTTTGCTTGGCCTTCCGCATTGAGGCTATCATTAGCCATGACCGACGTGCCACCTTCTCTTTCTTCTCCTTGGAAGTAAAGTCTATCCATGTCTAGCTGTAGCCCAGAAGTGACCCCAGTCCTTCCTTGTCTGCTACATCTCCACCAGCCGACAAGCCATCGTATTCCTGCTCCTCTGCTCTTCTACTTGCATCTCAGAGGCAAGTCATTGGCTTCCAAACACTCCAGATCTCAGCCGGCGGAGCTGAACACAGCAATGTTCAGTTGTTCATTTCTTTCCAAGATTCCTACCAAACAGCTTGACATTTCCTCCAGCACTGCCTGCTTTGCTTCTCAAACTGCCACTCACAGCCAGTTCTCACCTACTCTACTTTTCTTGACACAGCCCTCCTTTCCCTCCCCGATCTTTTTCAGAAGCATGTCTGTGGCTTGCCTGCAGAATCCCAGTCCCTTTTGTGCTGCCTTGGTTGGGATGCAGTGAGATGGAGGGTGCTGTGCAATAAGTACAAGACCCAGGCTTGCTCCTTTGCCACTGCCGCTGGATGCCCTTTCTGTGTTTGAGCTTGCAGCCACCAGCCTCTCCTGTTGCTGCTGTTGCGCTTCCCCCTGGCGCCAGTTTGCCAAGACTTGCTCTCAGGTGAGAACCCTTCCTTATTTCTCTAAGTCTCTTTGCTCAAAACTGTGAAGGATGTGAGATGGAACATCTTTAGCACAGCCCAGAAAGGCTTGCAGGGGAAAGGAGTGAATGAACAGTTATAGAGTCTGTTGTTGTAATGGGAACCAAAATAGAAATAAAAATTCAACCATTTATTGGAAACAGCGTCAAAAACACGCAGGACATGGGAGTGACTTGGGTTGCATTTTGTTCTCAAATTAGGGAGGGAGCAGGCCTCTTATTGTATTTTCATGCTGCCAACCTTTCCAAAGCTATGGAGAAGGGGAGTGTTAGGATTTCCCAGGTGAAAATTGTTATCCGCAAGTACAGTACTGGTATCGCCACCAGCTTTCAACAGGGGTTATTTCCTTCTATATCAGATGTTAAGCACAAAGAAGTTTTGCTTTCTACCAAGTGAAAAGGGCCACATAATGAGCTGGTGGTTCCTGGTGAAATCTTACCCTTTGACAGTTTGATAGTTTAACTTTCAAAAACTATTTTTTTAAAATACACATACAAGTCTCTAGCCCTCAAAGTCGTCGAAATCTGCAGTGCAGTGTCTGCAAGAGGTCTAAGCCTTCAAGGATCCTATTCCTTCAACCATGGCACATTTTCTTGTGTCTCAGAATACATTATTACCTATTAATCACTTACCTACCCAGCTCAGCTTTAAAAATCACATCCACACATCACAGGCTGGTTGACTATAAGGGAAAGAAGAAAGTTTGCACACATTTGGAGCAAGAAGCTGGAATTGTTTTGGTACAAGATGTGGATTTGGCAGGAGAGTGCAAGATAGGAAACCCCATGTGTGTATCTGCACGGCGCAATACAGACACCATTATGTTTCATCTAGTATCACATCCACCAGCAGGATGCTATTTAAATGTATGATTACTCTTTAATCACTCTTTCATATCCAACAGAACTGCATTTTCTATCTAAATTACCCTCATTCAGCAACTGTGACTTTCTATTTCCCCTTTCTTCATTTGTCTTGATTACATTCCCACTTGGTGCCAGAGCATGAAAATTACGGGCCACTTCAAGCAAGTCACAAGATGTTCAGCAATAATGATTGAATGCCTCTGCCAACCCTCCAGAGCAGGAAATATTTTAGATCGAAACACAGTTGGTCCACATACAATAAAGCCTTTGCTTCTTGTCTCCTACATAGAAATTAAGGGGAAAGAGGGGACCGGTTCTAAAATAAGCAGAAGATACTATTGACCTCCAAGGAACCAGGATTTGGGGCTATGGAACAAAAATAATTAATCCTGCATTAATCTTGTATCAAGTTAATCACAGGTATGAGAAGCACAGAACAAAGCTGCTTACAATGTAGATAGGACTTGAAACACTCCTGTTGAACTGATGCATTTAGACAGAGCTTGGTGTATACCACAAGCAAACCGGCACAAAATTCATCTACCTTTGAAGCTTTTTAAAAGATGTAGTTAAGACATCAAAGATATGCTTTAAAATTGTGTTTCTCAGCCTTTCTGACCAGCAACTTTTCACCCCAAAATGTCAGGGATTTGTACCATATTTGTGCCATATAATGATTGTACATGGAAAACCCACTGTGGACTAGCAGCCAATGGCTTGTGGATCGGCACTAGTCTGCAGAGCACCACTTTGCATAGCAGTGTTTTAAACTGTGTGAGCACAAATGTCTGTGTCTCACAAGCCAGAAATGAGAAGCAATAACAAGCATAAATTATGCTCAAAATGAAGAATTCTATCAATTTGCTTATCAAGCCTGAAAAGCAACCTCTTCTCCGAATCTTTGGATACATGTTACATTTTGAAGGGCAAAATATCCAAGCCATAATCACGGCCCAGATGTGATAGTGCTCTCCACAACAGCCTCGATTTGCACTTGAACAATGACAGTTTCTAAAGTGAAACACACTTTGCCTGCAGAGGAAAAAGTGTGTGTGTGTGTCTATTTAAGACTAGATGATAATATATGGGCAGAAAAGGAAATGGCAACAGAGACAGAAGGCAAGGAACCCCTGGGTGAATAAGAAGCAACACAACATACAAAGCCACACTATGCAATTAATGATCATTCCAGTCCTGTATTTTTAAATTCTACTCACTGTAAGCCTGCTTTCTATGATCTCTTTAAATAAAGAAGGTACCAACAAGTCCTCCTCATTAAGAGTATGAACTTGCATTTTCCAAGCAAGAGACAAAAGGACACTGACGTTTTAAAATGGAGCTGCATAGGGACAAAAGAACCCTGATACATTGCCCTGTCCTCCCCAAGGAAGTCAAGCTATTTTCACATGATGGAATGTCCCCCCTTACAAAAGAACCAAACAAAATAATCCCAACCCTCTGTTCACAAAGAAACAAATGATATGGGATTCTAGATTATGCATAGGGCTTCTCTTCTGGGAGCAAGAAGACTCTTATCATTCAGTGTCTGTACCAGCCATCTCTAACAGTGCCCAGCCCAGACATAGGTTTACTGCCTCGGTGGGAACTGGCCAGCTTGAATCTTAAGATATTGGACTTCGAATCTCAGAAGCAGTATAGCCAATGGTGAGGGATTCTGGGCAAAGTAGTCCAACAATGTTTTGGAAACAAAGAGCTGGGGACGACTTAACTTGTGCAGACTTACTGGGTCTGTATGGCCTTAAACTGGCATATTTATCAATCCCATTGCAACTCTTTATAGCAGAGATGGGCAAATGGAGTGACTCTGTGGGGGCAATTTGCAGCCCTGAGCCCACAGTGACTGCCCAAAATGCCAAACTAAAAGTAGCTAAGTAAACGTCTCAAATTTTCTCAAATATAATGTAGGGATGACTGAGAAATTTATTTGAGGTGCGATTACCCAGTTCACATTTCCTCGATTTGCACTTCCATAGGTGAGAATACATTTGCTGCAGAATATTGAAGTCACTCAAATTGACCAATCCCTGAACAGACATAATCCTCTGCTATCAGTTTCTAACCAGTAGCAGGACTTGAACTCAGGTATTTCTGTGCTACACAGGACTGAAATTCCCATATAATTACTTGCATGTTCATGATTTTCGGGTGCCTTTTGTGTGTGTATGGGAGGGAGGGAGACATGCACAAATTGCAAATTTAGTCTCAACTGAAATAGACCCATTAGAAACTTGGTAAATCAATACTTACATAACGTTCCACTGATTCAATGGGTGTGCTCTAGTTGGAGTTAGCAATTGGAAATGTTGCCGCATTTATTAGTTACTTGTATAAGGAGGATGAACACTGTGAAAAGTATAATGAAGAAGAAAGGAAGGAAGCACACACTGGGAAATTAATAGTCAATGAGGCGAGTGCAACGGTATAGCGGCTGGCTGATATAAGGGGAAAATCCAAGTGAAATGTTAAGTTCTTTTTATAAATGAATTACTGTATATGGAGGCTAATATGGAATGAGGACCTCTGGTGCTGGAAGTGAGGATTAAAGAGCTTCAGAACTTGGACCAAGAGACGATTAGAGCAGGAACTCATGATAGATGCAAGAGAGAACAAGTTTGCTTAATAGGAGGAAGAAAGAGGTGTTGGAAAAATACAGAATCCAAGATACAATCCATACATTAATTGTTCCACATGCTCTTTTGTCCAGGCGCTGCTCCTGATGTTCAACAGGCAATACAATTCAACAAAATTAGACAACGAAGGAGACGTAATATGCAAAGTGAATGGTACTATAGGCAATGACACAGAAGACTAGAAGCCAGATGTTTTTCCACCCCTTTATTGTATCGTTGGTGTCTTTTCTAAAAAGAACAAACAAACCCAAAATCAAAAACAAATCAATAATTACTTTTTGTCTCATCTGCTTTCTAAACAAATGAAGCACAACACCATAATATGGTTTACCACCTAATTCTTTCATCTACTTTTCAACCACAAGGCCATGTGAGGTGAGGACTTGTGAGAAAGAGGGAAACGCAACCCAGGAGGAGTTTGTGGGGAAGCAGCACAGTATCTACTCTGGCACGGCACACTGAAGATACAAGCTGGTTTCCCTCCCCCTAATTCAGGCAGCTTTATTTCCCCCATCATAAAACCTTTCCTATTACATGGACTGAATCAACACTCATTCAGTCAAGCAGCAGACAGCAGAAGGCCATTATGCCTAAGAGCATAATAATCCATCTTTGAGAAGGTGGTAAGTTTACTGACTGCCACTGCTCACCACAGCTCCTCAATATATCCAGTTCCCATCCTTTATGTACTTCAGAGAGAGCTGCGCAGTGCACTGATCTGTAGGCAAACTATAAGTTCTTTCAGCAACTCCATTCTTTTAGCTTCAAAGTGCCACCAAGAAAGGCTGCAAGCGTGCCCTGTCATATGCACACACAGCATTGTCAAAGGTGATCTGCAAAGGGGAAGAAGAATTGCACTTTTTTTCTGCATAATGAAAAGCCATCCCAATTATTTGCACTGGCATGTTATCTACTAGCTTCTCCATCCCATAAGATTAATTCGTTTCTGTTGAGAAGAATCAGCAGCATCCTGTAGGCAAGATGTCAAAGTACAAAGCGACTGATCCAAGGCTCTGCTATTTTTAAAGGGCTCCCAATACAGATGAACCTCTCAGAGAATACAAATCCACCCTCTATATACTTCAGGTTCAAAGGCATGCCATTGATCCCCTGAGAGTACTAAAGGAAGCACTCAATGTTGCAGAAGGCAACACTGTTTGGTTTTCCTGCAGGTAAACTGACCAGCACTTTTTAAACATCAAAAGACTTCTACCACCTTCAAGCACCAATAGTAAACACCTTAGTTTTTAAACCCTTTGCAGGTCCCTTTAAGGCTATACTAGTTTTGAAGAAAAGGGGATAAGCTGAACTTTGTGTTTGCAGATGCTAGTCCCATGTGGGAACAGCAAATAAAAGTCTCCTACATTAAAACTGTCACACATCTAAGTTGTCCACAACCGTGCAAAACACAAATAAGGAAGAATAGAAAGACCATCAACATGTGTGTATGTCTGTTGCCAACAGCTCGCTACTACAGTCTGTATCTTATGTGCGCCTAAAGTTTTGCACAATGATTCAAAAGAGCTGGATGCCAGGAGAACTGTGAAGAGCATTTCTGTTTCTCCTTAATGGCTGTCACAACTAGGATAAGGTCCATTAAATAGGCAGGAAAGCCATCAGATGTGGGGTGACAGGTTAAAATCCCAGTAGGAGAGTTGCACTGCCAGAGAAGGGCAACCAGGACTGGCAACACAGGTGAAAAACGCAACCAGAGACACTGTAGTTTGGCACTAAAAAGACAACGGCAACAGCAGCTGGGATCTGTATGAAAGAGGACGGATTGTCGTGGCAGTACATCCTGTCTCTTACAAAAGTGCTGTCTAGAAAGAGGGGCCATTAGCCCACATTCCACAAGTTACTCTGCAGTCATGATCACCGAAGTTAAGACATCTTTATGTAAGCTGGTACAGAGTTTTTAAAGATGCAATTCCAGAGCTCTTTTGGGCTCAGAGGTGTTTGAATTAGTCTTTTCTCCCATTCCTGTAAGTGAAAAAGCACAAAGAAAAGAGATATTGGGGGTAAAGTGAGGTTAGAAACACTTTCAGTCATAACAGAACCAAACTCAAATGCCTCACATGTATCCCCTGCTGTGAAAGCTGCTCCCTCCACACTGCCCCCAACTGAAATTTAGATTGCAATCTCTATTGAGTGGGATGTTTTTTAAACCAAATAACTGTAAAGCACTTATATGGTATGTAAAGAACAAGTTATTAATGGCTATATTACTTCATCAACAACTGTAGTTCCTTAGTTGGATTTAGAACTTTCCAAAGCTGGGGGAAAGGTCTATCTGTAAGAGTCTACAGGCAGGAGATCAGGTCTACCACCTCCAACGGCCTTGGGATAAATTTCCTTCCACCATTCAGACATTTTTGCCATCAAGTTTTGTTTTAAATTCTAAGGAGGTCAATGGCTTTTATGCTAATAAGAATAATGTAAAGGTCCCCAAAGCCAAGACACTAAAAGAGTTGAGAGTGACACTGACAGGTCAACTAGGTAGACAAAAAAAATATACCTCCATCTGAAAGAGTGAGCTTTTCCAATTCTGCTTCAAGCTCAGCATCTGAGATACTGGGAAGCACCACAGACACAGGAACCAATGGCTTCTGTGGAACGGAAGGCAGGTCCAGATGATCTTTGGAGGAATCCAAGAGGAGATAGTCCAGCTCCTTTTCCAGTTCCTCAGTATCAGCTTCTGACATTAGAGAATGAATTAATTCTTATTAGACTTGCAATGTAATGCTAAGTATATTTACCTACAATTAAGAGCCAAAGAATCCAATGAAGTGTATTTCCAGATTACTGCATATGGGGACTGTAAAATAAGGTTAACATGGAGGCTAAGATCCATATAATGTATTATAATGTAATGTATATAATGTATCTCACATATAATGTGATATGGTCTTGCAAACAGATTATTTTAACAACTGTAAACACAGATCTTGCTTTTTTAAAAAAAGATAAATGGAATACACAGAATATTTAATCAAGAATCATTATTAACTTTTTTTATCTTGCAGACCAAGATTACAGAATAATGAATCAAGGAGTTTTAAAAGGCACAGCACACTAGTCCACTAGTTTGCTGGGGTAGATGGAAATTGTCAGACAAAAACATGTGGAGGGATACAGTTGCCCATGCTTGAAATAAAGTAAGGAAGGCAGGGAACTGTGGTAAATCTCCAGTTGCCCACGCCTGTTGAAGAGGATAATCAAAATTTGATTAAGTCTGCTTTCAAATGTCTAAATGTGGGGCTTTAAGGAAGAAAATCTAACAAAAAGGGCTTGGAACTTAAATAGTTTGGACCCACCTGAACCATTGATTCCCACTCCTGCTAAGGTTTGGGCTACTTCATCCTGAGTGTCACAAAGCTGGAAAAGGAGAAGTACAGAAATGTATTACATTCTTATTCCTCCCTTCCTTTAATAAATCCAGAGTATCATACATAGTACTCCATGTTTTAAATTCAATAATCTTGGGATAATGGTTGGTCTAGGAGACAGTATCTAATGCATCATCATTCATTGAGCTTCCTGGCTAAACTGACTTCTGAATCTAAGGCCAACACTACTAGCCACAACACCAAATGGATACCTAAAAGAAAACTTTGGTATGTATGGTTAATAAATGGTTAAACACTTGAAACCAAGAAATATGGAAGGCATGACTCAGAAGGCTATGAACCTGCTTGCAATGCCAGTGTGACTCAGTCAGAACAAAGTTTCAGATCTGCAATATGAAATAACTTATCCATGAGTCTAATTAACATTCATTATCTTTGTTTGAGGAGTACCCCCTTCTTACAGTACCTCTTGAATTTGATCCACCAGGTTCTCTGCTTTTTCCACAGTGACATCTTTCATGGACAACTTAAGAGCTCCTACTCCAGCCTGGTAGGCATTAAATACCTTATTAGAAAGAAAGAAAAGGGGTTGTTATTTTAAACGTATCATGAATACAGTTGCAGTCCCCCCCTAACTATCCTTCCTTAGGCTGAAGCCAACAACCCACAAGTGTCCAACAACTGCAGGGAACAGTACACCAACAAGCCAACTATGTGCCAAAGGCAAGTACATGTATTGCATATGGAAGAGAAGTTAGATATAGGACTGTTTGGAGCAAGATGAGTTTGATCAAGCCCACAGCTGACAACTAGTTCAAGCCCACAGCTGACAACTAGTAGTGAAAAGGAAGTGATATTTTCAATATAAAACAATTCTTCAAGCAAAAAGCTCAAGTGAGTTGAACATAGAAAAAAAAAAAGCAAGAATACCATCTGATCTGTCTGAGAGGCGTATATCCGATCCAGAATGCCTTGTACCACGTCCAGTTTAGAGTGAAGTTCTGTTATGCGTCTTTCTGTTCTTCGCCTGGATTTCAAACACCTAAGTGCCTGAAAACACAGAGGCTCCATTTTTAAATCAAAAATCAAAATGAACTTGAAAGAACTTCCTTCCTAAGCAGTAAATCCACTGCAGAAAGGCTTGTAAACAACTTGTTTTAGCTTTCCCTAGTTTATGGCAAGGCTGTAGAACTTCTGTTCTGGCTGAATGCTTTTTGATTCTAATTCCCATCAACCCTATCAGGTTGGCCACTGTTGAGAGACTATAGGAATGCTTCATGAGTACCTGGAAAGTCACAAGTTTCTTGTCACTAGCTTAAAGATTAGCAGTTATCAGGAAATGCATCTCCCAAATATTACAGTGGTTTACTTATAGAACAACAGAGAAAGAGATAGCAATACAGTAACTGTGTTTTTGTTTAACTTTCTAAGGCCCTATGCAGACAGGCCAAAATAAAGCTGCTTCAGGTCACTTTGGAGGTTTCAATGATGCATGCATCCTAAGAGTCTGGAAGCTGCACCAAAGCTGCACTCCATTCTTTAAGACTGGATTGTGGCTTTTGTGTGGCTTCTGGACTCTTAGGACACATGTATAATTTAAACAGCATACTTGCAAAGTGACTTGAAGCAGCTTTATTTTGGCCTGTCTGTATCAGGCCTAAGATAGTACTCATTCAAGTGTTAAGAGGAGAGAAATATATGGACTTCAGAAAAATTTTTATAAAGGTTTTGAAATGGCAGTTTCTTGATGGAGAAGGAAAAAAGCATCTTAGCACTGTGGTTCACTTATATTTTTCCAAGTGCTCTCAAGTGCTGGAATGGTGCAACAGGGAAAGATTGTTTCTCAAAGCCAGAAAAGGTACAGAAATCTGTGATGGGCTTGTTCATCTTATCAGAACATTTCAGTACTATGGGAAATAGTAATGATCACCATCCATGGTACTAGAAATGTCCAAGAGGTAAAAGGGTAATTTTGTTAGCTGGGATAGAAGACATTTGTGCTCTGATGGCAAAATAACAGCACAACAGACACAGTACGTTGAGGGACAGCATGTAGATCTCGTATTACAGAATGGGTTTACATCTGGGCATAAAATAAATGGTCACACGGAAAGGTCCTTGCAGAACTGTAAGGCACCTGCCTTCCCTGCCTCAGCAATAAGGTTGATGGTCTCTATTATAATAATAGTAGTAATAATAATAATAATAATAATAATAATAATAATAATAATAATTTATTTGTATCCCGCCCCTCTGAGAACAATCGGGGCGGCTAACAAAGTTAAAAATACAGAACTTATATGTTCTAATACCTAATACCCTCCCCTCCTTAAAAAAGTATTAAATCCAATACAGTATTTAAAAAGGCACAAAACAAAAAATACACAAACAAACATACAAGTTAAAAACTGACCAAACAGTCAGCAACATCACACCCGCAAACAATCAGTGGGAGCAGCAGCATCTTTCCCAGACGTTCTTCTAAGGCCGGGTTCTCTATTCTGGGAAGGCCTGCCGGAAGAGATCCGTCTTAACAGCCTTTTTAAAGCTGTCTAAGGATGTAAGTAGACAGATCTCATCCGGAGGCCGTTCCACAGTCTGGGGGCAACAATGGAAAATGCTCTCTGGGAGGTAGTCGAAAGCCTATATTTTTGTGGCTGAAGTAGGCCTCTCCCAGAGGAGCGAAGTGCACGGGGAGGATTATAGGGGAGAAGATGGTCCCGGAGATAGTTTGGACCCAAGCCATTTAGGGCTTTAAAGGTGATAACCAACACCTTGTACTGGGTCCGGAAGCTAATGGGCAGCCAGTGGACAACTTAATTATCACCAGAGCACAACAGCTTTGAAAATCACAAGACTAAGGCAGCCTTGGAAACACATTCATCATTTCAGAGACCAGGTCACTAACCTGCCACCTGGGACATTTACATCAAAAGCCACTTCAAGTTTCAAAACCAGTCGTCTACCTGAGTATGCCCACTACTCACCAGCTGCTTTTTCCCAGCTTTACATGCACTTCGAGCTTCCTCTTTATATCTGTAAAAACAAGATGGAAGCAACTCAGTTTCTTAGATCTTGTTGTTTTTGTTGTACAGATATTCCCCCTACATTCTTGGCCCATTTCCGTATCGCTACAGACTTGAGGAAGTTATATATGTATTTCTTACTTCTATTTTTTAATCTATTGGTCAAAGAAATCATGATCCACAAGCAACAAGTGCCCACCTTAAGTTGCCTTACTAGAGTTCAGGAGCAGATATATCTTTTCTATGAAGACGTGCAGCTTAACAGTGTCTTACTTGGGGCAGAACTGGCATGTTTTTCTACAGATATGAATGACATACGCAACATATTACCTCTCTGCTTCTTGGGCCAAGGATTCCACTTTCTGTGACAGCAACTGCTCACTTTGCATCAGTTGATAAACCCCAATGTCCACGTCATTCACAGGAGACACTTTGGCATGAAGTCCTCGAGCAAATTTCATTATCTGAAAAGACAATGTTATCAATTGACATAAAATTCTAACTATTATCTTGTCCAACTGTCCACTAACAGATACCAGAAACTGAGAATTAATGTACCTATAGATTTTGTGAGCCTCTGTCTCTATGGCTCTCCCCTCAAACAGTTCTACTTAAGAGGTAAAGGGCAAATGACCAATGGGCAACTGGCTTTATTTGGCCAACTCAATTCCATGGTGGTATGCGGCTACTCTAAGAAACTTTTTCTCTGTACCTTGCTGCCATTTTGCTCCAAAACTGTGACCCTCTTTTCCTTCTGCAGCTGGAGCAGCACCAGACAGAAAGTCCTTTCATCTGGGCAGATGCTGATGCAAAGGGAACGCAGCTCTGACAGACCGACAACAGGATGGGAGGAAAGTGTGGAATTCTGGTACAGATGGTACACTTCTTCTGCCTTTTCCTAAAGAAAATAACAACCTAAATTGAAGAACTCCACAGCTGACATCAAATACAAACCAATATTTAATATCTTAACAGGGTCTAGACAACTGCATTGAGACAACAGTAAAAAAAATTCATTAAATTGCATGGAGAAGAGTACAGAATGGATAAACATTTTTCAGTATTCAGGCTGACTAAATGCAACCTAAACCGCAGTCTGGAAAAGTTACTTTTTGGACTAAAACTTTCCAAATCCCAGAGTCAGATTCAAGGAGCCGTATTTCAACAAGTAACATTTCCAAGCTCTGGCTCAGAATACAGAATACACTCCTCCTTCTAATACCAAATTTGCAGCAAAGCAATGTTAACCTGATTGGAATGAATATGGGCATGAGGTTCAGAAGCTCCAATTCACAAGAAAAAATGTTCACATTTACGTGCATGAAATGCATATGGTATGGATTTTTTTTCCAATTAAAAGTACAATATCATTATTCACTTTATCATTAGTTTCATTAAGTCAGCTATAAACATGTGGTGTTGTTTTTAGGTACAACAGAGCGAGAGAAAGAGAGATGGGAAGCAACCTGCTTTGTCAGCTCTGGTAAGAAGCCAGCTCATTTTGCTTCACCTCTCCCTGCAATGTTTACTTTCAAGCTAGCGCATTTTCACGATGTGGGGTGGAAAAGTTTCCACTTCTTAAAATAACTACTGTTAAAAACAATAACAGTAAAATGATGAATATACAATGGGAGAGAAAGTGCCAGTTTCAAAGCTGACTTAGCCAGCAAAGCCATTCTTATTCTCTTATTAAATCTGAGTTCACTATTGTCATGTTATGAATTTAAATTGCACTTGTTCAGATGGAATGAAAAATAAAATCAAACTGTGGTTAATATTTGTTTCACTTGCAGCAAACACAGAGAGCATGGTCTCCTTTTTATTTCATCAGCTTGAGAAGTCTTTATATTCACAAGCAACCTATGAGTCTTTGACCACTATACCGCATTGGCTTCCCAGTGAAGATACTGTGTGGTCTACCAATATGGTTTAGTTTTACAAAGCAAGCAGAAATGCAACCATGGGAGAATCTTCAGCTAGAGTGGGCTATAAAAACATGAACCAATACATAAGCCAACAATATGAGTGCGCCCCATGATACAAGAGCCAGGGATCCACAGGAATCCTGACTTATCATCAATAAGAAGTGCATTTTGCTCAACTATTGGGGCTCATGGCTTATCTCCACAGCTGAAACTGGACAGCTTCCCTTTTGTGGTTGCAGATCCCCAGTTTCTTAGATCATGCAAAGGCTCCCCAGTTTCCATTACTATGTAATAATATTTTCAAGTGCTTCATCTTGAAGGCTTCAATGAGAAACAACAAACTATCTTGAGTATAGTGTGTAGGATCTGCAGATGTAAAGTGTGATGAAATGCAGCTGGACCTGTTAACAGAAAATTCGCCAAAACACCAACTGCTTACATAAGAGATCTGGTGATCAACTCATATTTTAACACCATGTGATCCTCTGGACATTATATTAAGATTACAGTGGGCCCATTGTATTTGCAGGGCTTTGCTTCAAGGATGTTATTATAAAATGCATCAGCAGAGACAGTAGTAAGCTCTGCCCATCAGGCGCACATTCCTTGGCCTTACCTGATCTCCAGCTATGTGCTTCTGCCTTGCAAGCAAACAAGGCAGTGGTGCTCCTCCGTTTGCAAGGCAGAAGTGGCTCCCTGGAGATGAAGGTGGCTGTGAATGCCTGGTGGCCAGGACTGCTGCCCTGGGACTGTTCCTTACTAGATCTCTGTTGTTGTTGTTGTTGTTTTCAATAAATATGTCTGCATTTTCAGTTAGTGGTGGGTTAAATCCACAGATCCAGACCCTGCGGATAAGACAGGCCCACTGTAAACTCAAAAGAGAGGCTGTGTTTGTGTGCAAGATCAGCTCTAAACAGGAATCAAGAACAGCTTATGTACTCAACAACAACAACAACCTTTCACCATAACACAAAAGATTCTATCACTTATCAGCAATATCAACATAGTATAGTAAGTATGTGGATCCTACCTGAAGCACCTCCACATAAATCAGAACCTCTTCCTCCTCTGGCACTTTGCTGTCACCTAACACACTAGACAAGGTCCACTTCAGGGGCTTCAAGATGAAGACTCCCACTCCCCAAGAGATCCAGCTGCTGTCAACGCTGGTCATGAAGTCGGACTCCCTCTGCAACTTGCCGCGCCTGATGGGAAAGAGAGGCAGGAATGTCATAAACTGCAGCAAAGCGGAGGTCGTGAAGGATGCTAGAAATCAATGGAGAGGCTGCATAGGGCACATGAGCATACATTGATGTTATAGGGGGAAATGTTGCCCCCAACATACAGAGACAGAGAGTAAATGGGTATGTGGAAATAAGGTAAGCAAGCCCAACAAAATGTGAGGCTAAATCACCAGCAAAAGAAATCCAGTCCCCATAATCTGTTAATAGTATAATTTGGCAGAACAGTTCCTGCTGGTTCAGGAAAACACTGTATTCGCCATCCACATACAGGGAATAACCCAGTTTGAGACTCAATGCTAGGGAATTCTGGGAACTGTAGCTTTGCGAGTCATTTGGCCTTCTCTGTCAGAGAGCTTTGGTGCCACAATGAACTACAGTTCCCAGGATTCCCTAGCACTGAGCCAGGGCGGTTAAAGCAGCCTCAAACTGGGTTATTTCCGTAGTGTGTTTTGGACCTTAGAGATACATTACGATTGCTGTTATCATTGTTATCGTCCACATTATTATGATTCGGTTGTTTGTTCGGGAAATTTCGCGAGGTCACAATCGGTTGCGATGTGTTTTTGTAACTGGACGGCTACAACCTTTTTATACGGATGTCGTGAATAAACTGTACTGTAATATTGTGAATTATTGTTAATGCAAATATCCCAAAAGCCGGGAGGTTATTCTTCATGCAAATATTTAAGAGGCTGAAATACATATATATATATATATATATATATATATATATATATTGGCTCCAAGCATTTCTGAAAACTCAACTTTGTAATAAACCCACAAACCAAAAACAAAAAGGAAATTATGAATGCAATGATAAATATGATATTTATAAATTATTTATACAATGTTTATCATTTATATTTATATAACATTTATTATTTATATTTATACAATATTTACATTTATGTGTATACAATATATATAATTTACAATCTATATTTCTACAATACTTATACTTTATATTTACACAATGTTTATATTTATATGATATTTATAATTTATATCTATATTTCTACAATAATTATAATTTATATTTATATAAATACATGATATTTATAATTTATGTTTGTATTTATATTTACACAATCTATATAATTTATATTAACGTTTACACAACGTTCACAGTTTATATTTCTACAATATTTATATTTATATAAAAGTTATAATTTATATTTATATATTATTTATAATTTATATTGATACTTCAGTCCCTCTCCGCCTTCCTCCTCTCGCATTCCCAGCCCAAGAGGCCCGCATCAACCAACGTTTCGCACTCTGCACTCCCTCAGAGGCACTCTCTCCGCAGCTGGAAGGGGAAGGCAGGGAGTTTACCTGAGCAGCTCCCTGAGGACGGTGCCCAGCCCGAGAGGGACGCTCCCCCGCCGCTCGAAGGCCTGCTGGAGCTCCCTGAGGCAGGTGCGGACCCCTCCTCCGGGGCCCCCGCTCCTCCTCCGGCCCCGTTGCAGCACCAGCTCGCTCCAGAAGCCCATCTTGCTGTCCCACTCGGTGGCGTTGACTTCGCGGCTCTGCTTGAAAGCCGAGAAGAGAAAGGCCATACGCTCCTCGTCCGTCTCCCACTCCGGGGGCAGGTCCGTCGCCGGGACCGGGGCCACCCGCGCCTCCTCCGGGGAAGACATCTACGCGAGTCCCCGGCTTCCACCGCGGCCTACTTCCCCCTTCGCTCTCTCGCTCTCTCTCTTTTCCGTCGGCCAGGCGTTTCCCCAGCGACGGCACCGCGCATGCGCGCTACGCCACGGCGCATGCGCACAGAGGGCGACGTCCTGGCGCGAATCCAAGCATAGAGCTAGGAAAGTGTAGAGCAGGGACTCCTAAACTCTGTTGGACTTCACTTCCCAGAATGCCTTGAAGGCACCCAACAACAACAGTTATTCCCTTGTTAGAACAGATTATTATTATTATTATTATTATTATTATTATTATTATTATTATTATTATTATTATTATTATTATTATATTTTTATTTTATTAGTATGTATATATGTTTATTTTCGGTATTTGACCAAAACATTATTTATTATTATTTTCACTGTCATTATTATATTATTATTATTATTATTATTATCATTGTCATCATCATCATCAACATTATTTTATTATTATTTTATTATTCTTATTATTAAATTATTATCATTATCATTATCATTATATTTTTATTTTATTTTATTATTGTTGTTATTATTATTATTATTATTATTATTATTATTATTATTATTTTATTATCATCGTTGTCATCATCATCATTTATTTATTTATTTATTTAGGTATTTATATCCCGCCCTTCAGCCCTAATGGCTCTCAGGGCGGCTTACATTTATTATTATTTTTTAACCAGACAGTTATATTATTATGATTTTATTATTATTATTAAGTTATTATTATCATCATCATTATCGTTATATTATTTTCATTCATTCATTTTATTATATTATTATGATTTTATTATTATTGTCATTGTCATCATCATCATTATATTATTATGATTTTATTATGATATTATTATTATTATTATTAAGCTATCGTCATCATTATATTATTATTTTATTATATTATTATGATTTTATTATTATTAAGATATTATTATCATCATTGTGGTTATATTATTTTCATTCATTCATTTTATTATATTATTATGATTTTATTATTGTTGTTATATTATTATCATTGTTATATTATTATTTTATTATATTATTATGATTTTATTATTATCATCGTCGTTGTCATCGTCATTATATTATTATGATTTTATTATTATTATTATCATCATTGTCATCGTATTATTATTATTTTATTATCATCAGTATCATTATATTATTATTTCATTATATTATTTTATTATATTATAATAATATTTTATTATCATCCTCATCGTCGTTGTCATCCTAACCCCTGTGTGACACTCTCCCAGGTCCCAAGTGCCAAGGGACTTTTCCAAGCTCCTCTTCTATCACTCCTTGCCTTCTCCATAAGAAATCCTGGGCAAGAGCCTTCCTTCTCTTCCTTAGCCTCCAGGAAGGAGCAGCCTTCTCTTGGGTGCGGCTCTGGATATCTTCGGCTCCTGATCTTTTGAGATGAATGATTTGGCTATGAGTCACAGAAAGCTTCTCAGGGGACACACACTTATGTAATAACCACAACCTGCGACATGAGACATGCCTTTCCTCTGTTCACACACATACACACACTTCCTTTCGGCATCCTTTGCAGACTGCAAAGTGTGTGTCTGGTGCACAAAAGGAAGGAAATATGTATTTAAAAAAACCTTCTTTCTAATCACAATAGCCTTTACCTGCTGATTATCTGCTTCCCCAACCCACCTTATCAGTTGGACCCGCACTCACATCAGGACTGATGTGCACAAACTTCCGTGTGATATACCCCAGTAACTGCTCCTTCGTCATACTCTAATTGTTCATCGTTTTTTGTCTTTATTGTTTTAAAACCATTGCATAAATGGACTTACCACTGCATTGTTATTTCATCACCGTGGCTTTTGTAAAAAAGAACTTGAAATCTGGCAGCTGTAGTCCAAAATTAAACCTTCCCAAGCTGTGGCCTTGCATAGCCCTTTTGAGGTATAGGAGTTTATCACAGGGACGCATCCTGTGCAGAAACGGGATTTAAAACCCAAAATAAACCTAAGAAGATGCAAAAGCAAGATTGATTTTCAGACACATTGGGGTTAACTCAACATTAAACTGGCTAGAAAGTCAACAAAACACGATTCTTTTTGACTCTCAGGATTTTCCAGAAGTAAAAAGAATCACGTTTTGTCGACTTTCTAACCAGGTTAAGTCAAACTGGATTATTTCTGCAATGCCAGCTAGCGATGGGAGGAAAGGGCCAGGGCTGCCTCTGAGAGGAAGCACGATCCACTAGGAAGCGTTAATCACAAAGAAAGCTTTCCCAAAACC
>NC_056527.1:124329693-124435520 GCF_019175285.1 Sceloporus undulatus | reverse complement strand
TTCACATCCTAGAATTTGTACTGTTTCTCTGAACATGTGGAAAGTGGGCTTAAAAATAAATCCTCAGACTTCCATACTCACCCATATGCAAGATGAAAACCTGGGCATGGGAGGCCATGCAACATCAGAGTGTGACCAAGGTGGCAAAAGTTATGAATGATGAAGAACGCACAAGAAGGAGAGGCTGCAGCGGTTTGCTTTTGCTTGAACCTACAGGGAAGGAAACGATTCCTTTCCCTCTTCTCTTCTCCCTTCGAACTCAGTTTGCAGCAATTAAAGGCGAGGAGAAAAGGGAAAAGTAGAAGGCGGAGAGAAGGAAACCGGGACATTTTAAAAGCAGATGAGAAAATGGGATGGAGGAGGATTAATCATGACTTTCCCAGGTATGGACTTGGAGTTCAACGCGACAGGTGTCAACAAGACCAAGTATGAGCAAGTTGTAGCCCCGCACATGTTGTTGAACTCGCTTGGGAGAAAAACCTGCACAATTTCCAGAATCCCACAACTAGAGATCTGAGAGCTCTAGTCTGTTCCAAGCTCCGGTTGAACTGCAATTCCAGCAGTCCTCATCAGCATGATGGGCGTTTCAATCCAACCATTATTGGAGGGCCTCCGTCCCTGGACTAAAAATTAGGGCAACTTTTCTCAGACAGAGACCAAAAGTGAAATTCTGCTCACTTTCTCAAGAGATTCAGTATTACCAAATATCTGAAACGGTCGACAGAACCGAAGAAATAATGAAACCGAGAATGCAGTGAGGTTGGAGGTTTGTACGTTAAACATGAAAGGGAGGAAAGAGACAAAAAGAAAGGAGATGAGTAAGGATTCTTTGAAAGCTCTGTAAGGAGTGGGTGGGAAAGAAAATAAACACCTCTGTAAAGCATTCCTGGTTTAGGAAGTTCAGCTGGAAATGCGGAGACTGAGTCATGATACCTTCAGAGACAATATTTATACTTAATCCAAGGAACGGTAAATATGGAATGAGCAGCTAGAAGGCAATAACTGTGGCAAAGAATTTAGCCATTTTCAAAGAGGAGTTATTTACAGCTGTCAATACGAAACTTCATCTGCCATCATTTTGTGAATGCAACCTGTCCATCGCTGTTATTTTGGCAATGGTACGTCTCAATGGTTTTTACTTCTCAAGGGAGCCCTGCAAGCTGGCCATGCAAGGTGCTGGAAACTATAGTCCTAAATACAACTTTTCCAAGGTCCAGCACCTGGGTGGAAAGGCTGAAAAGCTTGCATTACGAGAAGCTTCTTTTGGTGGCAAGGACTATCTGACAGTAGCAAGAACTGCATTGAGAGGTGATGGGTTCTCCTTTGCTGAACAACGTTCAGTGACCAGTTCTTAGGAGTTTTTCACACTGGGGCTAATTTCACCACTAAACAGAGATTAAAGCGCATTTAAAGCATCCCGCAAATAAAGCGAAAATGGTGAGTAATTGCACAAATGATTATCACACACAATTGTGTAAAAAAGTGGTGTTGGAAATGCATTGTCGCTGAAATCTCCAAAGAAGATGTGCATTGATGCTTCTTTGTGACCTCTTTAATGGTGGGTTTTGTGCGATGATGTGTGAAATCGTTTCGCTATTTAACTGCTATGGCTACCTCCTTTGCAATTCTGGGATTTGTAGTTCAGTGAGACCTAAGAACTATTTGGTGAGAAGTCTAAATGCCTTTCTTTCAACTGCGCGTCCCAGGATTACACAGGAGGCAGCCTTAGCACTTAAAGTGGAATAATAGCACTATAACAGCACAGTCCGATATTTTCCCAAGTCTTTGACATTGCCTAGCGCAGTCTAGAGCTAACAGTGAGGTTTGTGGGCAGCATAACTGACATATTCAGCAACATAGCCTTATTCAGAGAGAAAATTTACCCTGCAGATCTCTCTTGCCAGTTCAAAACCACTTGCACAGTTTCTGATAGGTGTGGCATGAAAAGTCCGCCTGCGTTGGAGAGATAAAGAGCTGTCTGACCGCCAGATCCTTTAATGGAAAAATGTCAGTGTTTAAGGATGCTGTTTGTACAGTTGTGTGTGTGTGTGTGTGCGCGCACACACATGTGTCTATGCCTCAGCCAAGGTTAGAAATTCCAACCTGATGGCAGAGAATGACTCAGCCCAGTCACATCATGACCATATATAGAAGGATACCTGAACCAAAGACCATAAACAATAAACTTCCAACTTTACAAAATAAAGCAGGCACTCCCACTCAGCTAATATAATCCAAATATAGATCACACTAATGGCATTTGTTGCTGTTGTTGTTGTGTGCCTTCAAGTTGTTTCCAACTTATGGCGACCCTAAAGCAACCCTATCATGGGGTTTTCTTGGAAAGGTTTGTTCAGAGGAGGTTTGCCATTGCCTTCCCCTGAAGCTGAGAGAGTCTGACTTTCCTAAGGTCACCCAATGGGTTTCATAGCCAAACTGGGAATTGAACCCAGGTCTCCTAAGTCATAGTCCAACACTCAAACCACTATAATTTGCTTGCTCTTAGGTTCTTCCTATACAGATGCTTCTATGGGAGAATAGAGACATATGAGTAAAACATCAAGAATATCAAAACCTATTTTTCATTAATTAGACCTTCACAGTGATTTGCGTTGACCCTGTATAGATAGCATGGGTTGATCATATTAAGGACTAGCAATCTCAGAAGGAGGACCTGACCATACTCCCTAGACTTCTGATACTGTAAAAAGTCAACCTTTGTGCAAACTTTGTTTGCTGAACCCTTGCCATTAAAAACAATGATTCATCAGTTTGTCGCTAATCCACCTCCGCCCATTTTCAGAGGGACAGTTGTCTAGAGCCTAGAAAGGGTTTTGTGACACCTTAAAAGAAAAACAGGTCTTGATATTTTTTGCCGCAACCGCCTGCCACAACTAGCCTTCAGGAAATCTGACATCCGTGTTCTTTTCTACAAATGAGCATTTCATTATATGACTGGCATCTAAATGCAAAAAAATCCCCCTGAAAGTCCTTACTCATATGTAGAAGAGTAACTCGAGTTCATTGTTGTTGTGTGCCTTCAAGTCGTTTCCAATTTATGGCAATCTTAAAGTGAACCTATCCTGGGTTTGCTTTTGGCAAGATTTATTCAGAGGTTTGCCATTGCCATCCCCTGAGGCTGAGAGAGTGTGACTTGCACAAGGGTTGTACATGGCTGAGCCAGGATTCGAACCCTGGTCTCCAGAGCTGTAATCCAACACTCAAACCAGTACATCACACTGGTTTTTATGTCTCTAATACAATAGAGTTATTGAATCTATTAAATTCCTTCTAATAGTGTATCTGTTCTAGTTGGGAGTAACATTTGAATGTAGACGTATGGATTTTATACGTTTTTATAAGCTGCTCTGAGTCTATTTTATATTTTAACATATCTTATAATTGGGTTTTTTAGTAGATAAAATGAAGAATTACGTCAGGGTTGAGTCTTATCGGCTTTGTTTATATTGCTCTATAAATCAGACTATACGGTGATGATGCTACAATGATCCACATAGAAATGCTTCCATCTGTATCTAAATGAACTATTATTTCAAAAACAAACCATCTGAAGGCGTGTTAAATGCAAAAAAATCATTTGCTTTGCTCAAGTAAGGAAACATTTTCTGTTTTGGGTGCAATGTCCTGGCCTCTCGTAAAAGTGAGGTTGTCAATTTTTAAACCAGTTTCTCTAATTTTGCCTTTCACTGTTCTTTAAGATGGAGGGACTTAAGGGATCATGCATTTTACAGCCTCAGTGATAAATGGTATCATTACCAAGTCAACTCCTAATTGCTGCAGTTCAGATTAGTGGGTTTGTGCAACTGTTTGTGTTCAAACAACAGAAGCGGAACCTGACAATTTACTCTGAAGCCCCGCTGAGTAACTCGCTGGGGCATAATTCCTAGAAAGTATGTTTAAGACTGCAAAATTAAAATCCCATATATATATATATATATATATATATAGCAGGATGGAGTGAGAAAACTAGAAGAAAGATTCGATTAAAGAAAATTTGACTCAAAATAGCAGTTCTGGGCACCACAATTTAAAAAGGATGTGGAGAAACTGGAGTGCGTCCAAACGACTAAAATGGTGAAGGGTCTGGAAACCATGAAGCCCTATGAGGAACGACTTAGGGAGCTGGGGATGTTTTGCCTGGAGAAGAGAAAGTTAAGAGGTGATATGATAGCCCTGTTTAAATACTTGAAGGAGTGTCATATTGAGGAGGGAGCAAGCTTGTTTTCTGCTGCTCCAGAGAGTAGGACTTCTTGGAACAATGGATCAGGAAAAGAGATTCCAGCTCTACATTAGGAGGAACTTCTTGAGAGTAAGGGCTGTTCGACAGAGGAACACACTCCTTCCTCGGAGTGTAGTGGAGTCTCCTTCCTTAGAGGTCTTTAAACAGAGGCTGGATGGACATCTGTTGGGGATGCTTTGATCTGGATTTCCTGCATGGCAGAGGGTTGGACTGGATGGCCCTTGCGGTCTCTTCCAACTCTATGATTCTATGAGCATGGTCAGTGTTGTAAAATGTTCAAATGCCAGTCCTACAATGACTCATAACTACACAGTAACCAAGGAAAGTCCAAAAATCCAGGAGCGAACTCAAAAAGCAGCAGTACCTAACTTCATATCTATACTTTTCTGGTGGTGGGTGATTGTGTGATCCTAAGGCGGGCCTATCATTGGGTTTTCTTGGCAAGGTTTGTTCGAAGGAGGTTTGCCATTGCCTTCCTCTTAGGCTGAGAGAGTGTCACTTGCCCAAGGTCCCCCAGTGGGTTTCCATGGCCGAGCTGGGATTCGAACCTAGTCTCCAGAGTCATATAGTCCAACACTCAAACCACTACACCACACTGATCCAAATAGTCCAAATTTCCCCAGCGACGTCAAACCTCATGGATGCTGGTTGCACTTCCTTCTGAGCGAACATGGAAAGAGTTGGACTGCAAGATTTGCAGCCGCTTTCATAAAAGCATTTGAACTTTCAACTATGTGTTTTTATAAGTATCTGCCAATTTATGACTTCTTACTTATTCCATTCTTTGTATGAATAATAGCTGAAGGAAACCAAGTGACTCACCTCCTTACTCCAGAAATGTATTTGCATTTCCTTTGCAAAGTGCAACCTCATTCTGACATCAACAGAGCATGGTTTCAGGTCGGGATGAATGTCCTATAATTGGGGGGGGGGACCCATAAGCAATTGTACATGATTATATACTAAATTATTAAAAATGTAAATAAGTACCTTGAAAATTGTTGAAAGAGAGCTGGCATGGTACAATATAGTGGTTTGTGTGTTGGACTAGGACTCTGGAGGCCAGGGTTCGATTCCCATTTAGCCATGGAAACTCCCTCTGAAGAAACTTGCCAAGAAAACCTCGTGACAGTCGTCATAAGTCGGAAATGACTTGAAGGCGCACAACAACCACTACAACAACAAGCCTTGAAAAACCATTAACTGGTTACTGTACTCTGCCAGGACTTTGACTGCATTTACAGTTTCAGGAAGAAATCACTACGTCATCTTCCTTCTCGGTGTTGCCAACGTTTGGATGCTCTTATTTGTATTGGTCTTTCCTACCGTTATTTTCCTGTTTAGCTATACTTTGCCCACTCTTGAAAGAAAACCACGCCTTTCCCTTCCTGGAGGTGAAAATAACATTGTTTTGAACTTTGTCTCTTGGGACATTTGGAAAAGAGCGGACAATCATCTTGTTTCAGAAGTAGTCTCCTTTTGAGGACTGAATACTGGTGATGCTTTTGCAATTTCTCATTGTTTGCTCTTGCTATCTGCCATCGCATTGACTTCAACTTATGCTGACCCTATGACTGAGAGTCCTGCAAATCTCCCTGTTATCAATAGCCCTGATCAGGTCTTGCAAATCAAGCGTCTTCCTTGATTGAATCAATCTGCTTGAAGTGCCTTCTTTTCCTAATGCCACCCCTTTACTGAGCATTATTATTGGGTCTATCCATACTGCAGAAATAAAGCAGCTTCACGCCACTTTAACTGCTTTATTCCTGTTGTACCTTTTTTAAATTATATTGTTTTTAAATTGGCAGGATATTGGAAAATAAATAAATAATAATAATAATAATGACAACAGCAACAACATAATCACTGCTAATCTAATTTAGGGCCTGGACAGGCCAAAATAAAGCTGCTTTGGGTCAGGGACGTAGCCAAGGGAGGGGGCTTCTTGGGGTCCGGACCCCCCCTTCCATTAGAAAAATGAATGGTGTGTGCTGCTGCGCCGCCGCACCCAAGACCCATTATAATGGTGGCACTTAGTCTGGACCCCCCCCCCCTTCCTAAAATCCTGGCTACGTCCCTGTTTGGGTCACTTTGGAGGTATGCCGTTTTAATGGTGCATGTGTCCTAAGATACCAGAAGCCACACCAAAGCCATGCTCCAGTCCTAAGAACTGGAGCGCAGCTTTGGCACAGGTTTTAGCCTCTTAAGACGCATGTGTCATTTAAACAGCATGCCTCCAAAGTGACTCAAAGCAGCTTTATTTTGGCCTGTCTGTTTGGGCCCATAGAATATTGACAGTCTTCCCCCCCCCCATCTTAAAACTACCATAGGCCTTGGATCTTTTCAGCATAACCTTACTTTCCCCCCCTTTTATCACCTTCACTCCCTTTTGTCCCCTGAACAAGAACTCTGGTGCATGCATTCAATAGCCATTTCAGCTACAACTCGGAGTTCAAACAGCTGGCTGGCAAACCCCCCCAACTATTATCTCCAAAAGTAACTTTCCTCAGCTCTGTTGAGAGGTGGCCTGTCTTTGAATACCAGTCACAGGGGGAGTGCTGAACAACATTGACTGCAGCCATAATTGATGATAAGACAACCATCTGAACCATGCAAAGCCATGATGGATTGAAAACAAAGAGTCCTCTGACTTGCCCACATTTTAGACTGGCACTGGAATGGCATGGTTACCCCTTAAGGCTGAGAAGATACTCAACACTCGAAAGGTGCGAAATATTTTTAGTTTGATAAGCACCTTCAACAAACAAAAAGAAGCAGGCACTATTTGTTTGCATATGCTTTTGCTGTGACTAAATGAGGCACGCCTTTAGCACCCATTGCTTGCAAAGCACCCATCTGAAAGCACCCATTGCTTTCAAAAGCCACCTGAATGTTTGGAAACACGTCCCTCGTTGGCCATATAGCAAAGTACAATAACATCCAGATTCCACAAAACCATGGTGCCTTTAACCAGACAACCAAAATGCACAAAACGCATGATGCTAGTGGAGATTTGAAAGCTTGCATCATGTGTTTTGTGCATTATTATCATTATACAGTCTATTTATTTGTATCTCGCTCTTTTCCCAGGACTGAGACTCAGAACGGCTTTTGGCTGGCCGCTTAAAGGTGTCACCATTTGGTGGATTTCGGATGTTATCGTAATGAATTTTTGGAGTTCACCTGTGTGCAAATTCCAAGGCGACACGGTTTCAGATTAAACACATCTGTTTCTAGGAGGCCCCAGAGTTTGTTGGAGAGCATATCTAAACAAACAGCGGCGCGAAGACCAAACAGCCACCGACAGAAGTCCAGTATCAAATTGTTTATCAAGCATCAATTATTTTTGCAGCTCTCATGAAAAATACAAGAGGTCTTTCCAGTTTTCACTCTGGCAACCGACTAGATAATGCACACGCAGGATAGCCTTCTGTAGACATGGTTGAATCATGTCTGCTGGGCATTCTAGTCGGTTCCAGAGTGAAAACTGGAAAGACCTCTTGTATTTTTCATGAAGGTTACAAAATAATGCAGTTTAACACTGCTTTAACTGTCATAGTGCCTTCCTATGGAATTCTGGGTCTGTAGTTGCTGTGGCGCCAGAGCAAACTGACAGAGAGGCTAAATGTACTGTATTGATAGCGGTTTTACTGTTTTATTGGGTGTATTTTATATGAATTGTATTTTTTAACCTTTTAATGTTGTTTCAATTGTTGTAATATGAATAAAAATTTATTATTATATTATTATTTATTATTATTCAATAGCACAAAAATACAAGTCCCAGAATTCCATAGCATGGAACCATGGCAGTTAAAGCGGTGTCAAAACTGCATTATCTTTGCATTTGGTGCCAAATTTCTGAGTGAGAAGTTGCAGCTCGAAGCTCTAAAGCCATTGGCACAGCGCTGTCCTTGCAGCTCTGTCCGCTAGGGCGCTGCGGGCTTAGGGGATTTTCCCGGGAAAGGGGGCGTGGCTTCGTCGTGTCTCGAGCGAAAGCCTTGCTGGCGCTTCATTTGCAGCCGGCATTCGAGGAGGAAGGATATCCCAATGCATTTGGTGTATGCTACTATTCCTTGCGGGGACTTCTACTCCTTGGATCACTTTGGCACCCAGCTGCCCAACCGTGCATTAAATGCATCCACTTTTTTGTTGTTGTTCAAGAGTCGGGAATTTAAGTGGTGGATCCTGATTGAATTTCTCTCGAATGGATCCGAAAGGGCTCCTACTAGTTGCTTTCTGCCTCCTGGTGAGTCAAGAAGAAGAAGAAGGGCTTGGGAGGTGATAATTATATATATTGGGAGATACGTTGTATCCCACGCATGTATCCCCCCCTCTGCAACTTTTTTCCTGGCAAGGTTTGTTCACTGGGGGTCAACCATGGCCCTGAGGGCTGAGAGAGTGTGACTTGTTGCCCCAGGTCTTTCCTGGGGGTTTCATGGAGACTGGAAGGAAAGCTGTCATGGGCTTTGCTTGGCAAGAATTCTTCAGAGGGATTTTTTTTTTGTTTGTTTGTTGTGTGTGTTGTGTGATATGCACAGTATATAGTTTGTGTGTCTGCATGGGTGTGTATGTATATATATATATGTGTTGTGTGTGGTGTATACAGCACTTGTATATATAAATCTTTCTCCGCAACCAGGAAGAGAAAGGAAAACGCAGTGAAAGATACAAATGTCTGTGTGTAGTGTATACATATATTACACACAACACCACACACACATATATATTGGACTTAGTGTGTGTTGCCCTGTAATATAATTATATATACACACACACACAACACAACAAGCCACACCACACACACACACGCACATAATTATATGTATGTATTGGGCCATATATATGTGTCTGTGGGTGTTTAGTTATGACTTTTTTCCTCAATGACTCAAAGTTCATCAAGAAAAGAAGGGCACAGCCACAAAATATACAAATGTGGTTTGTTGAGAGGATAAGTCTTTTCCTACCAGCTTTTCTCAGGGTCACATGTGAGCAGCATTGCAAGGATACTTTCGAAAAGGAGTGGAGTGTGTATGTGTGTGTGCGCGCGCTTTGCTTAACTCTTTCTCTCCTCCTCGAAAGCGTGGCGTATTAAAATACAGCTTGGCCCCGTTTGCCTCCGAGACAGTGAGCACCTTGGAGTGTCCGAAGGCATCGTGTCTTTCCTACATCCCTCTTGGAGGCTTGGAAGATGGGAGCAGGAGCGAGCCATGGGCCTTTAGAGTACCAAGGGCTAGACCCAGAAGTCACAGACAGACAATCTAGACATTAGACACTTGGACAATCAGAGCACTGGGGACCAGTTCGGAAAATGTGTGGCTCCTCCATCGAGGGTTTCCAGGGGAGGATTGACCTCTCTCTGGACTAACTTTGTGAAGTCAAAGGCTTTCATGGCCGGCATCCATAGCTTTTTGTGGGTTTTTTGGGCTCTGTGGCCATGTTCTAGGAGAGTTATTTCCTGACATTTCGCCAGCATCTGGGCTGGCATCTTCAGAGAATGCCATGTTCATGAGATGCCAGCCACAGATGTTGGTGCATCAGGAATAAACTCTTCTAGAACATGGCCACATGCTAAAAAAAAAACCCCAAAGTTACATAACTTTCTTTGCTGTAGGCTGGCACTGAAATGGCATGGTTATCTATCACTTAAGGATGAGGAGATACTCTGCACTAGAAAGGTGCAAAATATTTTTAGTTTCCTAAGTACCTAAACAACAGGAGCAGGCCCTATTTGTTTGCCTGCTTTTTTGCTGTGGCCTGCCTCAATGAGGCCTGCCTTTGGCACCATGGCTTGCCAAGCAGCCATTTGAAGCACCCATGGCTTTCAAAGTCACCTGAACTTTTAGGATTACATCCAGGGGTAGCCGCGTTGGCCGTTAACAAAGTACAATAACATCCAAATGCCACAAAACCACAATGCTTTTACCGGACAACAAAAAACGCACAAAATGCACGCTGCATGGAGAGGCGAAAGCTTGCATCGTGTACTTTGTGCATTTTGGGTAGCGACGATTAAAGGGTGGATTTTGGATGTTACTGAAATGAATTTTGGGAGTTTGCCTGTGTGCAATTCCAGGGCTGCTGGTTCAGATTAAATAGGAGGCCCCAGATTTGATAGCATGGTGAAAGAAGGATGCAGCCCTCCCAAAAAGGTGGGGGAAGTGTGTGGTGTGTGTTCATGTTTTGTGAACTAAACCAGGAGGCCCACCAGAGGCGAGTTTGTTTGGGGGTTTGCAAGTGGACACCATTACAGGGCTGCAGTTCCATGCATGCTATGGATATTGGGATTTGTAGTTTTCTCCCAGGTCTTTCAGGGGGCTGGAGCCTCACCCAGCTGCAGGATTCTGGAGCCATGGTAGTTTTAAAAGTGGTGCCACTTGCCTTCTTGTAGTGTAGATGCAATCCGAATACTTCCCACTCACCAGGGTATCAAGGAAGATCACTGCTTCAGGAGCATTCATTCATTCATTCATCCATCCATTCATTCTTCCATCCTTTGATATTCCCTTTCTTGCCATTCTCTGCCGGGAACATGCCCGGCAAGTATGCTCTGTCATCTCTGTTTGGGGGGGGAAATTGAAGTGAAAGGTAGCCTTGCATGCAAGACCCTGGCATGGACTCTTCCAGGGACAGAGTGACCAGTGTCCTCACCACCAAGGAGGACAAGGCCACCACAAAATGTAGGACACTCGAGAAAAATGACCAAACCAAAACTACTCATAGAGGCAAAACACACTGCAGAATAATCCCGCTTCACACCACTTTCTAACTGTCCCAGCTCAACGCTAAGAAATTCTGGGAGCTGTAGTTTCATGAAACATTTAGCCTTCTCTGCCAGAGAGCTCTGGTGCCACCGCAAAGTACAATTCTCTAGCACTGAGCCAGTGGGATCAAAAGGGTGATTTTACAGTGTGTTTTGGCCCATAGAAACATACATTCATGCTGCTTAGTCCTGCTCAGGTGGAGATATTTTGCATTTCCTCCTGACAAGAGGCTGAAATGGAGGAAATATCTTGGGAAAGGAGGACCTCTGGCCACCCTGTCTAGGGTCTTGGAGCCGTGGCAATTGGAATGGGGGCATCACACTTGGAATGGGGGCATCTGCACTGTAGAATAATTCAGTTTGACATACTTTAAGAGCTGTAGCACCATCCTATGGCATTCTGGGACGGGTAGTTTTGCAACGTCTTGAGCCTTCTATGTCCTTAGTAGTGCCTCATCAAACTACAAATCCCAGGTTCTGTAGATGGAGTCAGGGCAGTCAAAGTGGTGTCAAAATGCATTATTTCAAATACGTGGATATAACCAAAGTTAATGTGCGACGGGCTGTACAGTTTGGGCCAGCTGCCCACAGCGTTTCTGTGAGTTCATCCACATTGCAGAATAATCCAGTCTGACTGCTTTAACTACCATGGGTGGCATTTGGCAGTGTGGGGACTGCGTAGTATAGTGGTTAGAGCATTGGACTATCACTCTGGAGACCAGGGCTCAGTTCCCCACTCAGACAGGTTTTTTTGATTTCCAGAAATGACGGTGCAATTTTTAGAAACTATTTTGGTACCTGATTGAAGGTGAGAGGTCAGTTTGTGAGAGGTGTCAGTTTAATGCAGCCTTTCTCAATAGAAGGGCGGGCCCCCCAGGGGGACGCGAGGCTCTGTAAAGGGGGCGCGAGGCTCGTTATGCAGAGGTGTACTTATAACAATTTTATAGAAAAATGATATATTTACAGTCACGGGGGGGGGCGTGAAATGGTTTCTTCTTCCTAGGGGGGGCATGACAGAAATAATTGAGAGCCTGTTTAATGTTTGCTTGGTCTGTTGGATTGTACCATAATGTATTGTTTGTCTATAGTTATGTATGCAAGAATGATTTGTTTATGCACTAGGTGGGTGCATAGGCATAGGTGGGTACATTTCTGTTAAAAAATAAAACATTTATATATATTATATATATATTATATATATATATTAAAAATATTAAGAAACCCAGTGGGTGACTATGGGTGAGCCACACACTCTCAGCTCCTAGGGTGGCCTTAGTTTGAAAGGATTTGAAGGCAAACACGAGAGTTAACAGTTAAGTTGGAAAATAGAGCTAACTAGAAAACTAGGGCAGGACAGTGGCATGTTGGAGTAAACCAAGTTGGACAGGGTGGTCTTCCCTGTTCTCACATGTGGCCCAAATCTGGACACACATCTGGGACAGCCCACGTGAGCCAGCCACTTGCAGGGAAGAAAAATGGGGAAAGTGTCCTGGAAACTCCCAGCAAGGATTAACCGGGGAATTCCTCCACCTTCCCTTGTTCTGCCCAGTTTGCTTCGCTGGCTTTCCAACCCCCCCTTTATATGATGCAACATCTAGGCAGATTGGTTTCATATGCCTCCGAAAAAACTTGCTCTTTTGCCACATAACTTTGCATCACCTTCCTTCCTCTTTTTCCATTTTCAGCCCCTTTTCAGACTACTTAACCTGCACACTTTCCCGTGCGACATGTGTATTGTGCCATTTTGGTGGGTCCAAAAAAACTATCGCTGTTTGGTAGATTTTGGATGTTATTATACTTTGCTACATGGCCAGTACAGCTACCCTTGGATATGTTTTCACATTCGCTGTAATGCATGTATCAACTCGATGCAATCCTTTCTTAAAAGTTTGCACCTGCTTATGACTTAATTTTTTCCACACTTTTGTGAACCCTGTTTTTCTGAATCTTTTAAAACAGAGTTATTGTAAGCACCCTGAAGTGGACCGCCATAAAGCATGCTTTTAATTCCTTCCGATTTGAGAAGCTGCATTTCGGTTCCTAAGATTGCAGGTTGCTTGCAAGCCGTTGTGTTCAAGTTGTCTCCAACTTGAGATATCCCTGGATTTTATTGGCAAAATTGTCAGAGGGGGTTTGCCATTGCCTTCCTGTGAGGCTGAGAGAGTGGTGACATGCCCAGGAGGTCCCAGTGGGTTTCCATGGCTGAGTGGGGATTCAAAAAAGTGTCATGTCCAACTCAAACAGCTACACTATGTGCCTTGATATCAATTTCAATTAAATGATCCATGGGGTCTTTGGGCTGAATTGTACTGCAGAAATAGTTCCGTTTGGCACTGCTGTAACTGCCATGGGTTGATGCTATGGGATCTTTTGAACTGTATCTTCCGAGCAAGAGCAAAGCTCTGGTGCCACAGCAAACTACAAGTCCCAGGATTCCATAGCATGAAGCCATAGCAGTTAAAGCAGTGTCCGACTGCATTATTTTTGCAGTGCAGATTTAGCTTTGAAACCAAATAGACCAACTTGGGTGGAACCCTTTCAGGGCAATGTTCTTGAGTTGTGAAACACTCTGGATGGTATTTATTGCTTTCTTTCTGAGTGCACACATGGCTTCCAGTCATTTCTGCTTTATGGCAACCCTAAGGCAAGCCTATCACAGAGTTTCCTTGACAGGTTTCTGCCAAAGAGGGTTAGCCCTTGTCATCCTCTGAGGCTGAAAAGTGTGAGTTGCCCAAGATCACCCAGTGGTTTACATGGCTGAGTGAGATTCGAACCCTGGTCTCCAGAGTCATAATCTAAGCTGTACAAATGTATCATATTCTATCCCTGTGTCATTCTAACTTTGGCCTGTTACAGACAGCCAAAAAAAGCTGCTTCGAGTCACAGTGGAGGTATGGTGTTTCAATGATGCATGCATCCTAAGGTCAGAAGTCGCACCAAAGCCACGCTCCAGCCCTAGGGACCGGAGTGGGTTGGTTGGGCCTTCTGGACTCTTGGATGCATGCATCATTGAAACACCATACCTCCACTGTGACTCGAAGCAGCTTTATTTTGGCTGTCTGTAACAGGCCATAGATAAACAAGTGACATCATTGGAGAGGGGGGTGTGAATTGAAATCAGGGTGTGTAAACCATTTAAAATGTACATCTTTCAGGGACGTCTTTTACCAGAAGAGCATATCCAGGCACGCAGGACCAGTTTCTGTGGCTATTGTGGGGCCTGCAACTAATCTGGAGAGATCTCCAGAAGGAGTAGCCCCAGGCTACAGTGATTTGCTGCTGATCATCCTTCAGTTTTCAAACAACAAACAAGTGTTGGCTCATGATAAAAATCAGGGAAACTACACCAGGCAGCCACTCCTGGGAGGGTCATGTTGTTCAGCAACTTGCTAAGAAGTAAACTTGCCTTCCATTTCCAGTTTCTTGGTGTATACATTCCAGAGCTTGCAAGTACTGTGTAGTAATAGGCAATAAATAAATGAAGTGCAAGAGTTTCCTTTTTTTAGGGGAAGAAGAACTTGACATGTTGGGGGCATTTTCCTGTTTCCAAGTTTGCAAGTGTATTATTGTAATGATAATGTAACTGGGGTAGGAATCATCTTTCCCTCCAGAAGGTGTTGGACTCCAGCTCCCAGCATTGGATATCGTGGGCTGGTTCAGGCTGCTGGGTCTTGCTGTGCCTCTGGAGGGTTGCCTGATTCCAACCCCTTGATATAACTTAAGCAGTAGCTGATTCTATGTTACTAACAAGTAATTACTCTTTTAACAAAATGTCTAATGGCTAATTTGTGACTTAAATCTTTCAAATAATGATGAAACCAAAGGGAAAGGCAATAATTCCCTGAAACATTTGAAAGTGCAAGTCTGGATATCTATCTATATTTTGTGTCCATTTACAGCATAATAACATTAGTTGTTAAGTTGCCCAACACTCTCTGTTGTGTTTTGCTGTAGCAGATTAAAAGTAGCTACTCTGCTGTGGTTGTTGTTGTGTGCCTTCGAGTCATTTCTGGCTTGTGATGACCCTAAAGCAAACCTATCATGGGGCTTTCCTGGTAAGATGCATTCAGAGGGGGTTTGCCTTCGATCCCACCATGGACAGTTATATGGATTTTGCGATTTTGTGAGTGTGATTTGCCCAAGCTGATCCAGTGAGTTTCCATGGCCAAACAGGGACTTGAACCCCAATCTCCCCAGAGTCCTAAAGCAATGTTCAAACCACTACACCACACTGCCTCTCTTCATTCATATTTGCTGCGGAGGGAGTTCAAATGTGTTCACTGACGCTTAGTCCATAAGAAATGTGTTTAGGGTTGTATTGTATCATGGTTGCATTTTTCTTTGGATCTCTTTTGAGTTTTCTTCTTCCCCATTCCATCTTAAGACACTATACAGGCATTGAGACTTTGGTTGAGTCTGCACTGCAGAAATATTCCCATTTGACATTGCTTTAACTGCAATGGCTCAGTGCAATGGAATTAAATCACTTGGAGTTTTGTTGAGATATTTCGCCATCCCTGTCCTGTCTCTGGTTCCACCACGAACTACAGATCCCATATTCCATAGTTTGGGACCATTGCAGTTAAAGCTTTAAATCCCTTTCCACCTGTTTATGATGAGCCACCAGACAGTTTTCATGGGGCCTCGGTGTGATAAAACACATAAAGAGTGTGCTGGTTCTTTATCTCTTGGTTATCTGCCTTGCTTTCTGTGCAAGCCAGCCTTCAGGGCGTGCGGTGTTGGGTCTAAACTGCATAGATAAGGAGAGGATGAGGTCATGTTTCAACCTCAGAGCGCATTAGGAGGAGGCAGGGTTTGCAGAGTTGCATCAGCATGTTTTGCAATTGAGCCCCTTTGTTGCTATTTTTGTCGCTTTCTGTTCTCATTGTAAAGGAATGCAGCTGGTTGGGTGGTGCGGTGACATCATGGCGTTTTATTCCTCCAAACCGATCCTTCTGAGCACATTGCTTATGGTTTGAGGTTGTCCCTTAAACATCAGTGATCCCACAAAATGATTTCTAGAAGGATAGAGGTGTGTGGGACGACAGTTCCATGTTGCTTGGGAGATTGCTGCACTCCATGATGTTGCTGGCTTAATACAGTATATTACTTGCCTGTGTTAATACGTATTGTGAAAATTCTGCCTGTGATGTTTGGACAGGGTTGGTTTTTCATGTTGCACTTTGGTGGCAATTCTTTGAACTGCTGAGTTGCCTGTAGCCGCAACAAGAGTTGTGACACTATAGGTACTAACCACTGGACTAAAATGATTGTTGTTGTGGACCTTCAAATTGTTTCTGACTTACAGTGACTGTAAGGGTTTTTCTTGGCAAGATTTGCTCGGAGGAGGTTTGCCATTGCCTTCCCCTGAGGCTGAGAGCATGCGACTTGCCCAAGGTCAGCCATTGGGTGTCATGGCCCAGCAGAGAATTGAACCTGGGCCTCCAGGGTTGTACTCCAACACTCAAACCACTATGCCATGCTGGCTCTTGAAGATATTGTACAGGAGTACATTCATTGACTAAGGGTGCATCTACGCTGTAGAAATAATGCAGTTTGAGACCACTTTCAGTGTCCTAACTCCATCCTATGGAATCCTGGGATTTGCAGTTTTACATGACCCTTGAGCCTTGTAAAGCATGCTGGTGCCTTGCTGAACTACAAATCCCAGGATTCTGGAGGATGGCACTATGGCAGTTGTGACAAACTACAATATTTCTACTGTGTAGGTGCACCCTGATAGAGCCAGTGTGGTGTAGGGTTCGAATTCCCAGCTTGGCCATGAAACCCACTGGATGACCTTGGGCAAGTCACACTCTCTCAGCCTCATGGGAAGGCAATGGCAAACCACCTCTGAACAAATATTGCCAAGAAAAACCCCATGATAGGTTCGCCTTGGGATTGCTGTAAGTCAGAAACAACTCAAAGGCACACAACCACAACAGATGCACCCTAAGATAAGCTTTGTAAGTCATGTTACAGTAGCACTGAGGACAATTTGAAGTGCTAGCTTTAACCCCATGGAGTGTTAAACAGGGTTCAGAATCTCCTTTTCTCAGACAAACATGCCTGACCATTGCAATTGGCATCATAGGCCTTGTGGTGTTCACTGCCCGCAGCCTTATACAACTGTGTGTGTTGATTGTGTCTTCTTCGTTGTGGCACCTTGTTTTTGGAACTTCACTGCCAAATACATGTCTTGCCTTGTCTTTGTGGCATGTGGTGAAAAATGTGTCTTTTATTTCGCTGGGTGTATCCACATTCCCAAAATAAAGCAGCTTGATGCCACTTTTCTAGGATTTGTATCTTTTTGATATATTTAGCCTTCCTTGTCAGAGAGCTCTGATGCCACAACAAACTACAAATCCCAGAATTCCATAGCATTGAACCATGGAGGTTTAAAGTGGGACCAAACTGCTTTAATAACAGCTGCCCTACTGTACTTTGTTTGGGACTTTGGAGAAACAAGTAGATCTTGGTTTAATCTTCGGATAAACCTTTCACAATTTGCTAATCAGAAGAGAAACAAGGTATGATCTTGCTTTGGCTACTTGCTTGGCTTTATAGTTTGTCTTGGATTTCTGGAAGCTGCTTTGGGAACCTTTATCTGGCGATGACAGAAAGAAGGAGATGCGATTAAAAATATCTGAAAGGAGCCCTTCTCCTTCACATGCCGGTATTTTTTGTTTGTGCACAACTTTTAAAACATGTGTTATCACTCCTTGCTTCCAAGTGCAGTTTGAAGTAGCATAGCCAACACTTAGATTTCATTGTCTGCAAGTGGTTTTGGACATGGCAGCTCCGGGTTCAGATCTTACTTCTGCTTTACTCAGTCACATATCTGTGCAAGAAGTACATTAAAATCTCTCTGTTTGAGTGGCCCATTTGTTTTGCAAGCAGAGACTACACAATACCATAAAGCAGAAGAGCAGCTATCAATCTTGGTTCTCTTTTAAATTGCTGGTGGACCACTTTGAAATATTTGTCCTACAGGTTCAAGGCATGTGAATAACTCCTATTTTAATACTATTTTGTTGGCAGCACCAACATCACTATAAAAACCAGCATCATACCCTGTAGATAGTCTGGCACTGGCTAAAATGACCTTTGTAAGTGTCCTTAGTGTGTGAAGAACTTAAGTAGAGATATTTCACTTTTCGGACTCATTGAAGATCATGGACCTTTGAGACTAACTGAAAGAAAGAAGTTGGCAGCATGAGCTTCTGTAGACTTAAGTCTACTTCTTCAGATGCATACAGTCAACTTCTTTCTTTCAGTTCGTCTCAGATATGCTACAAGATCTCTCCACATATGGATTCTACAGACTAACACGGCTATATCTTTGAACTCTACCACTTTTGAAACTGGGGATGACTTGGGGGAATTAAAAATACTTGTAGACTTCTTTCTAAAGTCGTGGCATCTTCTGTTGAACTTCAGTTTCATTCACCTTGCCTCTTCCTGCAAGTCAGGGCTTCACTGTTGTTTACCACCGAAAGGAAGTGGCGGAGCAATGAACCAGGAGGAATATTTTGTGGCTGCTGAGTCATTTTGGGTGTTAGTTGCTGCATAAAAAAGGAGGGAGGGAAGGAAGAAAAGAAAAGAAAGGTGGGAGTTCAACCTAGAGCTCAACAACAACTTTGCATCCAGGAGAGGCAGAAGGGTGTTGGGAGGAAGAGTAGTTGAGCGCCTCTTTGTAATGTCCCATCCATGTGTTGTTGTTGTTGTTAACCACCTTCAAGTGGACTTCAACCCACATGAATCATCAGGCTATTTATATGGCTAGTAGAACGTAACATAGATTTATTGCATTAAAAATTTCTGAACAAGAAAACATGCCCAAATGTCCATGCAAGTAAATATGCAACAAAGTAGGCATTTAATATTACACACTTTTATTTGGAAACCAGAGTTGGCACTTTTCTCCTAATTCTGACCCTTCCCAAAATTGTCTCTGACTCCATCTTTGCAGCCCTGGTATATTATATACCAGTGGCATTCTAAAAATGAACCAACCAACCGAGAAAGTGGTCCCCCCCCCAAAAAAAGTAAAGGAGTAGTGTTTCTAGTTAAGGCTCAAACTGTTTTATCTCTTGTGCCCAGCTTATGGCAGCAGGCAGAGGCTTGACCTTTTGTGTCGTCCTCAAATGCAACAGCCGTCATGTGTGTGGGGAGTGTTGTTGGTCGTGGTGGTTTTCCAGCATTTCCTCCTTGCACAGTAATAATAAACATGATGTACCCAAATATCTCTGTTGCTCAAGACACTTCTCTGAGTCTACCTGCTTTTTGCAAGGCACAAAATGTGCATGGCTTTAGGGGCTTTCCAGTACATTGGGGAAGGGGGCTTTGGATGCTGCAGAGAAAATGCCTAGTAAAAGACATCAAGATGTGGAAGGGAGACTTGCACATGTAGATGTCCCCAACAAAATTCCATCTGCCATTTGTTTCTATTCTTGACTTCTCTTTTATTTTCCTCCTTTACAACAACCATCTGGAGTATAACTCTTTGTCCTTCCTTAAAGATGCTGTCCACTACACTTCTTCAACATTTCTGTGTTTATGTGCCTTCAGATTGCCTGTTCACTTATGGCGACCCCATGAATGTCATAGGCTTTCTTAGGCAACAAATCTGCAGAGGTGATCTTGCCAGTTTCTTCTTCTGAAATCACACTACACTGTTATGGTGCTATTTGTTGCTATTGTGTCCCTTCAAGTAGTTTCCAACTTATGGTGACCCTAAGCTGAAATTATGCGGGTTTTTGGGGGCTTTGCCAGTGCCATCCTCTGAGGCTGAAAAGCATTTTGGATAAGGGAGACTCAACCTGTATACTGGGATGCTTTAGCTAAGAGCCAGTGCAGTGTAATGGTTTGAGTATTGGACTGTAAATCTGGAAGAGCAGGGTTCAAATCCCATCTTGGCCACAAAAACCCACTGAGTGATCTTGGGCAGATCATACTCTCTCGACCTCAGAGGATGGCAATGGGAAACCCCCTCTGAAGAAGCCTCCCAAGAAAGCCCTGTGATAAGTTAGCCTTAGGGTCGCCATAAGTCAAAAATGACTTGAAGGCACACAACACATACACAAGCTTTAGGAGGGTACTTACAGTAGATGCTTTGATTTTTTAGAAGGTGGAAAAATGGGGGGAAAGCTGGGAAATGACCCTGCAATGGGGCCATGGATAAAGGAGCATAGCTATTTGATTAAACCCCATGGCCTAAGGTTCTCACCCTTGTTCTGCCCCTGACAAAGACTAAAATGCCTCCTTCTTTTCTTGTCTTTGTTATCAGCACGTAGCCATCGCTGCAAGTGTTGCTGTAACACAGAACCCAGAGGATTCTGCTCTTGCACTTTTGGAAGTGAATAATCCGTTCTACCCACATAAAGGGCGCCAATGCAGGAAATGTCTTCCAGGTACAGTGTCCCTCGTATTGATGTGACTCTTATCATGACATTTGTACGTACATTGGCTGCTACTTTTTGGATGCAGTTAAAGCAGTGTCAAACTGTATTATTTCTGCAGTGCAGATGAGACCAAGGAGTTCTGTATGCATGTGTAGGTATGAGGGGGGGAAACAGAAAATGGTGTTTGTTGCATATGGTGGACTGGACTGAGCCTGTTTGGTTCCTGGAAAGGATATTATTTGGAGGCAAATGTTTGCATGCTGTTTTAAGTTCCATCATGGATGAAAGGTGGAACTGAAATGTATCAGGAGTTTGTGGAGAAGGAAAGTAGTGCCTCCTTCCAGCAGTCTTAGACTCCAAGTCTTATCAATCTCCAGTCTGCAGTAACTTGCTATCTGTGGTGGCCGTCTCATGTTTGAAGAGAACTACAGTGTTGCTAAAATAATGTTTTAAAATACAAATTCATGCTTTCCTTTCTCTTCTGCTGCGTTGCAGGTTTTCGAGTCAAAGACCACTGTACTCCAGGTGTTGAAACAACTTGCCATCCTTGTGATAATGATACGTTTTCCAAACACTTGAATGCGCTGAAAGCTTGCTTCCCTTGTAAAACCTGCAGACAGTTCGGTATGGATTTTTGGACATGTTTGGGACTCTTGTGCCCTGATTGCACAGAGAGGACAGCCTTGCATTGGGTTCACTGACAGTGCAAAAAGGGATTGAAACAAGCTATACTGGAAAGAAAGAGAAAGCCTTACAAATAATGTAAACCTGAGTGGTTAAACATATTGAAGAGGAAATATGCAGTAGCTAGGAATTTGTTACTGTCAGAATGCCATATCCATGGATTCTGCATCCACAGATTCATCTTTAAAAAGGTCACTTTCTAAGCTCTCATTCTGCTTACACAGGAGTTACTAGTATGCTTCTGTAATTAATTATATTTGACAGATTCTTGCATGGAATTTAATACTGAGGAAGAAATGTTAAATTTGACATATTTGTCTTCTGTTGATCTTTCCAGATGAGGTGGAGCTACAACCCTGCACCACAACCAGCGACACACTGTGCGCCTGTAAGAATGGCACCTTCTGCTTGCCGCACCATCCATGTGAAACGTGCCATAAATGTAGACTCAGGTCAGCATTAAATGAATTACTTGAAAAAGCTTTCACACAAATAAACATGCATTTTCTATTCTGATTGGTACAGGTGTTTCTGTACCAGAGTTTCCCTAATCTATATAACCACATATTGATTTTGAATCTGTATTTCCTTCACCAAGGTGCATCTTTGGAAGAGTTTTGGGGGAGGCGCTCAGAATGATAAGTATTCAGGTTGAACTTGTGGCTACTTTAAAACATTGCTTCTCCTGCTTTTTTCCTGATAGGTGTCCTGAAGGACAGCAGATGGTGAAGCCTTGTACCTCGACAAGTGATATAGAGTGTGATCCTTATGTACCCTCACCAACTCCTCCAACAGAAACAGGTGAGCTTGCATGTGTGTGAGAGAGTACGAGTTTTCCAAGTCAATAAAGTTGAACTTGCAAGAAACCCCAAAACAACAATATATAAAGGGGTCTTGTTGCACCTTTGAAACTGTTAGAAGAAGTTGTAGCACAAGCATTCGTTGATTTCTTTGAGGAAGTAGGCCAGGTCTATGAAAACTCTTCTAGACCAGCGGTTCCCAACCTGTGGGTTGCAACCCCTTTGGGGGTCGAACAACCCTTTCACAGGGGTCTCCTAAGACTATTGGAAAACACATATTTCCGATGGTCTTAGGAACCGAGTCACCGCAGTTTTTCAAGTTCCCTGATTTCATTTCCCCTCTCCCCAGATTTCTCTCCTCGGCTTTCCATCCTCTTCACTTGTGCTTGTCAGACCTGTTCAGTTCTCACCGACCTGTTTGTTGTTGTTTTTGCCCCTACTAAAGATTTGTGTTATACTGTACCTCTGCAAATCTTGGAGGCATCAACAGGCTTATGGAAACTCTATTATTCTATATGGATAATAATGTTCTGGTTATGTAATAATCCACAGTTGGTGAATGGCTTTACTATGAAATCCAGACACTTACAAATATTACCTAATTTTTGTCCTTTCCCTTCAGAAGGTTTCAGTCGCTCCATTATTGGGATCATTGTGGGCTGTTCTCTGGCTGGGTTTCTGGTGCTGCTGGCAGTAACATATCGGAAGAAATTCAGGTGCTGTACTAGAGGTAAGAGTGGCATTTTCCTCTTCAGTAGGGGTTAGGGAGTAAGTCTGATGTAGTGGTTTGAGTGTTGGACTATAACTCTGGAGACCAGGATTTGAATCCCTACTTGGCCATGGAAACCCACTGGGTGACCTTGGGCAAGTTGGTCTCAGCCTCAGAGGAAGCAAAGACAAAAACCCCTCTGAACAAAGCTTGCCAAGAAAACCCTGTGGTTGGTTCACTTTGGGATTGCCATAAATCAGCTGTAGTCCAAAACATGCATCCCTTTAGTGGTTTAAATGTAATAAGGAACTTATTTGGTGTTGATTTCTCATCACTGCCTGTTGGTAACAATGCAATCCATGCAACATGAGGAAGCAAAAGTTTTGGCCAGTGCATTCTTAGAAAAGGAGAATCAAAAGTGTTGTAGCCAAACCCTGTGAATTCTGAGGCTTGGAGGTGACTGAGATGTGGCGAACTCCATTCTTGGATAGTCATTTAGGCCCGTTATAGACGGGCCTAAAAGTGTGTGCTCCACGCGTGCTAGGGTTAGGAAGCGGTGGCGCTTCCGCACACCCTCAACCCTAGCACGCACGGAGTGCGCACAAAATGGCAGCGGCCATTCCACACGGCCGCCGCCATGACTACGTCACAACCGCACTGCCTCCAAACGAGGTGGCGTGGTTGTGACATAGTGGGGCCATGCAAGGGCGCTTAGTGCGCCTTTTCCGCGGCCCCGGAAGGAGCTCTGTTTCGGAGCTCCTTCCAGGTTTGCGTCGCTGGGTGCAGCCTTTAGATGGCTGCGCCCAGTGATGCTGAGGAGAAAGGGGCCAAGTGGCCCCTTTCTCCTCCCCGTTGCGGGTGTCCTTGGGGCTTGAAGCCCCAAGGACACTCCTTTCCAGGCCGCGGGGAAGCGGCCTTTTACCCCTTCCTCGCAGCCTGGAAAGCAGCAGATCAGGGCCTCGGAGGCTGCTGGTCTGGCAGCTGAGGCCCCGATACACCGGGGAAAGGAGCGCCTCAGTTTCTGAGCACTTAGGGACACTATACTAAATTTTATGAAACCATGATGAGGAATTTGCAGAGTAAGACATGCTAACAAATATCATGCTTTTTCAACAGCCAACTCGAGAGGATCTACAGCCGGCATGTGGCGCTTCCTTCCTTCTTTAAAGGTAGATGAGTTATCATTGATAAATGGTTTCTTTGTCCCAAGCTTCTGAAATTAGATTAACAGCAGAGGAACCTGCCTCAGATCATACCACCCAACTCAGTGTTGCCAAATCTGGGTTTTATCTCTATGATCGCAGAAGGGTTTGTTCTGTCCAGATGAATGTGGAGATGTTGACTGGAGGGCTTGGGACCTCTTGAGTTCAAAGTGTGGTACTTCATCCCTAAACTATGGTTGATCCTTTATTTTTGAAGTATTGTAGCATTTATTCATATTATATTATTCATTGAGCAAAAAGCAAAGATGACACTATTATAGGTTATTGTATTGCTTTTTTTAAAAATAACAACATTAGTAAATCCTTACCAAAAATGAAGCATGTTAACTTGCAAGTAATACCATCACTGTTATCTCCAACTCAAGAGGAAAAGTGACCTACAGTGAAGATAGATACTCTGCCACGGTGGTAAAGATGAAAAATGCAATACTCCTACCCGATGGTGATTATTGTTGCTTTTGAATATACCCAAACCATCTCTTTTGAATCCACCCTAAAACATCTATCTTGTTCATGTTCTGAACCAACGTTCATCTTTCTCACAGCAATTTTTTGGCTTCAAGAAGATGGTCTAGTAGCCGCTCAGAAAGATTTACCACCCAGAAAGGTGGTGGGGACAGTGATGACCGATGAAAAGATGGGCACCCTTTTCCAAAAGTGGGAAAGCAAAAAATAAACTGCATTATAGGGAAGTGTCTGATGCAATGGGTAATGAATACACACCAGCAAGACATCTGAAATGGAAAGTAAAGGATGCACACTTAAAAGCAGTGTGAAACAAATAGATGAAAAGAGTGTGCATGTATGTGTAGCCCATAGCTGACACAGAATGTGGCCCATCAGTGATGAAAAACTTATCAATCCCTACAGTGCATAGTTCACTGGGAAAGAAAATCAGTTTAATCTCAGTGAGATTTGCTTCTGATAAACGACAATGCTTTAAAGGTGGTAAAGGATGGAAGACAACAACATGGGAAGGCTGGTACCATTTTTCTTATGGACTAATAAATGCTTTGAATTCTATTGTAAGGATATTCAGTGTCTCCAGAGGAATTGCGGTGGAAGACGAGGTGAAGAGGCAGACAACATGTGGAACACGCAGGTTGACCAGGAATCCCCGCTGTCTTCAGAAAGTTCTACCCATCGCACCTCAAATATGTCTGAAATGATGCTTCTACCAACAACTACCACACCAGAGGAGGTAACTATCATCATCATCACCATCATCATCACCATCACCATCCATCGCTCATCACAGTAATTGCGCCTAGACCAAAAAACCCTCAAAAGATTATCAGAATGGGAGTGGCGGAAGCCTAAAACCACTTCATACAACAGAGGTTCCCTTAAGAGAGAATTAGAAAGTACTGTAACTATGTCTGGTATTGCATAACTTCAGCTTCCTTCTAGAACTTTTCCATCAGTCATCCTCATAATATATGCCAGTGGTTCCCAAACTTTGGTCCTTTGGTTTTGGACTGCAGCTCCCAGAATTCCTGATTGTTGGCCAAGCTGGTTCAAAACATCTGGCAGACTAAAGTTTTTAAGGACCACTGATATATGTTAATTTCTGTTCATTTATTTCTGTTTTAATTTATTGCAGGAATCCCAAAGATGTGCAACAGAAAGGAGGAGAGATCTACTTCCTGCAGATGGAAAAGACCCTGTGGATGGTAAGTGGACTTTGAGCTTTCTGGTCAGCGCACCCCTTAATATAGGGTTTTACATAAACACAAGTGGAATCTGTGACAGAATATGGTTATTCCTATCAGACTGTGTTGTCCTCCTGGGGGTTACTCCATTATATTCACCTCAGCATTTTTGTTATCATCCAGATATCATCCAATATCCAGTGGCTGCTGAGTATACTCAATTCACATTGGGTTGTGTGTTCTTTGGTGGAGAGAGGGTTGACTGCTAATGTTTCCTTTTTTAATGGACTGATTGACCAGAAGTTTTGCTTGCCAAGGCAAAACCTCTTCTCTATCACTTCAGGAGGACTACTTGTATTCATGTAAGAACCAATACAATATCTCAGCAGCTAAAAGGCTCCCCTACGCAACCCTCCTTGTGTCTAATTGATGTACCCATGTGTCATGCTGCTGTGTCAGGTTATAAATACAAATTAGGTGACCAGTGTTGTAAGGAGCTTTAAACAAAGGGAGCTAAATTATACCAATCAATCCTCTAGTTTTTCAGAAAAGACAGAAAACCAGGTGGAGGGAGGGTAACATCAAGCAGTGAGAAATGTATGCTTGGGCATTGTAAATCTTGGATCCTACAAGCAGGGACCTGAATGAGCTGTGCCATTGAGGGCACAAATCTGTCGGAGTTCATCTACCTGATAGGTACCAAAGTGTGTGTGTGTTTGTGAGGATTGTGGCCAGTAGACCATATGCAACTCCCAATCTTGTGGCCCTTGAAGTCTCCTTGGTGATCCCCCCAAATATCCACTCCCCCCATAAAGTGTTTTAAATTGCTGATTTGGGGTCATTGTTTGAACTGAAAACTGGCCAAAATGGTCCTGAACTGTCCACAGATGTGAGGTTTTGTCAAAAACACCCCAGACCTCCAAACCCCTCTGAACACAAAAGAAGTAAGCAAAAATTCCCTGCTCCGAGATGTGAACCAACCCTTACTTTGAAAAGTACCTCTTTATTAGGCTAGTAGCATGGCATTTTTTAATCCTTTCCAAATCTGAACACAGCAGCAAATAAGAAAGTATGGCCAATGTTTTTTACCCCTTTTCTCTCTCCCACCCTTCCCAGGAAGGTCTCTGCATTCATAATGCTCCTGATTCACCTCCTTTCTTTCTTCCCAGCTTTGCGTTCGTCTTTTGACATCTTCATTAAAGAGGTACCCGTGAAGGAATGGTGGAGATACATGAGAGCCCTCGGCTTGACAGACAATGAGATTACTCGTGCCGAGCGAAATCATAAGGATTTGGAGGAGCAGCAGTTTCAGATGCTACGGACCTGGCTGGACAAAAGCGGGAAGGAGGCATCTGTGAACACTTTGCTGAAGACTCTGCGTAATAATGAGCTCAAAGGTGTCGAGGAGAAAATGAGAGCCTGCCTGATCTTCCATGGTCTGTATTATGAGGAATGAATTCTTCTATAGGCAGGCTGGACAGCAAACTTGCTGCAAAGACACTTTATACTGTGATGTTCATTAGCCCTGGGTTTTTCCAGGGAGGCAAGAGTGGGAAGCGTCAATATATTATCTTCCAAAGAAACATGCTATTTCAATTTTTAAAGGGATCAAGTTGAGGCTGTGATTATTTTCTTAGTGAAGCGTTCTGGAGATGTACATGGGGCCTTCTCAGTGACTCCCCATTCCCCCTGCTGGAAGAAACACTGCTTAGTGCATAGGTGCATAGGAATTGCAAGGGAAGAAAAATTGTTTTGGCAAGTGTTCGCACTGCCCAGATATTGATTGGATCCAGACACTTGCTAGACAACAGCCCTGGTGTGCAGGCAATTTAAATGGCTGACACTTTTCTAAGCGTCTTCTTCAAGCTGTTTACTTGGAAGTAAATCCTGCTGAACTGAGCCTTTTCAGTGAACACTGCTACCAATCTCATTTTTAAAAAATACTTTTTGGTACCCTAATGCGATTTGCATTCCATACTTGGCTACACAGTGTTGCTTTTCAGGCTGCTACATCCCTTTTCCAACAAAGAGTTTGGTTCCGTTTTTTGTTCTTAGTTGTGTAAAATAGTTTGCTTTCAGGGAATGTAAATTATTTGCCTTGAAGTCCTCTTGCTATATATATATGTCGAGAAGGTGTCTTCAAAAGTAAGTTCACTTCCTTTGTTTAACGTTGGGCTGGCGTTTGCTGTCCTGCTAGTAGGGCTATTGGGGTTTTCCTGAAGAAACAGCAATTGGAAAGTTTACAAAAATATGTTCTTGTTTATTTTACGAAAAGATTAACTACCGTATACACTCATGTATAAGTCGACCTCATGTATAAGTCGAGGGCAGTTTTTGGATCCAAAATCATGGATTTTGATATGACCCGTGGATAAGTCGAGGGGCAAACACTGGAGGATGTTACAAAAGATCTAAAGGGGGTGGGGGAAACAAAGCACCACTTCCCTCCCTATATCTCACTCTCTGGACCTCTCCCAAGCATCAGTCTCAGCATAGAAAAGGGGAAACAAACCTCAGTGTGCACGTGCGTGCGCACACCCACACCCACCCACCCACCCCCACACACTTCCCCTTACGAGGCTCATGGCTTGTAAAAAGGAGGACAGACCCCACTATCTCTCTGCTTTTCACCCCCAAGACTCCCAAGGCTCATGGCTAGCAGAAATAGAGGACAAGCCTTTCTCTCTCTCTGCTATTCACCCCTAGGACTCCTAAGCTCATGGCTAGCAGAAGTGGAGGACAAACCTTTCTCTCTCTCTCTACCTTTCACCCCCAGGGCTTCCAGGCAAAACGGGGTACAAGCCAGGGCATGTTCCTTTCCTTAGCAGCAACTTGTTAGGTCTGGCTGCGCGGGAAAGCAGAGAGGAAAACAGACACACACACACACAGAGGGAGAGAGGAGGAGAGGAGAGCGGTGCCGGGGCTTCAAACAGGGAGCCGTTACAAGGCTACAGAGAAAGGTGGGCACTTCTTCTTTCACAAAATTTATTAGCATTAACTCATTGACCCTTCCATAAGTCTACCCAGGATTTTGGAGTTCCTTTTGGGGCATAAATTTTTCGACTTATAGTTGAGTGTATACGGTAGATGAAATTGAGAAATATATCTTTGTGGGCTGTTAAACCTCAACTAACTGCCAGTGAGAATAATGCTTTACATTTCACTTTCTGGGTTTCTTTACATTGCAGATATTTATTACTGTGCAATGTCAGGCAAAAGGGCCAATGTAGTGTAGTTGTTTGAGCATTAGACTCCAATTCTGGAGACCAGATTTCAAATCCCCACTTGGACAAGGAAACTCACTGGATGATTTTGGGCAAGCCCCACTTTCTCAGGGCCAGAGCAGACAAGCAAGAAAAAATGGCTCGATTCTGCATTTTCCAGAAACAGGTTGAAACCCAGCTATCTGCACTGGCCACTCCAAAGGTGGGCTGAATATTGATGGGCAATCCAGGCATTGTGGCTTCAGATCTTGACACTGGGTTATTATTTTGGTTATCTCCCCACTGTGCATTGGCACCGTTGCGTAAGCACACCACCTGCAACTTCCAAATACTTCCTACTTCCCACCCAGATGGCATCTCATTGGATGGCTGCATCTTTGTTTGGCCATACAGTCGCATATGTGATGCACTGTCAGTACAGGGCATCAATGGATCGTTGTACCAAGTAATACATTGGCAAAGCACAATCATGCCCCACCCCCAAACATGTCCCCTTTGCCCCATGCCCCCACATTGGACTGTCTGATTTGTGTATGTTGTAATTACATCCATTGGATGTGTCACACTTTCAGTTTTTTGCTTTACCATACCCCTGCAGTGGCAACATACCTTTTTATACACAGGAGCAAAGATGCTCATTTTCCATGCTAAGCTGGCATATTGTGGCTTCTTTTTGCTCTGATTTTTAGCCCAGCGCCGTTCCAGTTTCCATCCACTTTCATGATGTGTGGCGTGTAAATACCCCACCATCAAAAAGGTTGGAAGCTGTTTTATTTTGCCATTGTGTTTTGGCTCTATGTCTCAGAGGAAGGCAAACCTCCTCTGGATGAATCTTGCCAGGAAAACTCCCATGATGGTTCTCTTTTGGGCCGTCATAAGTTGGAAACGATTTGAAGTAACACAGTGACCACAGAGTCAGGCCAAATGGTATGATATAACATTGACCGAATAAGGCTTGCTTATATTAACACTGGTCAGACTCTCCGGTGGACTGTTAACCAATCTGACCCAAAGTAGTGAACGTTGAGTTGAGCTGTTTTATATTACAGCTCCCAGAAGCCTCTGCTGGCATGGTCAGTGATGATGAATTCTGGGAACTGAAGTCCAAGATATTGGAAGGATGAAAGGTTGAGCAATGAATTTCTTGGGAGTGTTGAGAAACCCATTGTTACCACCAGTTGACACAAGAGTTGAGTTGGAGAGAGTTCTAATATTGGAAGGTTGAGGGCATCTGGGAGATAGAGCGACAATATCAACTTGAAGCCAATGACATAGTTTTTTGGACAAGGGCTGCGGATGAGTAAGAGAGAGGAGAACTGTAGCAACCTTTGGGGATAGCAGTAGTTAATGCTTGAGGTCTAAGGAAGCAGTTGTTGGACCAGAGTGAAATCTTCAAGCAGAAGTCGAGGAAAGTTGTTGTGAGGTTCTAACATTCACTTAAATGTGAAGATTGCATATCAAAACCTCATTATTCAGCCTGTGATTTAACTGGGCTGGAGACTGAATGGGGGAACCGGCTAAATGATTAGATAAGGAGTGGAACTATATCCTCCTAGTTACTCTGAAAGGTAGCTGTTAACAGGCCTGGTATATTTCCTACAAAGCTTGGGAGAGATACTTTTAGGAACTATAATTCACAGCAAGGACAATGGTAAATAAAATATTTATGAAGAGTTATTTATCATTAAGTAATAAAAATTTGCTATATAAATTGAGAAAGAGTTTAAATTAAATAGCGGTGGTGGAAAGTTGGACAAGGATTATTCTAAGTGACCATGGTGCAGAGGTGTACTAAAACTGCTTTCACAAAGATGTGTACTCTACACATGGCTGAGATGGAATCTTTGCATGCGACAGCAGAGGAACTACATTTAGTATTTAGCACTAAGGATTTACTTCATGTTGTGCCGTTAGCAATCATGACTATTGAAGTCCGCTACATCGTGGTGCCAAAGACAATAGTTAAATGTTCTGCAATAATTTGAATTCATCTGATTATTTCGGTAGCACTTTCCGCCCATTTTGCATTAAACAATTGGAGTTGTGGTCTGTGGAATGGGTGATGGATATGCCAACTGAACTCACCTGTAGATTCTGAGACTGCCAAATTGTAGCCCTCGTACTTTCAACCGTGTTCCTGCAACATGGATTAATGCTTGTTTTTTAATTAAATGACATTTTAGGGTCTTGGGGAATGGAATTCTACACCCTTAACTTCCATTCTCTGCATTCCTCAGGGATCACAGCCTATGCGCAATCCTGCTTAGAGAAAATATTCCTTTTCAAAATGATGGTGCTCATCGCACTTTGCAGGTGGCTGAGAATTTCCTTTTGATGGGAAATTGAGAAGAGATCAAAAGCAGGCTCTTCCTACCTCTGGTTTACTACACAGTATTACCATTATGTTACCTAGTAAAGATGTGCAGAACATGAACAGCCTGTATAAGGAAGTGTGTAGCATTGCTTTGATAGTCACAATTTTTTTGGACTACATTTTAATTTAAGCCGGACACTTGACTCTGTAACAGTGTAGTGTCTCAGTACTGTACTGTCTGAGTAGGCTTGCAAGATGGGCAGGTTGTTTACTGTTGCACAGGGTAGCCATATGGACAAGATTAATACACTTGCACTGAGCTTCATGGGGAACCATTTAGCATGTGCATTTGCTATGAACTTGGTTCCTATTTGATCTATTTCCCTGTGCCTTTGCAAGTATTTCTTTCTATGACAAAGGTGTGAGAACCTATGACCATCCACATGATGATAGACTGCAGCTCCTGACCTCTTAGTGTGCTGGTTGAAGCTCATGAAAGCCCAGCAATATCAAGGGCAGAGAACCTGGGGTCTTGCATATTTCAATACTTAAGGAAGTGTATACTTTCTTTAAAAAGTGATGTACAGAATGTAGAGAGCCAGTGTAGTGTAGTGCTTTAAGAATTGAACTATGACTCAGGAGATCAAGGTTCGATTCGCCACTTGGACATGTAAACCTACTCTGTGATCCACACTCTCAGCCCCAGGAAACCCCTTAGGGTTGCCATAAGTTGGAAATGACTTGAAAGCACACACAACAATAGAAGGGAGCAAATAAGACAATTGCTTCCAACAAGATTTTAAAAGTGTGATTATTAGACAAAATTCATGGAGGATAGTCTATCACTGGTTATTAGCCATAATAAAAACTGCCTCCGCATCAGGAAGAGTATGCTAGTTAATCTAATCATGTGGTTAGATATGGCATGAACAAGAGTGAAAGTTGGTGTGCACATTCAAGTCCTCATTCTGTGTTTCAGAAGGACCCAAGAAATATGTACCACACCACAATGAGGTATTTCCATGTGGCCAGGCTTTACAGTGAAATTTTCTCTGTATGGTTTGCATCACAATTTGTTTGATTTCAGACTTTGTGTTGATCCATGGCTCTAGCCTTTATGGTTCTGCCCACAGTGTCTCTACTTGAATTATTGTTCTAAATATGCTTCTTTTTCTAGATAAGTCTGTTGCAGCTTTGCAGTGGGGGCAAAATAATAACCCTGTATTACACCTGATGTAGAAATGGATGTGAATTATACAAAGTAGAGATAAGACTGGGAAGGCCATTATGTGAGTTACTGCTAGGGCTCAGGAAAGGAGGGTACATCCTTGTAGAAGCGGATAAGGCCCATTGTTAAAAGTTTCCTGTACAGCCTCTGACTTACGTCTGGAGAAGGAAGTCTCACTTGCCGTGTGCATGGACTGAGACTCCAAATGCACCAGTTCTTCTCTTTGTCCTTTCACATTTCCTCAAAGCAACTCAGGCGTGCATGGGGAGCGAGTGTTATCAAGCCAACAATTGTGTTGAGTATGTCTGAGAGATAGTGCCAAGACCCATCATTTACCTCCTCAGTGCAATGGATAGCTGGGGACTTGAAGCTTTATTGCAGGAGAAGAGGAAGCCAAAATGGATCTGGAGAGTAGTGGCTTTCCCCATGCCTCTCCACATGTTGTCATAACACTTCCATTCTCTTCCTGCAGGAGACGATCATAAAAGTGTGCTGTTTGTTGAACTGATTTTTTTCCAGTGCAACAAAAAACACAACTTTATGAGCATGAGAAAAGAAGTGCTACAACAGCATACAGAGAAAGCAGCTGCTCCCTTGCTCCGTTTTGTCTTGCTTTTCTCATGCGATAAGGCTCTTGGACCTTGGTCTCCAAAATTGCAGCAGAGTACAGTCACCAAAAGGGACCAAATCGGTAGGATAATAGAAGATCCAGGCTATTCTTGATCACTTTGGGAACACTTCCAGCTCTTGTTTACTGCAGTGGGGAAACAACCAAAGAGTCTTGTGGCAGCTTAAAGGCTTAAGAGTTTTTATTTGGCATAAGGTTTTGTGGACTGAAGACCACTTCCTTGTGAACTACCAAAAATGTGCAGCAGTCTCTGTTAAGACTGTTATTATACTGATACCTTTTTTGCATTGCTATACCTTTACACCCTCCAATATGACTTTAGCTGTCTTTGTCAACTGAACCTGTACTTCATGCATTTGATAAAGCAGCACATAAGTTGAAATAAATCGATGGGTGAGCTGGGATGCACAAAAGCTTGTCAGATAAAACTGGTTAGTCTTTAAGGTGCTACAAAATTGGTTGGTAATTTTGCCAAAGGCAGCTGTGTAATTACTTCAAATTGAAGTTGGCTTGACCTATGTATCTGTTTCTAGATATTGTGTGTTTCTCTGGGGTCTTTGTGTTTCTTGTTTGGGATAGTGTGTGTTTCTCTCGTTTTTTATATTTCTAATCAACGAGCTTGTCTTTTTGATACTGAAAATGTTAACTTTAATAGAGTTTACATTGGTGAAAAGGATGTATGGAAGCGACTTAAGTCCAAGTATGTGTAACTGCATTTCATCTATTTATCCATTTTTGTTCTTTCAACTGTTGGAAAAGTTACGTTGGGAATGTTAAGTATTTTCAAAGCAAAAAGGCTTTGTTTTTGTTAATGAAGCTGTGTAAAGCACTGTTTTGGGAGAGGGGAACCTATTTAAAAAATAAAGTAAATTTAAAAAGGTATTATTTTTGTCCTAAAGTCTGTTGACATATTCTCATGGTACCCATAACATCTGTTTCTAGTTTTGATGGCAGCTCTCTATTCCATTAGAGATTTCATAATGTCTGTCTCAAGATCCTTGTCTTTCTTTCTCTTGGAGCAACTAGTCATATTTAAATTTCCCTGCAAAATTCAGGATGTTCTACTTCCGACTTGGTTATCATGTCCTTTTCTCATTGTCACCTTAAGAAATCACAGACAGACTGCAAGAGTCTTTTTAAAATACCATTTATTACAACAGAATCTTCCACATTAAAATCCAAGTTGTGTATTGTGTATTGGTTTGTTTTATTAAAAACAAAGAGTGTCAACATCTTGGGGGGGGGGTCCCCACCACTACGTTCCTGAATATCCTGGCCAGAACTGACCAGGCATGTGGACAGGACAAAAGATTTCTTTCCCTGTCCATCTTAACTTGCCTTCTCAGCCAGGTTTTAGATTGTTTTGCAAGCTACTGACAAAGTTTTAAAAAATACAATGGTAGCAAGAAGAGGTGAAGCAGCATTTTTTTCCAGACTCAAATAGTCTGGTTTCTCCCTCCTAGGGCCTTTCGTCCTTCAATATACTCCATCCAAGTATAGAACCTGGGTTTCTATCAACTTTGGCCTCCTTTGCAGGGCTTGGCTTTTGCAAGGAAGCTTGCAAGGATATGTGCCCTGCTGTGTAAGCAAGCACCCTAAAGATAAGAACCGGGGTGGTAAGTGCAACAAAAAATGTGGCCACCTAAACCTCAGAAAGGAGCCCAGGGTGCGCGGGAGTCACAGGACACAGCATCTCTAGCGGCTTGAAATGTTACGGCGCAGTGAATGGACAACGTGAGGCACCAAATCACTTTTCTTTTTTTGCTTTTTGCAAAGGAAATAAAATATCATTTAAAAACACTGCAGAACTGCTGCATTTCCTTGTAGCAGTTTTTTTCTTTTTGTAATTTAAAAAACTCTTGCATTCCTGTAAACATGAGGATTGTCCTGCTAGATGAGCGTGCCCCTTGTAAAAGAAATCCCCCCGCCGGCCGTTCTGTCTGGGCACTGATGCTGGCTGGCTGTGGCAGGGATCCGGGCCGCATGGAGCTCTGCGTGGTGGTGATGAGGGATGCTCCAGCTCCCGAGCTCCACCTGCACAGATTCTCCTCAACCTCCCAGGGACATTCATGCTGATCTGTTTCCACTGAGGGTTTTAGCCGATGGTGCAGCACGGTCTCTCTTTCTTCTCTCCAAGCCGGCTGAACCAGAGGTTGGCTCCGGATGGTGTCTGACCCTCTCCTTCCAAGAGAGACTAAAGCATGGGCAACAAATCTCTCAGACCACAGCAGATGAGGAAGAGGAGGAGGATGAAGCTGAAGCGGCTGATGATGAAGGTGACTGGGATGGGGAGGAGGCGTTCCAGAACAGCCACCTCCTCTTAGGTTGCCGTTTTTGGTGGAGGTAGTCTTCCTTCTCACGCTCTTTCCTGGCTCTCTGAAAATGATCCTCTTCTTTCAGGTACCAGACTGGGGGCCACCGATGCTTCTCAAAGTAGTCTTGGTTCTCTGGAGTAGGGAGGAGACAGAGTAATTAAAACCAACCCCACTACATTTCTACTATTTAACTATGGAATTTATACACAATGTATTTCCTTGTACTGTATGTTAGTCCAGTGGTACTCAGACTTTTTACCATTGGGATCCCCCTTTGCATCTACATTCAGAGAAAAGCAAAGGAATTAAAACCAATGCCACTGAATTTCTACTGTTAAACCCCACCGTTCGTGAACCACTGTATTAGGCTAATAATAATGGATAATTAGTAACTGATGTTGTCTGCCTTCAAGATGTTTCTGACTTAACCTTAAGGCAAACCTATCACAGGGTTTTCTTGGCAAGATCGGTTCAGAGTATATTTGCCATTGCCTCTGAGGTTGAGAGAGTGTGACTTGCCCAAGGTCACCCAGTAGGTTTCCATGCCTAAGGAAAGATTTGAATCCTGGTTTCCCAGTCTCCCAGTCCTAAAACCCAAACCATTATACTATGCTGGCTCCTATGTGGGGTCACCCAGTGAGGCTCCATGTCAGAGATGCAAAACTAATCTCCTAGAGTCCTAGTTCAACACTCACAACGGCAACACCACACTGGCTTACAATATTTTCCCTCTGCCATATTTAAAAGTAAAAATAACAAAACCCAAAGCTCGACAACTTCAAGGTGATTTACAGACTAACAGTGTGAAATGGGAGAACATACACACAGGGTTAAATCTAGTGTCAGCCTCATAAATGCTGAACTAGGGCTATAACTCCTGATTAGAGTTGTATTCCTATACTGTAGTTCATAAGAATGAAATGGAAAATGTTTCAATCACCCAAGGCGTACTGACCTGCTGACATGGCTTTCATCTCACGGGGGAACTTGCGACAAATGTTGTTGTAGTTGGTGCAGATGTGATGGAGGCACCAGTCGGCAAGCTGGTAGGCACCATGGAACTGGAGAGGCAAAAGACATATGGGCATGAGTCACAAATTTGGCAGGGAAACACTAAGCACACTATAGTCAATGGAAAGATGCATCTGAAGAAGTAGACTTAAGTCTATGAAAGCTCATGCTGCCAAAGTCTTTCTTTTAGTTAGTCTCAAAGATGCTACGTGATCTCTCTATATACTGATTCTACAGATCACCACCACACACATATAAAATGTGATTGTACAGTGTGCCCTTGGTATCCTCTGAAGTTTGGTTCTAGGACCCACCAATGGATACCAAAATTTGTGGACGCTCAAGTCCTATTATATATAATGGCATAGTGAAATGGTGTCCCTTATATAAACAGGCAAAATTGAGGGATGCTTTTTGGATTTTTGTCAAAAATATTTTCAAACCACGGATGGTTAAATCCATGGATACAGAATCCATGGATAGAGGTCTAAATGCATATTCCTCAGTTGCTCCCCAATATGTATGTAAGGCCCAGGGTGTAGCTTTTTTTTAATTTGGAAGGAAAAAAGGTCTTGTACAGTTTTCTAAAATAAGCAAATTCCAAGTAAGCAGCCCTAGGATTCACTAGGACCAAGCCTTATACCTGTGCCAGCTCCAGGAACACAAGGACGTCGCCATCAATATCCACTAACATCGGCGTCACTTCCATTAGGCCAGACACAGTAAACTGCTCTGTAGACAAAAAACATTGAAAATATTTTTTAGAACAGATTATTTAGGACAGATGGTCACTCAGGTCATCCCACAACCACCAACCTTCCCACATCTGCACCAGTCCAGAAGGTCAGGTGAAGAATCAAAACCCAGTTACTGCAGCTCCAAAGCCTGAAAAGTCCCATTGTGCATTCCTGAGCCGACAAGAAATGGGTTGAACTTCATGACTGTCTTTCCTATCCTTGCCTACTATTATGAAACATGTCTTTCTCTCCCATCAAATTACCTGTGAGTGCAACCAGGTGTGGCAGACAGAGGCGATTGGCCAAAATGATGAGCTTCATGTAATCAAGGTCCATCGTGGAGCAAAACTGGCCTGTGTACAGATACTCTAGCACTGCCCGCATGCAGCTCTTGTTGGTGTAAGGTAACACCACCTGGAAGACATCAGAAAGAAAATGGGGGTTAGAGTCTTGGCATGCTCACCTGGAGAAAACTGCTTGGTAGTGCTCATTTTCAATGACACAGTTCCTATTCACCATATGACAACACATCTGCTGTTCGGTAGCTACCTATAGCAACGTCTATCAAAATTAAAGCCTGCAGCAGATCTTGAACCCCAGAGCTTAGGAAATTTTAGGCTGGGGAGATAGATGGTCAGCTTGAGCATACCAACCCATTTGGTCAACAGAGGTCTAACACAAAAATTGTCTTTAACGCCTGTGGCTTAATGGAGCATGTGATATTGCCTGACCCCTATAAACATTTCCAGATCCATTCCTATTTCTACATTATTAAAAGGTGCAGGAGTTCAGTCTTCTACAGCATCTGGCCCCCATGTTGCCTTTATAAAATCTGAATTTTGAACTGAGCTTGTCCAGCTGACGCTCACAAAAGTAGGAAAGCAAACCTAACACTAGTTGTTAAAAAGTCCTTTTGGGGCACAACCAAAGTCTACCAAATTTACATTCTCCTCCCTCCCTCCCAATGAATATCTATTTCAGGGTTTCCCAACTAGGATTTCCCAACCAAATTGCCAACCAAACTGAAACTGTAGTCTGGGTGAAACAAGCCAAATAGAGCACCACTGGCAATGTCTTCCAGTTAAGGTATAGCTAAAGCTGGTTTCCTCACCTCTTGCGTTGAGCTTTCTACAAAGGGTCCCCCAAACATGGCAGCCATCCAGTCACAACTGGAGATTAGCAAGGGCTTATGGGCACTGATAGCACCATCATCCAGGAGAAAGGTGACATCTGGAAATAAACAAAGATAGAAAAGTGCATCATTTAAAGGTTTGCAGACAAGGCTTTCCTATGATCAAGTCTCATGCAATCTAGAATGGTCCAAGTCAGTGGAAATGAAGCACCCCAACTTTTATGTTTATCCTACAGGCTTTGATAGAGGGGGAAATATTGTGTTTTAGTGTCTGTTACCACTAATAACAGCCAACAATGGCAGCCAACAAGATTTGTACAGCAACAGAGTTGGAAACAGGAGGAATCTGGATACTGCAAGAGAATTTTCTGGACTACCAGGATGGGAAGACAGCAATTTAGCATCACTAGTTAAATTGGCTCCTGCACAGCAAGCATCAAGAAGCCTTGAGTAATGGAAGAGACAGCAGCCATCTGGTGATGAAGGCAGCCTCCTGATTCCATCAGAAGAGACAGAAAGATGAACCAGTTTATATTTTCAATACAACCAAGAGTAAAACTCGTCTTCTTACTCTAGGCTGTGTGTATGTTTCTGCCTCAGAGGTTAGTAAAGTGGCCATTCTGGGAGTTGCAGTCCCCAAAGTAATTTTCCAAACTCTGTTTCTCCTTGACTGTTTCACAGTCCAAAATACAACTCTATGCATATTCAAAAACTCCATGCATGGCTTTTTAGATGTCTTTGCATGCTTTTTTTTTTGAGTGGAAAATGGCTCCAAATGGGATAAATTAATAGCACAGAGTAAAATTAATCTGACCCACTTGGAGTGTGTGTGTGTATTAAATATATGAGCACAGCAAAAACTTGAAACAGTTATGGCAAAAGATTTAGTGTGGCCTCTCATGTGCTACTTATTTACATCAGAGCACTACAAAAAGAGAGAGAATAAACTAAAATAGTGCATTCCAAAATTCTACTAGTGGGATTATTTTATTGTGTATTGATTTTAAATTGTAAGCCACCTTGATCCTATGGGAGAGGCAGGATAATAATAATAATAAGGATTATTATTATTATTATTATTATTATTATTATTATTACTACTACTACTACTACTACTACTACTACTGATTCAGTCCACCCAAGTGACCGAAGCCAGCAAGAAGTCTTTCTTTCTGAGGCTGGAAGTGTTACCACTGTTATATCCTGTACTCCAAAAACATAACCTTTCCAAGCTCAGCTTCCTATGTAGAAGCCAGGCAGAAGCTGAGACTAATGTCACCCTCTCCGTCACCCAAGTTCATCTCAGACTTCTTAGCCCAGAAAACGAATGTGTGTGTCCAAACAGACATGTCTCTCATGGGTAAGAGAGCACTGTGGAACATACCAGAAAAAGTTCCCTTTGCCAGACACTCCTTCACCCGGTTGGTTCTCCTGACATGGAAGGCTTTGGTGATCTCATGGTTCATGAACGCCTCATTGTTCAAGATGTTAGCTACCATCATCCTGAGGTCAAAGACTTCCAGCAGCTCTGCAATGTGGGCAATATGCATGAGGTCCCTCTCGTTCTCGTCCAGCTCCCCTGTGTACAGATATTTCAGCACAGCCCTGAAGGGCCCCAACTGGATGGAAGGGTCCATCTTTACCACCACCATTGGTCGGGGTTTGTACGTCACAGGGTCATCCGCCATCTCCTCCTGGATGCTGACAAAGGCACGGCTCCAAGAGGAAAGGATCCTCCCCCTCTTTAGCCCTCGTTCCCCGTAGTTCTTGCCCCGCAATATCCCGTCGCTGGTGGAGGCTCTAAGGCACGGTTTTTGCTGGCCGGAGCCAGCTTCATCAGCACTCTCACAGATATCAAAACTAGCAGCTCTCAAGAGGAACTCCCGACCGTGATGATGCCGCTCCTGGTGAAGTGACCGCTCAACAACACCTGCCCCAGTGCCACTTCCAGATGTCTCTTGCTGGTCTTCCTCACTCAGGTCCATCAAGAACAAGTCATAGAACTTAGAGGAGGAGGTGGAGAGGTAGATCTTGTGTGCGTAGATTTTGACTCTCTCTTGCAGCACCAGGATGACATCTGCACACAAGGGGTCTTCCAGTAGGTGAGCAGGGCGCTCTTCGTTGTTGGAAGGAGGATCAGGTACGGTGATGATAGGTGGAGGAGGCTTGGGGGGGCAAGAAAGGAGCCTGGAGCAATGGCCTCTGCACATTGCGCAGATGAGACTTCCAGAACTGGAGATGCCGGCGGGAGATGAGGGCAGCTCGGATTGCATTGTCAAAGACATCCTTGATCCCGAACTGGGCAACCACACTGGTCTCATAATAGGGGATTCCCAGCTCTTTGGCCACCTCTCGGCCCTTCTCCGGGGGGAGAATTTCATTGGACTTGATTGGTCTGGAAAGGAAATGGAAAAACAGGTTTGACATTGGCTCATAAATCAAAGGCTGAAACTAAAAGATGGGAGGTAAATTGCCTCAAATGGCTGGAAAAAGCCATTCATAATAACCCTGTCTTCCAAAAATGTGGTACTCTTTCTCCTCTGTACAGCTAATGGCTTCAAGCATAGGGCTCCAAACTTCCCTGTTCTGCCTAGTGGCCAGTCTTTTTGGTGATCAAGCTACAAGTACATAACCATAAAAGGTAAGACTCCTATCTCTACTTTCATCTCCAATCTTCAGAGCCAGGGTACAGCACACAGAGTAGTATAGACAAGCAAGCCGGAAGGCAGATTGGTTACTGTATCACAGCCTAAAAACCACAAATTCCCATCATCTGCAAGTCATGGGGCACATATTCCACACACAAATTCCTGCTTCTCGCATCCATCCTACTAAAGTCCTCTTTGCAAACTTTCCTACCTGGCTAAGGGTCTCCGCGCTCGATTTACTGCTTCCAGGTCAGCGTAGCGAAGGTCAAGCTGGCAGCCTACAAGGATGACAGGTGCTCGGGGGCAGAAGTGCTTGATCTCAGGGTACCACATAGTCTTCACGTGGTGTAGGGAGTTCGGGTTAGCAATGGAGAAGCATAATACTACAACATCAGACCTGTGGACAAAGAAAAGGGAAGGATGAGTGATGACACTAGTGTTTAGCAAATCATCTCTTTACAGTAGTCAGCACCTCAAAATGCAAACATGTGCTTTGTATGGTGACACCTGAGGCCCTTTTGCACTAGACAGTTATAGTGCTATGATTCCACTTTAACTGCCATGGATACATCCTATGAATTCCTGGGGTTTGGAATATGGTCAGGTGCTAAAGCACTCTCAGTAGGGATTCTAAATGCCCTTCCTTACTTGGAAGGGGCTGCAAGGGGCATCTAATCCAACTTCTGGACACCACAATTCAAGAGACATATTGAGAAGGTGGAGGGTGTTCAGAGGAGGGTGACCAAAATAGTAGGTCTGGAAACCATGCCCTATGAGGAATGTCTCAGGGAGCTGGGTATGTATAGCCTGGGGTTAAGAGGTGACATAATAGCCATGTTTAAATATTTGAAGGGATGTCATACTGAGGAATGGAACAAGCTTGTTTTCTGCTGCTCCAGAGAATAGGACATGGAGCAATGGATGCAAACTACCAGAAAAGATATTCTACCTAAACGTTAGGAAGAACTTCCTAATGGTAAGAGCTGTTTGACATTGGAATATGCTGCCTTGGGTGTGGTGGAGTCTCCTTTGGAGGTTTTTAAACAGAGGCTGGATGGCCATCTGTCGGCAGTCCTGGATTGGATGGCCCTTGTGGTATCTTCTAGCTCTATGATTCTATGATGCTATGAACCCCCTGCTTCCCTTTCTTTCATTCCAAGTTCTGTATAGAGCCTCATGATCAGTACTCACCTTCCATAAGCAAAGCGTCTGTCCTTGTGATGGTCCCCAAATGTATCCCAAAGACGCAAGGAAACACTAACATCATCCACGACATCCCGGGAGCGCTCCAATACCTGAGGGAAAGGAAATAGTAAATACTTAATTTACAGTCAACAATAGGGACGCACCAGGTGGAGCTTTAGTTGCAAGAGCAAATTTCTTGTAGTACCTTAAAGCTTAGCAAGGTGTTTTTCTGTTTTTGCTGCAACAGATTAATACACATTATCCCACTCCCTTAGAAATCAATTCATTTTTATGGAACTATGATGCATTTTTAAAAACGGAGTATTCCTTAAAAAAAATGCAGCTGGAGAAAAAACCCCACTTATTTTCTCCATTTTGATGCTGATAATTGGAAGTAAGTCTGATTCTCCTCAAGCCCAGATGTTGATCAGCCAATATTATAACCCAAAGAAGACATCCCCCCCCCCAATAAGCACAGTTTTTGGTTTCCCATGTACCCATGAACTAAAGGTGCCACTCACCTCCTGGCAAACACGATACTGATCAATGGCCCAAACGGTGGGCACATGAGTGGCAAGAAGCTGGTATTGAGTCAGTGTGGCATTACATGCACGGGCACAAATGAGCCTGGTCTTGCCCACAGCGTTGTCCCCAACCACAACACACTTGATAGTTTCTACGTTTGGCCTTTCATAATCCATGTCAGAATCCATTAATTGGGACCTGTAGCAAAAAAAACGGGGGAACAAAACATCAGAAAGGTGCATCAGACATGAAAATATTTCTATGATTTGTCCAGCAGACCAGGTGTCTTATCTGCTTCAGACACAGTTATTATGACTAGTGTAAGGGAATACAGATCTCCAGGAATGCCACTATCTCTCCAGGCCACAAGAAATACTCTCCAGTAGAATTGGTCCTGCCTACCAACTCATTCGCCAAGGCCTAAATATCCTAAAGGCACGAAATCCTTTCTGATCTTGGAGGCTAACCAGGGTCAGCCCTGGTTAGTACTTGCATGGGAGACTGCCAACAAATACCAGGTACTGTAGGCTATATTTCAGAGAAAGAAACTGGGAAATCCACCTCCAAGGATTCCTTGCCTAAAAAACCCGAGGAAATTCATGGACAGGCAACCTGAATGCACAGATTCACAACAGCAACAACAAAAAATAGTGTAAGGGCTTTTGTTCTGCATTTCCTTGCTGCAGACCAATTCATAAACCAACCATATCGCCAGTCCTTCTCCGAAATCAATGGACTGCATACAAGCAACAACATCAGAGCAATAGCAGATGCCACAGAATTTCAACCAAGTAATAGTTATTAAAGGAAAGCAACTAGTGGGGAGTATTAATGGGAACAGGCGCTCCAGGAACATGATTAAATCTGCCATCTGAGATAAAGCTGTTCCTCGAAATTCTCTTTCTAGGTCGACATGAGGTTCTATGATCATGCCTGCCGTTGTTACTTTTTTGGGGTCCTGACGCCAGGAATGAGAGGGCAAACAAAGCAATTGACCACTCTGACATTTTAAGGATGAGGGATAATGCCCCATGGAGTTTGCTTGGCACAAAAGAGACACACTTTCTCTCCTTGCATCTTGCCACCCTCCAAACTAACTAACCTGTTCAAAGGAACTCCCGCATGGTGCTCAGTCTTCGCTCTACCAGATGAACAGACTTGCCTGCATGAGAAAGTTGCCCAGAATAATCTTCTCTAGCAGGGAACTTTGCTCCCAAACACTTTGGGACAACTCCTGGATTTTTACTGACTGGCCTCCCAAGCTGCAGAAAGCTTGGACCGCTGCCCTTCTTGGGTCGGACGCAGACCAAGCCGAACCCAGAGAAGAACAAAAACAAGCGCCCTGGCGAGGGGCATGGAGCCCAGCCAACTCCCCACCCCTTCCCAGCACGCATTCCAGGCAGCATCCCTTTAAAATTTAATAAGCTTTTCGGAGCATGCATCAGCATGGCTTCTGATAAGACACATGCCTTGTCAGTTTCATCCCAGCCTCCTCCCTCCTTTTGTCTCTCATGCTGCTTCATGTGAGAATACCCTTCCCTGCCAGCATTGGCTAATGGAAGCTTCTCGATCCACCTGACTGATCTGATCATGGACTCTTTCCCCTCCCTCTCTGCCGCCTCCACCCCCAAAAGCTCACTATTCCACTGCCAAGCTTGTCCTCTTTCTCTCACACCCTCCTTCTCACTCATGTAATACACACACACACACACACACACACACACACACAGAGAGAGAGAGAGAGAGAGAGAGAGAGAGAGGCATGTGTTTGGAGCATGAGCAGAGTAACCAAAGAGCAGTCGGCTCCCGCCTGCCTGCCTGCGTAAAACAAATCAGAGCATAAGGCACAGGCATTCTGTTAGCAAATTTTTTAACTCCTTGTTTTCTTTGGTGGGGAAGTTTCCAACAATATTGTTTTCACCAAATATCCAAATGGAACAAACTGTATTACAACTGAAAGTCTCCACCAACTATTGCAAGCAATGGCTCTACCTGAATGTCTTGCATTCCATTTTAGGTGCAGATCCTGTTACAGTGAGGCCCATCCACACTACCTAATCATAGTGCAATGGTTCCACTTTAATCACTTTATAATATCCACTTAAACATGCAAACATGTGAGGATCCAATGAAGTCTGTACTATGAGACAGACAGGAACATAGACTTGGGTATGGACAAGTAGAGCCAATGGGGTGTAGTGTTTTCAGCATTGGACTACAACCTTTGAGACCAAGATCTGACTCCCCACTTGGCCATGAAACCCACTGGTTGACTTTGGGCAAGTCACATGCTCTCAGCCTCAGAGAAAGGCAATGGCAAACCTCCTCTGAAGAAATCTTGCCAAGAAAACTGCATGTTGTGTGCCTCAGGGTCAAGAAACGACTTGGAGGCACACAATAACAAAAACAAATTTAGGAGTCTCAGTGAGAAACCTCTAGTGCTACAACAAACTACAAACCCCAGGATTCCATAGGATGGAACCATGGCAGTTAAAATGGAATCATAGCACTATAACTGTGAACGGGTGCCAGAAATCAGTAACTAAATGGCCAGTGTCCACAGTCACTAGAGACACGAGGCACTGCTAAAAACAATTGTTGTCGTTGTGTGCCTTCAAGTCTGACTTATGGCAACCCCGGTGTCATACTTTGCTAGAAAGGCAGTCCTGGGAGAGCTGAATCTCTCCCAAAAGGGTTGGAAGATATCATAACTTAGAATGGAGGGTTTAAAATCCCAGTGTCAGCAACAGTAGTTAACTTAGAGCTATGCAGTCTCAACCACAATAGCACATATTCCACTGTTGAACAGCTCCTACTGTAAGGAAGTTCTTCCTAATGTTTAGGTGAAATCCCCCTTTTTTTTTTGCAACTTGAATCCACTGCTGTGTCTTAGTCTCTGGAGCAGCAGAAAACAAGATTGCTCCATCATCAATATTACATCCCTTCAAATATTTAGACATGGTTATCATGTCACCCCTTAAGCTTCTCTTCCCCAGGCTAAACATACCCAGCTCCCTATGCTGTTCCTCATAGAGCATAATTTCCAGACCTTTCACCATTTTGGTTGCCCTCTTATGGACACGTTCCAGCTTGTCAATTGTGGTGCCCAGAACTGGACCCAGTATTCCAGGTGAGGCCTGACCAAAGCAGAATAGAGTGGTACTATTACTTCCCTTGATCTATACTCCTATTGATGCAGTCTAGAATTGCATTGGCTTTCTTAGCTGCCGCATCACATTGCTGACGCATGTTCAGCCCGTGGTTCACTAAGACTCCTAGATCCCTTTTGCATGTACTGCTGTCAAGCCAAGAATCATAGCATGGGTGGCACCTGGTTTGACAGCAGTACATACGAAAGGGATTTAGGAGTTTAAATTATTATGCATTTCATTTTAACTGCCCAAGTGTTGTACCCTACAATTCTCCCTGTTGAAATTCATTTTGTTAGTTTTGGCCAAGCTTTCTAATCTGTTCAGGCCATTTTGAATTCTGACCCTGTCCTCTGGGGTATTACTTACCCTTCCTAATTTAGTACCATCTCCAAAGTTGATAAGCATGCCCTCTATTCCATCATCCAAGTCATTCATAATGTGCAGAGTTTGTTTTTGTTTTATTGAGGCAGGGAGCATAATAACACAGCTATTTGCCACCTCAAGCGCCAGTGACATACGTCAGGGATTTTGATGGGGCTGAAAAGGAGTGCTTTTGTGTCCTGTGCTGACATCTAGTGCTGACTTAATCTGGAGAGTTCAGAAGGTAAATGTTGTCCTGAGATGCCTCACAGGTTATTGCTCAAATATCAAGGCAAGAATTCTCTGCTCTCTGCAGTCTCTTGGATCAGGCTTCTCCTCATATAAGACCGTCTTTCTATCATTTGCCACCATTAACATAATGAACTGCAGCCTTCCTTTGCCATTCACAGAACTGCATCCTAAACAATACCCCAATCAACACTGCATTGGTATCACATTTTTGGAACCATATCTTCCCTTGAACAAGATCATGCCATCCGAGTGCTGGAGCAATGTGCAATCTTCAAAGTCAAAGCCCAATCTTGAGGATGAAGAAATTTTACAATCGTTTTCCAGAGAAGGAAAATTTGCCTTTCTAAAATGATCCTTATAGAAATAAATTACCAAATGGGTAGTGGAAATAAATAAATATGATTGCAGCTTAAAAGGTACAATCCTGTGCTCAGCCAACAGGCTTTCAAAAGCGAAGAGCACGTAAAAGCTAAGAGCACTTGCCCAGAAATCGATCCAAAGTTGTGCACCACGTATCAACCAATGCCACACTTACACAAACACCTGCATTTGTGACCCAAGAGGCGTGCTTGGCTAGGGAAACAGAAACACTAGAGCAATTGTGAGACTCTTTTCCCCTTGTAAGTTCTTAGTAAACGCCACGGCCAAGAAGGAGGGGGAGATCAGACAAGATGTGCAGTTTGTCTTCAAGCAACAACAGAGGGACGATTCTGATCATTTAAGGCTACAATCCTATGCATGCTTTGCCAGAAGCAAGTACCACTGAGCACAGTAGGGCTTCCCTTTGAGTAAACAGACAAAAGAATGTTACAGCCTAAAAGGTACTGAGAATCCACAGGGATCCCCAGTGACATGAAGAAACTACCCTTTAAAAAGGAGGCAGAAAAGGAAACAGGAAAAGCTGGGAGACCACTTTGTGCTTGCATGGTATGATAGTTAAGACTATCAGAGTGCTCTGGAACTTGAGAGGCCTGGGTTCAAATAGTTTTTTGTGGGGTTTTTTGGGCTATGTGGCCATGCTCTAGAAGGGTTTATTCCTGACATTTCACCGGCATCTGTGGCTGGCATCTTCAGAGAAAGTTGGCATGGATGCTGGGTTCAAGTGTCCACTCAGCCATGAAGTGGAGTAACTTTGGGTCCCTCACTCTCTCTCGCCCTGTCCTGACGTTTAAGGTTTGTTGTGAGTTGCAACGGGAAGGACCATATAGAGTGCTTTAAGGTACACAATAGAAAGAACAAGCAATAAATAAAACATGCAGTGCTTCCACAACACATTCTGCCAAAAGGGAGAGCAAATTTTAATTCGGCAACAATAACTAGGTGACACTTTGGCCCGTGAGTAGTATAGCATTTGGGACTCTGCTACTGGAACTGAGCGATGTACTGATCAGTTTTGCTACACGTCCAAATCCCCTTGGGGACATTGCCTTCGTAGCTCGCTTCTTCGCCTAAACGTTATCCTACCTCCCCCTCGCAAGACACCATGCCCAAACAAGAGTTAGTAGTAACAGGCTTTGTTCTCCCTGGATGGGTATAACCAGGCTGCATAAGAGTTTACAGAGCTCTTTCCTAACAGGAGAAAATTTCAGCAGCACAGGAAACAAGTGTGCAAGACATGCGGGGAGATGGGGTGGAACAAAGTCAACACGAAGCCATGTGCCATGTGCAAGCAGGATCAGCAACAGTAGCGACTGTGGAGGCGGTCAGCAAACTACTGGCCATGTGACATTTCACAAGGGGAGAATCAAGACAAATGCCACCATCTCTGCTTTGCTCCTTCCTTTGCCCCTGCATTTCCATCCAACCCTTCACCAGACAGCCTTTCGGTGCAACTCAAGTCTCTTTTCCATATCCACCCATTGCCCCCAAAAGCACCCCAACAACACAAACCTCTCCTAGGACTGCAACATCAGCCGGAAGAGATAACCAAGCCCACAATCCTTCCCGACACATTTCAATTCTGTGTCTATTTTTTCTGTCTCTTTGGCCCCAATTTGTTGTCGCCGTCGTGTGCTTCCAAGTCGTCCCCGACTTGTGGCAACCCTAAGGCGAACCCATCACGGGATTTTCTCAGCAAGGTTTGCTCAGAGGATTTTTGCCATTGCCTGCCCCAATACAGTCAGTCCTCCTTATCCATTGATCCCCCCCAGATCCAAGCATCCATGGCTTGAAAATGTTCCCAAAAGTATGAATTCCTAAAAGCAAATCTTGATTTTGCCATTTGATATAAGGGACCCCATTTTGCCATGCCATTATATTTAATGGGACTTGAGCACCCATGGATTTTGTTATCCACGGAGGATCCTGGAACAAAAACCCAGCGGATAACAAGGTCCCACTGCATCCATAATGTATTGGAAGACACGAACCAGAGTGAGATAGTGGTCTGAGTATTGGACTACAACTCTGAAGATCAGGGTTCGATTCCCCACTAAAACATAAAAAACCTACTGGGTGGCTTTGGGCAAGCCACACTCTCTCAGCCTCAGATGATAGCAATGGCAAACCTCTGAAGAAACTTGCCAGGAAAACCTTATCATATATTCACCAGAAGTCCAAAAGGACTTGGAGGCACACAATAACAAAGCACACAAAAAAACATCACCACCACAATTCATGATCTGCTTTGCTCTCCAGGACCTGTCAGATGCTCCACTTGCTGGACTCTCCCTGGCCTTATCTCCTCTTCCAACCTGCTCTTATCTCTGCTGCAGGTCCTTTGCCAGCTCCCCATCACTCTTTCTTTCCCAATGCTGGCATCTGACAGTCTCTTTTGTTGGTCTGCCATCCCAGAATCTATTGGCATCATGTCCTCTCTTCCCTGCTCCCCTCCCAGCCATCAAATCTCCCCTGCTATCTCTCTCTATCTCTCTCTCTCATAAAAGAGAGAGAGAGTAGAGATGGGCTCCTTGCAAGCGAGTTGCTCCAGTATCCCGTTGCCTAGGAAACTAGAGCATCTCCTGGGGAGCCTAACCTGTTTCCTAGCAACTGACAGGCTCCAGGCAACCCCTCCTTCCCCATCTCATTTTACATTTAAAAAATAATAATACAAGCCAGGAGATCCCAAAATAGAAAGATGCAACAACAATAATAAAGAAGGGCTTGTGTTCTTCTTAAGAAGCCTGACCACAGGGGAAGGAATAGCTTGAACATTCCCAAGAGGCCAGGAATGGGGGAAAGGCATCTTGCAGGCTGAGGCTTGCTTTGGAAATTAAGAAAATAACCCATGGGCACTGAAAACCCCAAACCAGCCAGAAGAGAGACAACATGTTTTCCTAGCAAAGAAGCAGACACAGGTTTGTATCTGCAAGCACACAGAGGCACCCTTTTACTCTCTCAAGTGAATTGCCCATTTCTTCCATGTTACAAAACCAACAGCCACAACTCAGTGCCTGGACACAGAGGGAACTGCAAAGGGTTTCTGCAAGAGGAGAAGCCTCTTCTCTCTCTCCTCTCTGCCCATATTGTTTTTGCATTTGCAAATCCCAAGGGGGGCAATGCCAATGCAACCTCTGGACTCTGTTTTGTTTCGGGTATTGGCAGCCCAGCAGCAACCCACAGAGAGGCAAAGCCAAGGGCCAGGAGGGAAGGGAAGCTCTAAACCTCTTTTCTTTTTTTGCAGAACAAGATAGAAGAAAGGAAAAGGCATGCAGAGGGCAGGCTGCCAGGAGAGGGAAGCTCAAGGCACTTGGCTCCAGAGAGGCAGCTGGTCCAAGTCCTTCAGCATCCCTCGTTGCCCCCGGTCTGCATCCTTTCTGTCTCGGAGGATGCTGCAAAGGATGGGGTTTGTTTTTGGGGGGAGAAAACAAAACCCGACTCACACCACTAAGACATCGGAAGAAGGGTCGGTTGGCACCGGAGAGCGCCCAGCTCTTCTTCCCCGGAGACATGATGGTGGCGGCGCTGGAGGCGGTGGCCCTGGGCTCCGGGTCTCGCTCGGCTGGCTCTCAAGGGAGGCTGCTCCCGGTCAGGCGAAGCCAGCAGCCAGCCTCCGCTGCATCGCCCTTCCTTGCCCAGGCCCAGGCATGCCAACCTCCGCCCCAGCCAGGCTCCGATGCCACCCAGCCTCACCAGAGATGCTCCCTCTCTGCCTCCCTTCTCTCCTTCCTCTCTTCCCCTCCTTCTCTCCTCCCTCCCTCCCTCCTCCTTTCTTTCCTTCCTTTCTCCCTTTCTCCTCCTTCCTTTTCTTCTTTCTTTTTTCTTTCTTTTCTCCCTCCTTCCCTCTTCACTTCTCCCAGCTTTCTTCCCTCCCTCCCTCCTTCCCTCTCTCCCTCCCTCCTCCCTCCCTTCTTTACTTTCTCCCTTCTCCCTCCCTTCTTTCTTTCCTTCCTCCCTTCTCTCGTCGCTCACTTCTTTCCTTCCTTCCTTCCTACTCTCCTCTCCTCTCTCCCTTCTCTCTCTTCTTTCCTTCCTTCTCTCCTTCCTCCCTCCCTCCCTTCTTCCTTCCTCCCTTCCTTGCTCTCTTCCTCCTCTCCTTCCTTCCTTCCTTCCTTCCTTCCTTCCTTCCTTCCTTCCTTTCTTCCTCTTGTCCTCAGCCCCAGAGCAATGGCCCAGAGAGGGATGCCAACCAGGCGCAGTCTTGGGCGAAGCCTGGCTTCTTCATTCACAAAATCGGGGGGGAAGAGCCCCCCCAGGAAGGCAATCCAGAAGCCTCGCCCCCTGCCCCCCCTCGGCTGCCGATTGGCTGAAAAGGAGTGAATGAGCAAAGGGGGTGGCAGGAGGAGGAGGAGGAGGGCTCCTGGGTCGAAGCAGCAGCAGATCCTGCCTCCCTCCCTTTGCCTTGGGCCCTTTGCCTTCTGCAACATCCTCTGCTGCCCCCCCCCCCTTCTTCCCACATTCAATCCTCAAACTCTCCTTTCCCTTTGGCATATGTCCATGGCACCTTGGGACTGGAACCCCTTTTCCCTTCTCCATCTTGTGCCCTCAGTTTATGGGGAAGCTCTGTGCAAGAATGGTACCCAAAGGACTGGGGGGCACCAAAGCCAGGCAGGCCTCCTTCAGGATGGCAGAGGCCTGGCAAAACAGCAGGGCTGCCTCCTGGCAGCTTCTGATGGGAGGGAATAATAGGAGGCAGCCCCAGCCAGAAAGGAAAACATCAGGTCCTCCCCAAGTTTCAAATGAGCAAACTGGGCTTCTGCCATCCAGGTGCAGAATGGTGGGGCCAAAAATCAACATTAAAAATAAAACCCCTTTGTGCATCAGGGAAAGTGCACAGTTACATAACACATAGCAAGCTTTCGACTGAAGGGGGAAAATAGGATTATACTTCTGGGAGAGCAGTGGCTGGTTATGTAAGATGGAATTCATACAGCATCTGTTCCGTGGGGCTTTGAGGTATCTAACAAAGGCATTATCACCATCATCATCATCAACATCATCATCATCTTTATTATTTGTCTACTAGTTAGAAAAATCAAAGTATCTTAAGGGATCCTGTAGATGCTACTAGTTTTGCACATGCATGCACCATAATCTCTGAAGAATGCTCTGAAGATGCTAGCCACAGATACTGGCAAAACATCAAGAAATACTCTTCTAGAACATGGCCACATAGCCAGAAAACCCCACAGAAAACTATGGATGCCAGCCATGAAAGCTTTTGACATCACACTTTCCAGGAAAACTCTGTGACAGAATTAACTTAGGGTCTCCATAAATCGGAAATGACTTCAAGTCACGCAACAACAGAAGTGAAAGGGCTTCGGTGTCTTAACTTGCAGTATTCCAGCTGTTCTGGACCATCGTTGTTGTATGCCTTCAAGCCATTTCCAACTTATGGCAACCCTAAGGTGGGGTTTTCTTGGCAAGGTTTGTTTACAGGAAGTTTGCCATTGCTTTCCAGTGAGGCTGAGAGTATGTGACGTGCCCAAGGTCACCCAGTGGGTTTCATGGCTGAATCGGGAATCGAACCCTGATCCCCAGAGTTGCAGTCCAACGTTCAAACCACACTGACACTCTGTTGTGGACCATTGCTCACATTAATTCAAGTCATCCCAGCTAATGGTGATGATGGGGTGTTTAGTCCAACAGTATCCGGAAGGCCATACAGTCCTTGTACCAATTTCTTCACTGGTTTTTCTATTTAGTATCTACCCAGTCCTTAATATTTCCTTCCTTCCACCCAATCATTCAATTGTAAGGTCCCTCACAGAGTAATAAAGGAAACAGTCTTCAGTTATGGCGTCTCTGGAAAACGTTCACCCCACAGCCATCTCCATTCTGATCCATCCTAGTGAGAGACCTCTACCCTTCCCCTAGTTTGACTGTTGAAAAGAAGTAACACTTGTGGGCGATTTAAATAAGTTGTGTCTGCACAATAAGGCCCTGGCAGGACTCCATAGTTACCAAGGTGATCACGATCAATATTGTCCTCTGAAGCCAACATGCATCTTTTCAGACAAGTTGCAAGAGACCAGTCCCTTCCTCTCTGCCTCTCTCCTGCTTTCTATAGCATTTGAATCAAGATGGAGTCAATGATGTGAGTGCATTTGCAAACCCCTTTTTGTGATATGCAGCATTTTATCCCAGATCTATTTGGGTCTATTCACATGGGTTATTCACATTACCAACAATGCACATCTTTTTTAAAAACCTGGGGGCAAATCCAATATAGCTAATCCCAAATATTTAACTGGGTGCATTCAGGATGTGTGTGAACAACGGAGATTTAACCTGGATTCATCCTGGATTATTTTCACTGTGAACAACCCCCGGGATGCTTCTTGGATCACTTTGCCAGCTAGGTGCAAAGAACTGAGCCTAACGCCTTTGCCTTATTCCTCTCAAATGCAACCAGTTGCCTTTCCATAGGATCATAAGTTAACGTTTTATAGGACCATGAATCCAAACCCTTGTTCAATGCAGGATCTCCTGCAAAAGCATCTCTTATCAGCTGCCCAGCCTCTTTTTGAAGACGTCCAGAGAAGGCGACCCAACCACCTCTCTAGGCAATTGGTTCCATTGCCAAACCACTATTGTCCAGACGTTCCTTCTAATGTTAAGTCCAAATCTACCTTCCTGTAACTTCAGACCATTAGACCTGGTCCTACCTTTTGGGGCAGCAGAGACCAAGCCTGCCTCCTTCTCTCTGTGACTACAATCATGTCACCCCTCCATCTTCTCTCCACCAACATGCCCCTAGCCTTCAACCTTTCCTCCTATGTTTTGTTCCCCATGCCTCTTGTCATCCTTGCTGCCCTAAACCTGCTCCAACTTGTCTATATCCTTCTTAAAACAAGGCCCCCAGAACTGAAGGCAGTATTCCAGATTAGATTTGACCAGCCCAGAATATAGGGAGACTATTGCTTCCCTGGACTTGGAAAGTATACTTCCTCAAATGTAGGTCCAAAACACACTGCAAGCAACCACAACCCACTCTGACTTTCACTGCCCTGGCTCAATGCTAGGCAATTCTATGGGGAAAGAAATCGAATTGGAATAAGTCTTATTTGTTTAAATATATGAAACGATGCATATTATTTGATCTCCTTAGGGAAAGAAGACTTAAATATATTGGGGAAAGCAATAAAGAATCGCAGAGAGATAAACAGGAAATTGTGATTAAGAAAGTGGAAGGTCAAATGGGGTATGGATATATATACTGTATATATATATATATATATATATATATATATATATTTTCCACATCTCCAATAATGATTGTTAATTTTAATTGGAATGCATTTCCTCCAATGCTGTTTGTGGGAGGGGAGGGGGAAGAGGGGAGACAAACACATTATGATTCATGGAGCGAATAATTTGTACTATGCGCTGTGTAATAAAATTATTAAAAATAATTTTTAAAATGCTAGGGAATTCTGGGATGTGTAGTTTGGTGAGACAGTGAGCCTTCTCTATCAGGGAGCTCTGGGGCCAGAATTAACTGCAGTGCCCAGGATCCCTTATCACTGAGCCAGGACAGTTAAAGCCATCTCAGACTGGATTTATTTCTGCAGTGTGTCATGGACCTAAGAGACTGGGCTCATCCTCATCCCAGCCCAGCTGCTATGCTCCAAAGCACCAGGAACATGTGATCTCCCTTCCCTGCCCTCCTTCTGGACCGATTCCCTTCCCTGTCCCCTGTCCTCCTTCATGCAAAACCAACATCAGCTCGGTGCGGAAAAGCCCGCTCCGTCCGGAGGGCGGCAGACGCGGCTGATGCAATCCCTGGCGTCAAAGCGCGTCAGCATCCTGCCTTTCAGCCCGCACCTGGCAAGTCCTCCTCGGGAGGCTTCGCGAGGCCTCTCTCTTCCCCTTCCAACCCCCCCAACCTTTCCCTTTTCACCCCCAGAATCTCTCCATCTCCCCCAGCCCCATCCTTTATTCTCACCTAACTCGCAAGACGGGGATCTCTCTCTCCATAGCAGAAGCCTTGGCTGGGGGATCCTTGGGGCAGGGGGCTTTTTGGCAAAGAGGTTGCAGCAGGGATACCCCCCAGGACTGCAAAGCTAAGCTGGCTTGGGATGCAAGGCAGTGGTGGCTTTGCCCTGCATTGGGGACTGGAATGCAAGCTGCAAGGCTGAGGCGCAGGGTTTTGAGCTTCCTTCTTGGAACCGGTCACAGGGGAGGGGAGGAACCCAGCAGCAGCAGCAGCTTTCTTTGCCAGCCGCATGATTTGGCTTATTTGGCTCAAGGCTCTGGCCTGGGCAGGTGCTTAAAAGGGTGGCATTCAGAAGAAAACAAAAGTCCCTGGCAGCACTTCTCCTTCCTGAAATGACCTCCCTTGCCTCCCTCCTTTCCTTCCCAAAGCCTTAGCCCAGGCAAGAGCACAGTTGGGGCACTCAGGGCACCCAAATCCCCTTGGCCCCTGCTTTAACTCTTCACTGTAAAAAGGAAGCCGGAAGCTGCAAGAGGAGAAATGGCCAAAAATAAAAATCCAAATCCAAATCACCAGGAACAGGCGCTATTCTAAGTGATGCAACCCACAATCCACATTGACAGAACCAGCTCTCCAAAACGCATCTGAAGACTGAAGTCTATTAAAGCTCATGCTGCCCATTTCTTTTCTTTCAATGAGTCTCAACGGTGTGGCAAGATCTCTCCACATTGACAGAATCAACTCCAGCGCTAGTAATCAACACATGTCAAGAGATATGGGGGGGAAAACCCCAATGGCCAACAGATTGGAAATGATCAATATACGTCCCCATCCACAAAAAAGGAGAGTAGCAACTATAAGACCCTAACACTGATCTCTCACACAAGCAAAAGCATGCTCAAAATTCTGCAACATAGGCTCCAACCATCCATGAAGAGAGAAATCTCAGAGGTCCAAGTGGGGTTCAGGAAAGGAAGAGGAACTAGGGAGCACATTGCAGACATACAATGGATAACAGAGTGCACCAAGAAATGGCAAAAGACAATCAGCATGTGCTTTATAGACTACAACAAAGCTTTGACTGCATAGATCATGAAAGGCTATGGAACAAACTAACAGTGTCAAAGTGGTTTACAACTGTAAGCTACTTAAACGCCCTTAAAGACATGGGAGTGCCAACAGTCATACTATCTCTACTAAAAGGCAAAAAAGGAGCCATGGGGTATTAGAGGAGGAATTGGGTACCATGAGAAAATAGAGGGATGATTCAAAATATGTTGTTAATGCTGGTCTCGCAGCCCTGCTGAGCATTGACACAATTGCTCTGTCTCTCTAAACATGGAAGATCCTTCTGGATCTTTGCCCTGGTATGTTCTGTTATCCTGACCATTAATAGTTAGTGACGTATAGGTTTGAAATTTTGCAGCAATGACCACATTCAGACCGACGCTTCCAACAAGCTTTTTCTGGGCATTGCTTCACGTGTCCTAATGTGAAACGGTGCACCTCGGAGACCGAAGCTGTGCACGGCTGCTAAAACCAGAGCATTGCGTACATGGGCTCTTTTCTCATTCCTTGCACACCCCGGAGCGTGTGAGCTGCGTGAGTTTGCAGCACGTACCCCTTGAAATGGCAAAGTGTGAAGCGCTCTTTGAAAATGTGCCGAGATCCTCTTGCAATATTACCATGGAGACAGATCTATTCCAAAATGGAAATGGATGGAAAGGTAAGAGGGACCAAGTGGTGTATACAGCGAGGAGATAAACAAAGATGAGGGATGGGAAACTGCAGGCCTGCCAGCTCACAAACATCTTTCTCCCATGTTTCGGATGGCTGCTTTATTGACCAAAAAGGGAGAACTTCATCCCCTCTCCAAAATAAGACAAAAAGGACCACAGGTTTGCATAAGACTTATGCAGACTAATTTATATGTATTAGAATTAAATGTATCAAAAATTGGAATATTGCTATCATTCAAGTAGAAATACAATGCATTTCAACAGAATGGGGAAAACTGATCAGATCCTTTTTAAGAAAAGTTAATACAGTTCAATGAGAGGCTGAAGCTATCTGTAACTGAGCATGGATAGGATAATGTTCTGGGTCACTTTCCCACCATTTACTCATACCATTCACTACCATTGTAAGTCCTCTGAAGCCATAACCCATCCTTGCAACTCTGGAAAAGCTGTCATTCGTCAGAGTAGAAAAAGGAACTACACACATTCCAATGCCATGGATGCAATCAAGTAAAAAACTGGATTTGTTCAAACTCATTTTGAGTTTGAGCTCATTTTGCCCACTGTTGCCACAATAGTACTGTGTTTGTACCACGGCTATAATTAAAATGCAGTTTGTTGTCTGTTCCAGGCCTCCCTGATATAAGCCTCTTGAATTTATCCCAAAAGCACTTCCCATCTGCCTTGCTCCATAAGCACCCTTGTTTTGGGCAGATAACTCCAAATTTCAATGCAAAGCTTTGTGTTTTTTTCTCAGTGAGCTGCAAGTAACTAAGGATGAAATTGGATAGCTGTGCCAAAGGAGTGTGTTTGGCCACATGGGGTGGAGAAGGAAAGATTTTGCACCACTTTTTACTCAAGCTCTTCTAAAAATACTCCCTTTCTGTCTCTCTCTCTCTCTCTGTGTGTGTATTATCTAGCATTCAAATTGCATTCAGCTCTGTCATCTCCCCTCAAAGTAAACCGAAATGCAATTCGGATGAGATGGAACAACCATTGGTGGATTGGAGATGGTTATAGTATTGCTATGGTAGTGAAAGTGGTGTCAAACTGCATTGTTTCTGCAGTGCAGATGCAGCTAATATGCCCCATCTTCCTGTCTAAACCCCAGCTCTGCCACCTTAGCACCACCAATGTCCAGAAGTCCTTGCACTGTGTGCATAGCATTACATATTTAATAGCCAACACCCTAAGTGTCTACAAACCTCTTCCAATTGGTTAGGCTTGTTGTAGCTTGGTGGGTTCGGGGAACCTTAGAAAACCTCAGTTGAGTTCAGTCGGATCTCTGGAGAGGCTGGTGTGAGCTGTCAGACACTTGTCAGTATGTAACAGGCAATGCTGAATCAACTTGGTGGGAGCGGAGAGTAACTTTACCCTTGGGGTAAAGTTCACATTCTGTTTGTGAAGGGCAAGAACTGTCTTGATAGATAGGGATGCAATGCACCATACCAGATCACTAACTTTCCAGTTCCCTTCACCTTTTGTTTACTCTACCTGCTGCTACTTGGACCATGACCTCCTTCACTCACATTCCTCCTTCCAGGTTGTAAAAATTAACTCAGTGAACACGTCTGCTTCACTTTACATTCGCCAACTGTCCAGTTACTGCTTGACAGTTGAAAAGTTCAATTCTAGCTAGCTAGGGAAGTGTCATTTGTGTTACACAAGTGCTCAGTGCTGTAATAGGGCAAATAAGAACTTGCAAAGCAAGGGAAAGGGTGGTAAAGAACAAGAGTGCGATGTTCATAGACGGATGGTTTTGCTTTGTTCAGAGCAAATGGATGGATCTCTTGTACCAGACAAGTCTAGGAAAGCACTTGTGTAGCAGACTTCTAAAAAGTGCTATATTCACACCTATAATAGTCTGAAGACTAGGATTTATTTAATATCATTTCACATGACCTTCATAGGATGGTACATGCCTCCAAGGAACAGCTAATGTGATTAGTAACTTGTTAGTCAGTAGCATCCTCAGGAACTGTTTAGTTGGTAAATTTAGGGGGAAGAGGCTTTATGGATGTTGTTGTTGTGTCACTTCGAGTCACTTCCAACTTATGGCAACTTTAAAGCAAACCTATCACAGGGTTTTCTTGGCAAGTTTCTTCAGAGGGGGTTTGCCATTGCCATCCTCTGAGGCTGAGAGTATGTGACTTGCCCATGGTGTCCCAATGGGTTTCCATGACTGAGCCAAGGTTCAAACTCTGCTCTCTAGATTATTTATTTGTTTGTTTTCTTGTTTAATTTAATTTGTGTGCCACTTTTCTCCAATAATAATAATAATACATACAACACAATAAAATAAATCCCATTATCCCCATCCTTAGAACTAATCCACATAAATTAATAATAAATGAAAACTAATCCACATAAACTAATCCCAGAAGGAATCCAAGGCGGATTCCTAGTCCAATGCTAGACTAGTGTTTCTGAGAACCAACAGAAACAGAAGCTTTAGATACTATCTATCTATCTATCTATCTATCTATCTATCTATCTATCTATCTATCTTATCTATCTGTTACAGATATTCTCAATTCACAAAGCATTCTAACATTCTGTTTCTCATTTCAGCCTCCCCTCTGTAGCACTTTTGCACTTCTTAGTTCTTGGTAAACACCTCAAGACTTTCACATCTTGTTCCTTTGGAAAGCAGTTAATCTGAATTCCTTCAGTGCCGTGTTTTACAGTGCGGTGTCTGGAAACATTGGGCCCCTTAATGTGACACAAGAAGGAAAGCACTCTGGAGTCCAGTTAAGCACACTGTTCTAAACTTGGATGAGTTCAATAACTGAGCATTGCAAAGTGGGCAGAAAGACATTAAACCAATCTGTGTACTCACAAGGCGTTGTCCATCTTGTTTTTCAGCCCGAAGTGGAGTTTGCTTCTGAGTGCCATCTTCCTCTTGTCAACAGCCTGCAAAGAGAAGGATATGTGTGGATGAGAGGAGAGTCGGCTTCAAAGCTGTTCTTTGGATAGCGTCCATCCCACCCGTCTCCCTTGCATTTGGGATATGCCACTTCCTTCCCTATGAAACCGGACACTCTGTATGCCGGGGTAATCCTGTATCCATTTCTGGTTTGGCTAGTATGATGGAAGATTCAAAGCTAAACTGGATTTTTAAAACACTATTTTCATGTCAACCCCAGCTTGCACATTCCCCAGTTGTTTGAGAGAAGTGAATTTGTAAAGTGAAGAAGCTATTTGTGATACGTTCACAACAGAGACACCGAGAAGTGCAATGACCAGAGATGAATTATTTTAATAAACACCTACTTCTGTACAATCCCCAAATAGCATCATGCATTATCATCTAGTTGTGTATCTCTCTTCTAGATTCCAGAAATCTCAAATCAGTGCACACTGGGAGTAAAGGTCACAGACTAGAACAGATTAGTAATTGGTACAGAAGATTGTAAATGGCTTGACTATTTATCTATGTAGCCTAGTATTGTTTACTCTGACTGGCAGTGGCCACCTGAACAGTTGGAGATGTCAGGATTTGAACTTGGGACCTTCTGCATGCTTTGCCACTGCAACTTAGGCTGCTGTCACACTGCAGAATTAATACAGTTTGACGCCACTTTAACTGTCATGGCTCCATCTGATGGAATATTGGGATTTGTAGTTTGTGGTGGCACCAGAGCTCTCTGCCAGAGGAGGCTCAGTATTTCACCAAGCTACGAATCCCAGGATTCCATAGCATTGAGCCATGGTGGTTGAAGCAGTGTCAAACTGCATTAATTTTGAACTCAGCGATGGTCTCTTTCTTTTAGAATAAAGATAGGTTTGCTCGAGGGAAATCTGGAAAGGGCTCCTGTACCTTTAATGGTTGTACAGAAGAGGGAATTTTAGCAGGTGTTGCTTGTTACATTACCAGATAATAAGCTACACCTGCCAAATTGCCTCTTCTACACAACTATTACTATACAGGAACTCGCTCCAATCTTCATTCTGGAAACCCTAAAGGAACATCGTATGGGTAACTGTAAGTTATGATTCACAATTTACTCAAAAATGGCAAGAAGTGGTGGATGACGAAATAGATTTTTCTTTAAAAAAAGCACAATGTTTGCAAAGTGAATATAAATGCTCAATAAGGCCACTGTGGAAGCAATTGGCTCCTCAAATACCTAGTAGAGCTTTGCTAGCTCTGTTGTTGTTGTTGCTGTTGTGTGCCTTCAAGTGGAAAATAAGCTGTTTCCAGTTTATGACAGGAGAGGAAACTGCCATTGCATTAATGTTGTTGTTGCTGTGTGCCATGCAAGCCATTTTTGACTTATGGTGACCCTATCATGGGGTCTTCTTGGCAAATTTCAAATCCCCGCTGGGCCATGGAAACCCACTGGGTGACCCTGGGCAAGTCACACTGTCTCAGCCCAGCCCCAGAGGAAAGGAAGGGCAAACCCCCTCTGAAGACACTTGCTAAGAAACCCCCCATGATAGGTTTCTTGGCCTGGAGGCACACAACAACAAACACTTCAAATCAGCAATGCAGCAAACTTGAGCATGAACCACCGTTTTGTAAAGTATGTGCCAAACAGACATTGGATTCCTTCTAACCTATCTCAAACAAACATTGCCTGAGCAAGACTGTTATGTAAGCAGGAGGCACAGCTGTCATGGTGTACTTTAGGACCCTTTTGTTTCCTGCTTGCCGTAAAACTTAAAGCGGTTGCATAATTTGGAAGAGCTGGGTTTTTCTTTTAAAACGAACTGCGCAAGCCAATCCCTTAGGAATGCTTGTTCATTAACAAGGCTCTTGCTGCACTGTTTTAAATGGCCATCCGGCTTAACATTTGAAACCAAGGTTATCTATAAATAGTGGGGTTTTTTAGTTCAGAGATTGCGTTTGTCTTGGATGCATACCTCCACAGTGAGGGAAACAAACAGAACAATGGACCATGTGCCCATCTTTTAGTGCTGAATCTCAGGATCATTTGTTAAAGGAGGAAAAACAATAGCAACCAGCCCTTTCTGTTATCAAAGGAGAATAAACAGCAGAGGAACAAAGTGTGGACAGTCTGGGGCTGTACATCTTCCCATCTGTTTGTTCATCTTGGGCCCATACCTTCCAAATGTCCCTATTAACCCTCTGTCATCCTTTTTTCCACGTTACTTTTAAAATGTCCCAGTTTCTCTCCCTTCCTCCCACTTTCTCCCAGTTGCTGCAAACTGAGTTCAAAGTGCCAATGTAGTTTACACTCAGTTCATTTAACAGCTTTGAGAGAGGAAAAGAGGGAGTGAAATCTTGCAATTCCCAGTAGAAGCAGGCAAAAGCAAACTGCTCTCCTAGCTTAAGGCACTTTTCCCTCTTTAATAACTTATGGTTTCTTGAAACATCCTGTTTTTCGTCTGTGAAATGCTGGAGGGCATGCCTCCCCTGAAACATTTTGCAGGACATTAATTGTATAACATGGAACAGAGCTTGGATTGGAAAAGTTATTTTTGAATGACCCAGAATACCTCCCAGTTGCCACGGCTATTGGCCATAGAGGAAATAGCTTTATACCATTAAAACCTTGTCCCATGCGGCTCAGCACTGGTCATGCTTTCTGGGAAATTTTGGGAACTGAAATAAAAACCCAAAGATTTTCCATGCTCTGATCTGGAATGCAGGCAAGCAAGATGAGAGAGAATGAAACATCCAAGGATATATCTGAATGGCAAATGACCAGCACAGCAGGGATGAGGTCTGTGGGAATATCCAGACTTTGTTGACTGCAATTCCATCTTCCCATCATCATACTTTTGAACAGGGGTAGGCAACCTGCGGCCCGGCGAGGCCTTGGGACCGGCCCCAGCCGCTGGGGCCTTTGGGGGGCAATTGTCTATAGAAGCCTCAGAAACATGCATTTATATTAACATTTTTTTAGAAATCAGCAAATTTTTTCACGTGTCCTCCATTTTTTTAAAAAAATTGTCTTCCATTTGAAAATTTTGTCCTACATTTGTCCTGGTTTATTTATATATTTAATTTTTTAAAACATTATTTAATTATTTATTTTTTGGCTTCGGTCCCCCAGTTGTCTGAGGGACAGCAACCCGGCCCCCGGCTCAAAAAGGTTGCCTACCCCTGCTTTTGAACCTCTAGTCATCTAGACATAATGCAGGATTCGAAGTACACTGCATTGAACCCAATGGATCTTATTTCTTGGCTTGTGCTATAAGGAGACTTTGGCTACATCCCATAAAGCAGTGCCCACATCCTTACCCAAAAATAAAAAACAGGAGTGCAGTCTTTAGGCCATGACAATCTAGTATGGGGCTATAACTCCCATAATTCTCCACAATTGGCTATGCTAGCTAAGACTGATGTGAACTGCAGTTTAGAAACATCTGTAAAGCAAGACGTTATTAACATTGCATTAGGCTGAGGGTGGGAATCATGACTCCCTCCAGATGTTCTTGGACTGCATCTCTCAGCATTCTTGAGCAGTGTTTATGGCGGTTAGGGTGGCAGGCGTTGCAATCCAATAACTTTGTGATAGCTGTGTGATTCCCACTCCTTCCTTAAGCAATGGCAGAATCAGGTGTGGGAAGAGAGAAACCATGGGAACTTGTCAGCCCTTGTTGTTGTTGTGTGCCTTCATGTTGTGTGCCTTATGGTGACTTTAATGTTTTCTTTGTTTAGAAAAAGTTTTGCCATTGCTTTCCTCTGATGGTGAGAGAGTGTGACATGCCCAGGGTCACCCAGTGGGTCGTCCATGTCCAAGTGGGGATTTGAACCCAGGTCTCCTGGAGTCCTAATCCAAAACCCAAACCACTATGTTCTGGCTGTCAGCCTTTGCCCCATACTAAACATGCTTTGGCCAGCCTACAGAATCTCCCTCATGGTGGCAAAGCTCCCTTTAAATTAAGGCAAGGTTCTTAGAAAACAAGGCAAGGGCCTATGTTGCTGTGTACAGACATACCCAGCCACTGTGTCCCATTTCTGAGCACGTAGGCAGGCAAGCCAACGTATCGTCCGGGGAGAGCGCTGCAGCTGTTGGCATGAAACATTTAGAAGCCCAGCTCTTCATTGAGCTGTAGCTTCATACAGTATTCACAGCCTCATACAGTATTAAGAGCTGCTGCTGTCATATGAAAAGTCGTGGAAAAAAAATGTTCTGTTTGGACATGGTTTTGCTTTTAATAGCACATCCCCATCATTTCTTTCCAACCTCCTGCTGCTTCCTCCCTCTGTTTCTTCATTGCCAAGGAGAGTTGCATAAAAATAGGATAATATTACCAGTAATACTTCACACTTTTCATTTTCAAGTGCTTTGCAGTGCGTTAATTTCCAGGGTGCATTCATGAGGCGGCTAAGTGTTATCAATGCCCTCATTTCCCCTCCTTTTCATCCCCCCCCTTTCCCCCACCCTTTCAATAGCAAAAGAAACTGCAGTGCAGAGAAGCAAACAGTCTTGTGTTTCAAACATGTGGCTTGACTTGAATAAATCTATTTCGTCTCTGACTGCAACCTTCTGAGCCCTTTGGAAGATCTCTTCATTCACCCTATATTGTTTTGGCCTTGATTTTTCCCGTGCCAAAATAGGAAGAATGGTAAGCTTTCCTATTTCAATGTGCAAACCACTACACCACACTGCTCTCCACAGATTCCTATAAAAGCTAAAATAAGAGCGTTGCCTGCACCTTGGAGGGAGACAAGACCTTTTAGAGAGCATCTTCAAACATGCCTGGCTGTATCCTGCTTCTAAAAAGGCGGTCTTTGCTACTTGAGTTCCTACAGAATTATCTCCCTGCCTCTGCATTCTTGGAGGAAAGAATAGAGGTCACAGGACCTGGAATTACTCTGGATAGAAAGTGATTCAATGGCTAGGATTTCAGCCCAGAACTATGAACCTTAAGAAGAGTAATCAAAGCCATTTACAAGCAACAGTGGCAACAAGGAACAGTGAACAGAGCAGAAAAAGAAGCAGAGCAAATAAACCGAACAGAGGCCTGTTCCAGACTGCCAAAATAAAGCTGCTTGGGGTCTCTTTGGAGGTATGCCATTAAAATGATGCATGGGTCCTAAGAGTCCGGAGGTCACGCCAAAGCCACACTCCATTCCTAAGCACTGGAGTGCAGCTTTGGTGCAGCTTCCAGATTCTTAGGATGCATGCATCATTTAAACAGCATACCTCCAGAGACCCGAAGCAGTTTTATTTTGGCAGTCTGTAACAGGCCAGAGTCATCCTGAGTAACTGCGTCTCGCTGTTAGTATCAGCCCTTTGTTTGCACTATTTCTTATGTCACTACCTTGCCATAATTCTCTATGGGTAATGCTTTAGGTCAGGGATAGGGAACATTGGGCTCTGCAGATGTTGTTGCAGTAAGAAATGACCAGCCAGCCAAGAGCTTAGGACAATTCTCTCTCTCTTGACCAGTGCACATACTGGTTGGGGCATTCTGGGAGATGCAGTCAAAAAGATTGCTTTTCCAAGTTGTGGTCCGGATTCTGCTTGACAATTCTCCATTGAAAGAGAGGCCTCCCATTCCAGGTAATTGGATATATTATCCCACTGTTCATCTTTATTCTACTCTCCTGTAATTTAAGCCTATTAAATCTAGTCTTGCCTTCCCAGAGTAGCAGACACACGCATGCCTTCTGTGTGACAAACTACTCCTCATGTATTTGGCATTAGGTAATATAACCATGGGCATTAATTTAGTTCTGTCCAATTCAACAGAGGTAACACCCAGTTGCTTGGACAAGATAAAGGTCCCAGGGCCACATGTGTCAGCTCTTAGCTTGGTCTAAAACATTTTGCAGCCGTGGATGAAAACGTGAGGTTTGCACCCAGACGCCAAGACACTCTTGAAGCAGCCCAAACTGTTGCATAACGTTACATAATGCTTGCAAAACAGACAATGGTGGGTGTTGCCACATCTGGCTCTCTGCCATCTGACACCCAGCCTACACAGACTTTCTGCCCTATACCTCATGATCACCTAATGCCAAAGCTGCCATATGCTCAGAAGAAGAAGAAATATATATCTGTGATCCTCATTGCTGTTTGCAGCCCTTCCATGAGAAGGCAAGATCGCCCAGAGTTTAGAGGCTCTCGCTTTACATCAGTTCTACTCACCTAATTTGTCTTTAATGGGATTGAGAATCTTTTCTCATTGGGACTCGTCCAAGCTATTTTAATGCCTGCTGCAATGGACAAAATGAAATTCTTTCTTTCTCTGTGTAGAAACAGATGACACAGGCGTTTGGAGTCCATGCTGGTGTGACAGTGTCTTCCACTATTGTTGCCTTGAAGTCATTTCTGACTTATGGCAACCTTTAGGAAAAGCTATCATAGGGGATATTTGGCAAGATTTGTTCAAGGCAAATTTTTCCTTTGCCATCCTCTGAGGCTGAGAGCATGTGACTTACCCAGGATCACCCAGTGGGTTTCCATGGCAGAGCAGGTATTTGAACTGGTCTCTAGAGTCATAGTCCAAGGCTCAAACCACTACACCACACTGGCTCATCTTCCACTATGCCTTAGAGCAATAAGTATGTTTCTGGGCAGGGGACAGATGACAAGTCTCTGTTCACCTTTATTTTCTCGTCCCTCTCTGTCCTCTATATTAAGGGAGCAATTTGTTTTAATATAGTAATAATTTTATTCTGTTTTAATGTATCACCTTTGTATGTTTTTAGTTGTACAGTGGGACCTTGGTATCCGCTGGAGTTCGGTTCCAGGACCCTCCATGGATAACAAAATCCGTGGATTCTCAAATCCCATTAAATACAATGGCACAGCAAAATGGTCTCTCTTATATAAAATGGAAAATCAAGGTTTGCTATTTGGAATTTATAATTTTGGGGGGAATATTTTCAAGATGTGGATACTTGAATCTGTGTATAAAAAATCCTTGGATAAGGAGGGTTGACTGTACTGTAAGCTACTTTGAGTCCCAGTTTTTGGGGGGAAAGTGGAATACAAATACAAATACTACTACTACTATTACCACTAATAATAATCTGTTGCTGTTTCATGCTGACTAATGGTAGTGCCAGCTGTGTGCCATATCTAAAGATTCCAAGGAAGAAGCTCTATTTCCAAGCATTTGGCTGAAGTTTGTGGCGCCACACTCCATAGGCCTCACTTTCACCATCAAGAAAGACATGCCTTTGGGCATCAAACCCAAATTCCCATCTCTTCCACTATAACCATGACTGGCATCATCAGGGAAGGGGAAAACCCTGGGAAATTTGCTGGGAGAGGAGAGGTGACAGCCCCAGGTGTTACCTGCGCGCCAGTTCTGCAGGTGATGAATGCGTTGCCGCCTTGCACTTCTCCAGCTCTTTCACTGCATCTGAAGAACAAGTACCTGGACCTCTTTCTCTTCCTTGAAATGCTAGCTGGTGTGAGCAAATAAGCTGCATTTATAAGCACCTGCCCATGTGATCAAATGGCCCAGGGTTGAAAGTTATTGTTTTCTTTGCTAGTAAACCAGAAAGCGGGGGGGGGGGGGGGGGGGATCTGAGAAATAAACCTTTTGAGCCACAATTGAGGCTTAGGCTGAATGGAAAGGAATTTTCCACTAATAGGAATACCTGGATTTACTATGTGCTGCGATCTCTGAACAAGTCAGAGCAAAAGGATGGATATTTTAAAAACCACAAACAAGAAAGACACTATGGTCGGATACCCTTCTACGTGAATTTTCTCAAAGCAGCACTATTGCTGAATCCATTCTAACATAATTTTGTTCACTCAGTATTGCTCTTCAGATAACAGTTTGTTTGCAAAAAGCTGTTAGTCCTGTTTTTAGTCATGGCTTCTTCTCTGTCCTTGTTGAGACCTTTCCAGGTAGCTGTGTGGATGCTCTAACAGTAGGGGGGGGGACAAAAACAGCATTGGATACACAGCACCCAGCTTCCTAAGTGTTCCAGTTTTCATTTTTTAAATAAAGTTTCGGGTGCTCAAAAAATGTGAAGATATAGAAGCTTTAAGGTGGGCAAGCAATGTCTACTAAAACTCTATCAGCCAAACTTTGGACTAAATAAAATGTTCATTATGTGGACATACTTCACAGTGCTTATAGGACCTTGGGACTTATGCTGTATTTTACACTGCAGAAACAATCTGGTGCAACACCACTTTAACTGCCGTGGCTCAAGGCTATGAAATTCTGGGAGTGGTAGTCTGACAAGCTACCATTCCCAGAATTCCATAGCACTGAGCCATAGCAGTTAAAGTGGTGTCAACCAGATTATTTCTGCAGGATGGATGCAGCTGCTGCAGAAGATGAGAGGTTTGTAGCACAGTGGCAAAGCCCATGCTTTTCAGCTGGAAGATCCCTGGTTTAATCCTTGGCATTTTCAAATACAAGTGGAAAAGATCCATGACTGAAACTACGGAGATGCACTTTCAGTCAGCAGAGCTCAGAACAGTTACTTTTTGGGGGAGTAAAACTCCAGAATCCCTAGCCAACATGATTACTGACATTCCTAACAACAACAACAACCAACACACTTTTCTAGGCTCTGTGTTTAAGGTAGCACTAAGCTCTCTCCAATGGATCAGTGGCCTAGGTCCATATAATCCATCACTTATACACCCAAGAAGTTAGGTAACTTAACTCCTAACCATTACCAAACATTCACATGGCATCCCTGAATAATCCACTGTTAGTAGTATATTAACCTCTGAACGGAGCACTAAATGTCAACCAGGACCATGAATAAATACGGAGCACTAAATGTCAACCAGGACCGCTTATGTCCCCAGCATGATAGAGCAAGACTCGTGTTGCTTTTCCTTTCTTTACAAACTGTCTGCATAAACTGCAAAACAACATCTCACCACTAGCCATTAATATGTAATATTTCACAGAGACGAGGGAGGAGCGAGCATGGCAGCTTTCCCAAAGAACACATGTTTGTTCATGAAATGAGAAATACGCTGAAATAGGAAACATAATGCACAGACTACTGTAGGAAATTTGTCTCTTGTGATCTTGTAGGAGCCAATAGTAAATTCTTGTACTTACAAAAGAATAACCACCAAGGGAATTGGGAGAGTGTGTAGTTTTGAATCCTTAAGTCCAAGTCTCTTCTCCTGTTGGTTCCACGACTTCTCAGGTTCACACAGGATTGCGAATGCACACGCTGCCTGGTTCTAGCACCGACTCTTTTATATTGATGCAAACAGATACTCAGGGCACGAAAGGATGCAATTATGTCTTGTGGAGGAGGAGGCAGAAGCAGCAGCCAAGGAAAGGTGAGGGTGAGTCAATGGGAACTAGAAGGTGACTGTCCGGATGGGTCTGGATAAGTGACTGGGAAGATGTAAAGAGATGGCAGTGATTCAGTGGGAACCAGAAAAAAGTGGAGTCAGCAAGGCACAGGCAGCTAGCCAATGACCAGGTTACAGAAGGAGATGGTTGACTCACTACAAATGGTTGAACGCTAATGTGTGAATGGTATGTTATCACTCCGTGGGAAACAATTCCATGGGAAATCTCCATTGGAATGGTTGGAGATAAACTGTATCCAAAGTGGCTTAAGTGTACTCAGGTAGTGGAGATCAAGCAGGATTATGTTCAACATGAGCGTGTTGTTTTTGGCAAATACCAGCTGTTGCCTAACTTTAATTTAGGTGCTGCAAGGCCTCGAAGGCACAGGTTCTCTTTGATCTTTTGTGACATCTCTGGGTTTACGACAATCACTATGTTTCCCCAGCTCCAGTTGGAAACCTTATAGACACTTGGGTCTGGAATAGCACACACAATCCATTTCACCATGAAATATATAACAGGAATATATAACTCAGCTTTCTAGCATGAGTTAGAAAAGGAGGAAAAGTGAAGTGGAATCTATAAAGGAAGCAATGGGCAGCAAATATTTTCTCCTTCCATGGTGATATTTGCTTTGGTTACAGTTCATTCCAGAAAAAGCTGGTATCTGAGCACCAGACCATCAAACTACGTAAACTGCCTGGCATACTGCCTGGTCAATTTGCATCCACAATAGCCTGCCAGGCCCCAAATCCTACATTGCAAATCTTATTCATACCCTCTAACTGTTCCAATTTGGCAGGGACAGTCCAGATTAATCCTCTGATGTCCCACTTTTCCAGCTGCTTTTAAAACTTTCCCATTTTTTCTTTCCCTCCTCCTACTTATCCCCCTTGGCCCTCAGTTTATTTCAGTTGCTGTCAAGAGAGGAGATTATGGCACACATGTTTAATGCTAAAGATGAATCTTACCACATTCACCTGTCCGCAACCCGTTTTTAACCCATGTTTATCCTGTGTCTTTTCAAGCATGGGATTTTCCCGTGCTTGAGAAACTGCAGGATAAGCCTGGGTTGCAGATGCACTGCAGACAAGTGAATGCGGTAAGACCCATCTTTAAAGTTAAATGCACATTTATCCCGTTGGGAAAATGACATGATTAAAGCCCATGCCATAATCTCCAGAGTACAAAGTGCAAGAGCAGTTTGCACTCAGTTCTGCAGGGAGAGAGAAGGATAGGGTGAGACCATGCCCTTCCCTGTTGGCTAAGGCAAAAGCAAACTGCTGCAGCCTCTCCTAGCTTGTGTATTATTCCTTATTAATAACTTTTGCCATCTTGACCTCACTTGGATGATGCCTGGTTTTCATCTGTTAAAGGTCGGAGAATGTACTCCATTTGGGCAGAGCCATTGCTGCTGCAAAGAAGACAAATGTTATCTCATCCTGTCTTAATGGAACCATAGGCCCATTACAGACGGGCTAAAAAGTACGCGTGGAGCGCGTACTAGGGTTAAGACGGGGCGGTGCTTTGGCACTGCCCTAACCCTAGTGCGCGCTCTGCGCGCACAAAATGGTAGCAGCCATTCCACACGGCCGCCGCCATCGATACGTGATGACCGCGCCACCTCCAAACAAGGTGGCGCGGTTGTGACGTATTGGGGTCGCAGCAGGGTGCCTAGGGCGCCCTTTCCACGACCCTGGAAAGAGCTCCGTTTCGGAGCTCCTTCCTGGTTTGGTCCGCTGGGCGCAGCCTTCAGATGGCTGCGCCTAGCGGACCAAAGGAGAAAGGAGCCAAATGGCCCCTTTCTCCTTCTCTTCGCCGCCGCGTGGCGGCCTTGTGGTGGCCTTGGGGCTTGCAGACCGCTGCCAGGTTGGGGGGAAGGGGCCTTTTGCCACTTCCCCGCAGCCTGGAAAGCGGCGGATCAGGGCCTCAGTGGCTGCCGTTCTGGACGGTGAGGCCCCGATCTGGCAGGGAAAGGTGCACCTACAGGCCGCCCCAAAGGGGCGGTCTGTAACGTGCCATAGTTTCCAAGTCAAGAGAAGTAATAGTCCTGTTGTATTCTGCGCTGGTCAAGCCGCATCTGAAGTACTGTATTCTGGGCACTTCATTTTAAGGAGAATACTTTCTTGCATTCTGGATGCTTCTGTAAGTTGTTGTCTAAAAACACAAAATATATCAGGATGTGACTTATGTGAAGGCACCAAGCCAGGTCTACATTAGAAACATAGGAGTGTCAGCATTTAAATGTTCAAGGAGGTTTCAAAGAGGACCTCTAGAATATTGTGATTTCACTAAATGTCTGTGATGTATTTGTGTGGATTTTAGAATCGCCAAAGGATGCTGAAGTCATGTTTTCAAGGTTTTATTGGCCATTAGTGGACTTAACTAGCAGACTTTTTTTTACAAACAAAGAGCCATTGTTTTAGGCTTTGTTTTTGCTTCCTAAGAGTCTTGCAATGTTAGAATGCTGTTTACTAGTTCCACTGCCCAGCTGCTGCTGTTTCAAGATACAGTAAAGCCCAAAGGGCAACATTTTATGGAGGAGAAACAAGAGGAGGCAGGCAGAGGCTTAACTCTCTCTGGCTGGAGATCCAGACCTGCGTTTGTATTATAAACCTTGCCCTAGAACATGTGCCATTGTGAACAGGGAGAAGTTGGTGGGTAGAGAAAACATCAAGCACCAGTTAATCAGTCCTACAATGGGAATAAAAGTACTATTTGGCCCACAAACAGCAGCTGAATATTGCAGACATTCAATGAGGATTAAATTTATAGTTACACTGGCACCATTCTTGGTTGGCCATCTTGTAGAAACAAAACAAAACACACACATGGTACAATATTGAGACCTGATGATAGGTCGGTCATCAGCTGTCTACTGAAAGGTACCTTGTTAGGGCTTTTAATCTGATTCAGATACTGTACATGATATACTTTTAATTTTATTAGTATGTTAGGATATTTATTGAATTAGAATTGGAAATTTATTAGGATACAGTGGGCCCTTGGTATCTGCTGGGGTTTGGTTCCAAGACCCTCCATGGATACAAAACCCATGGATGCTGAAGTCTCATTTGATACAATGGCATAATAAAGTGGTGTCCCTAATATAAAATGGCAAAAATCAAGGTTTGCTTTTTGAACTTTGTTTTTTAAAAATATTTTCAAGCTGCGGGTGGTTTAATCCATGGATGCAGAATGTGTGGATACAAAGGGCTAAATGTACTTAACAGATTCCTAGACTGCTTCCCCCATGTTCTCAAAATGGTTTACAGTATTTAAAAACACACATACCAAGGTAATAGATAAAGCAAACAACAGATGAAAACAGCCCAGAAATGATGAAATCAACCAAATGCTTGCTGAAATAACAAGGAAACTTTGCCAAAACCAGTCAGAGACAGGCTGTCCTCATGTCCAGAGGGAGGTAATTTCGGAGTCAGATTGTTGCTGTCTGCTTCTAGTTGTTCTTGTTCTAACCTCTTGCAGAGAAAGCATACAAAATAGGAATTTATCACCTGATAGCACATCTGATATGTGGGCTGATACATGGAAAGGCAGCTTTTCAGATGCAAAGCTTCCAGGCCAACTGGGACCTGGAACAAGCCAGTAGTTGGTGCAGTTGGTTCATTACTGCCTGGATATGCTTGCACCTTCCCAGGGCAATCAAAACAGGTAGCAATATTTTCCTCCTATTATAGCATTCAATTCAAGGATAACTTCATATAAAAATTGGCATAGTAGTCATGCCATTCTTCTCCCATCAGTGAAGTAGGACACCGGCTGCTAATGCTCCTGCAATTGCACAGTAAGGATGGGAGCATCCCACTTATCTTCTGTCCTTTTATATCATCTGATAATCTCCTAGGGGTGTATCAGTCTGACACAACCTTAAGTGCTGCAGCTCCATCCCATGGGATTCTGGGATTAGTAGTTTTACAAGCTCTTTAGCCTCCTCTGCCAAAGAGTCCTGGTGCCTCACAAAACTGCAAATCCCAGGATTCTGTAGGATGGAGCCATGGCAATTAAAAGGATGTCAAACTGCATTATTTCTACATCCAAAGTCTTCCTCAGCTGTAAAAGAAATTTATTTACATAGGTTTGTCAGATGTCCCTTATAATAAGGAATGCCCTTTATTTGAAGGCCATAAAACTTGTCCCTTATAGGACTGGTAGGTGTCCCTTATTATAAAGAATGTTCTCTGTTAGAAGGTTGGAAAGCTTTTCCTTCTCAATAGATCAAATACAATGATTTGTAAAATCATGTATTTAGGAGGCTCTCTATATAGACAGAAATATGTGTATCATGTAATTTATGTTAATTTTACAAAGAAATAAAAGGCTAATTGAATTGAAATCAATATTTTCATTTGGATTTAGGCAAAGAGTATGACTTGCTCAAGTTCACCCGGTGGGTTTCTATGGCCAAGTGGAAATTAAGTCTCTGGTCTCCAGAGTTGTACTCCAACCTACCCCACATTAGCTCATTAAGAGCTGTCATACAGGTATTAAATAACATCAGTGCAACACTTAATCCTATGGAATGCCATTTATCCCATAAATCAGTTGTTGAGCCTGCTGTGTTATGCCATGTTATGTTGTGTTAACTATCTGCATGCACTGAGACAACAGAGTCAATCTTGCCACAGCTGGATGTTCCGGTTGGTTCAGGATAATGATATAGTTCACAGTTTCAACAGCCACAGAGAAGTCCAGCAAGATTTAACAGCCGGGAAGCCAGATTTCAAAAGGCAGAAGAAATTTTCACTTAGGAAATATCTGTCTCCTAAACCAATATATGCTAGAGATAACTATCCCCCAAAAGGATCCTGGACTAAAAGTGGCAAACCCTCCCTTTTCAAAGGCATATTTTATTGAAGTGGGGCGATCCCTGCCTCTTTCAGTACAAGGGGAATCCTATTATTCTTCTACCCTTACCAGGATCCCACCAAATTTGTTCAGGCTGGCTATTGCTGGCTGTGGAAGACAAAGATCCAAATTAGATGTTGTAGTTCTTCTGCTGCCAAACACCCTTGTCTACATGTTTAAAGTGAGATCAGGATGAAACTTATCAAAGCAATTGTGCCAGCAGTGGATTTTGACAGGTCCTTTGCACAAGCAATAGTCTCCAAGGATGTAGCCATGTTAGTCTGGAATATGAGTATGCAAAGGGATCATATAGCACCTATGAGACTAACTGAAAGAAAGAAGCTGGTAGCTGTTATCTCTATGTGTGAGTATTTCTGAGAAGGAAGATAGCAAGAATGTATTTGAGTCCTGCAGCGTGTTTAAACCATGTGTCGATGTTGTGTGTAGTTGTTAAATATTAGTAGAAATGTAGTTTTTCCTTTACCCCATCCATGGACAATGTTTGAGTGAGGGACTGCATTCACTCTTCCCAAACCCATTAGGTATTGTGCCCCTTGCCATACTATTGAAATTTGGTGGTGAGGAAGTTGTGCCGGCAGCAAAACATTTTCAGAGTGGCAGAGGCTAAAAATGGACAACGTGTTGCCCATATGTACTGTGTTCGAATGCCTGTACTCTAGAAAACATGCTTTGGAGTGCAGGTGCCTGTGGGCAAGAAAACCTCATGTGACATGTTCAACTTTGTGAATCAGAGGAAGGGATGCACTCAGCTGTTGCACTTATTATCTCATAGGAGGAAAATGGATTGTATGTCTCTGTCGGGCTCAAGGGCTTTCCCACGGCTTAAATGGAATCTCAACTCACCTTTGTTATTACAGTAATAATAATTGCATTCATGTGGTGAGGTTACTTAACATAGTGATTCTTGGGAAACACGTGGAGGCGTGTGGGTGGATTGCCACTAGTGTTCTGGCTGTGAAGATGATAGGCAACGCAGCACATGGGAAGGAAATCAGTGGGATTTGCATCCCTACTGAGGGTATCCACCACCATTGACTTCAGCTGATTTAATATTTTTTCCTTCTCCCCAAGGTAAATTTACTGTACAGTCGCCCCTCCTTTATCACGGACTTGAGATCCACATTCTTGCTTATACACAGAGGGGCAACCTCCATTAACCCCAATGGGGTGCACCCCATTCAAGCCTATGGGGCCTATGGGGCTTGAATACATGCAAGTCTCCATTTGGGGGGGGGGGGTCCAGAACGGATCCCCTGCAAAAACAGAGGGTCGACTGTAGTTCATTAAGCAGAGCGAAGGCTAGGAATTATTGCTAAAGGTCTCTAATAGAATTCCTAGGATGCACACAACATTCCTCCAAATTATTTTGGAAAAATCATGCAATATTGGTATAAAATTGAAATATGATTTTGTTACAGATACATATTTGGCTGCAATTCACTTGGATGTACACATCCAAGGAAACCTCAGTTAGGAGGATGCTTTTAATATATGTTTTTGCGGAAAAGTCTTGGGAAAATAGAAAAGTCTTTCTCTGACATTGGCAGGGGGCATTTCAAATTTGGGACATTGTCACCAAAAAATGTCAGCTACCTTTACCTGTGTTCTTGGTTGTCTTGGGTAGAGGGGATGGTTGTAGCGGGATACGGGGTCCCTTGTGGTGAGACTCTCCTCCCCATCTGCACCTCCATCCCAGGAGGCTCATGGGGGTGACACCATGGACCCTATCACATTGGGTAAAAAGCCCGGCTTACCTTTCCCAAACTGTATTCTAATTTGGGAGGCAACTGGGTCCTATCATATGTAAATCGCCACCAAAATCACCGCCCGGATACAACTCGGATTACGGAGACACTTTGGTGGCCATTTTGTAAAGTCGGAAGCTTCCATTTCCGAAAGGGGGCTGGCTAGGCATGGCTTTGACTCGGGTTGCGTCCGGACGGTGATTTTGGCAGCGATTTACGTATGATAGGTCCCAGATGCCTCCCAAATTCGAATTCAGTTTGGGAAAGGTAAGCCTGTTTTTTGACCCAACGTGATACGGTCCCATCAGTTAACACACTGGGTGACACCAACCCTAGCGATGCCACTTGAGTTACACTGGTCAGAGGAATAAGGGGTCAAGACCAGGGCTTGAAAACAGACCCGGAGCCAGTGTAGCTTAAGAAACAAATGAGCGAGACATATCTTAATGCTGATGTCTCAGCTAATGTCAACTACAAAGGATATCAGAACAAAGAAGATTTTCTGGAGTTGGGCAACAGCAAAGATTTTTGAACCCACAAATATGGGCCTTGAGGACAATGTGATTCTGTTGTGGTGAGCAAGGCCCAGCAATGGTTGTTTTATTAAAAGAATACCTTCTTAAGGCGTTCTGAGATAAACACACAATGGCCTTACGGAGGTACATATTTCTGCCAGTTGCTCGGTTGTCATTATATAACAGCCTTATTAACTTCTGTGCAGAGCTGTTTACATGCCAGGAAACCACAGGTATTGTGCATTAGCAACAGCTGCTGCAATATAAAAGAAAGCATCTCTATGAATCTCAAGTATTGACATACCATGGACAAGAGTAACTCAAGAGAGCTTAGCTGCCACCAGGGTTGTGCCACAACAGTGTTGGCCTCAGTCCAATTGCCAGTCCTACATAGAATACTGTAGACCTTTTAAAGCTGAATTCTAAATCAGCCTTTATGTACAGTATTGCATTGATGCAATACTCTGCTTTAACTGGGATTAGCAAGTAGACCTTCTCTTTTGTTTCTTGTTCTTATCTTTTGTTATATTTGGGAGGAAATAACCACTTGTTGGAACTTAAGAAGCCAAACAGAGTAAAATCAGACTATTCTTGCAACTACAGAAATGTATAGCCTTTGTACTTCCTTATCAGTGCAAATGGTTTCTCTGCTTTGTAGTATAAACACAAGCTCCACAACAGAAATGGAAAATTGTAACTGAAAGCCCAAGCAGCACTCCTTAAAAGATTTTTATCTTACTTTTTAAAGGAAGGCACCAGTCTGTCTCATCTTAATGCCTGTCCTACATGGGGAAAATCTAACAAAAATGGATTTCAAACAGTGTTGTTGCTATGCTCCTTCAAGTCATTTCTGAGTTATGGTGACCCTCTATCACTGGATTTTCTTGGCAAGATTTATGAAGAGGGGATTTGTCATTGCCTTCCTCTGAGGTTGTGTGTGATGTGCCCAAGGTTTCCATGGCCAAGCAAGGATTGTCCTAATATAAACAGTGCCATGGGACTTTATTATCATTATGGTGGCGATCACTTAAGAAATATTCCTTGATCCCTCTTTCCTTCTCTGTTTTTATCTATGCTCACAAGGCCTGATTTGACACACCACTTATAACTGATAACCCTTATTTTAAACCACTATTGCTGTTTGCTTTTATTCTGTTATTTTTAATATAATAATAATGTTGTTGTAGCAGGTTATAAATACATAAGTAAATATTGTTATGTGCCTTTGAGTCATTTCCGACTTATGGTGACCCTAAGGGGAACCTATCATGGGATTTTCTTGGCAAGATTTGTTCAGAGGAGTTTTGCCATTGCTTTCACCTGAGGCTAAGAGCATGAATATTTGCTGCCTACAAACTGCACTGAGACATGGGCATGAACTGCACACAGCTAATGCTCATGACATATAATTCCATGAACTCCTTGTATCTTCTTTCTAGCAGCAAGCCAGTCTGCGGCGTCAATGAAACACTGGCGCATCTTAACCTCCTCATCACTTCTGCTTCTCCACCTGTAAATTGCCTTAGCTATTGTTGAGCTCTTGGGGGAAATATATGCATACCTATGGCTCAAAGAACCATGGAAGGATGATAAATGCAAAGGGTAGAAGAGGAAAAAGTTGGCTGATGCTGTAGCCATGGAGTCTTCATTTGAAGACTGTAAAAGATCCAGTTAAATGTCCTGTTTCTGTTTTTCTTTCATTTATACCCAGTCTGCCTACTAAAAAAGGATCATAATGTGCTTTAAACATATAAGGAAAAATCAACCCATAGCAAGCCAACAAGTAAGAATAATAAATACAATTAAAATTCAACAAAATAAAATCACCAACTTGGAGGTTCAGTTTAAAAATGGCACGAAAAGGTTATGGTCCAGGTAATTCATGAGGCCGATGTCTTGCACTCAGCCTATGTACTGAGTCACATCTGTAGATGGTCTGTACACTAGCCCAACATCTGCTGGCCTGCCAGCATCTCACATGTTTGGGAATCAAACACTTTTTCATTGTGATGCGAGCCATATAGTACATGGACACTGAAATATCCTTTGTTGCATAGCAACATCTAAAGAGCTTTGTCTTCTTTTTGAGATCATTCTAAATAAGTTAAAATAGTCAGCACAGCACCTTCCCCCCAAAACACCCATTTTATATTTTATGAACTATAAACATACCAGATTTCTTCAAGGTTGTTGGAATTTCCCCCTTTTTCTTAGGTGGTTTACCTAACATTTCTCTTTAATCTTGTACTATTCTGCAGCATAGTTACAAAATTTCCTCGGCCATATAGCCAGACTGACTGCAATACTCCAAATGAAGTCTTCCCAGATCTGAGCAGAGTGACGGTGTATTGCTTCTCAGTCTTGGAAACACCGCAACTTAAGACAGCTTGGGCCTCATGTGCCACTGCAACACACTTCTGATTCATAATTCAGCCTGTGACCAATGTAGTTGGGGCTGTGTCTCTGTCACACGGGGGGAAAGCAGTGACCATATTTTCAGTGGTGATGAAAAAGGACAGGCAGTAAGTCTCCCATATACAAAATGCTTGTGACCAGAAGTGTTTTGGATTGAGGATGTTTTCAAATTTTGGAATAGCTGCACAAAAATAATGAGATATCTTGGAGATGGGACCTAAGTCTAAACCTGGAACTCATTTATGTCTCAGGCATACTTTATACACATAGCCTAAAGGTAATTTTATACACAATATTTTAAAATAATTTGGGGCATGAAACCAAGATTTTGTACCACAGTGAACCATCAGAAAGCAAAGGTGTGACTAAAGTCCAAAACACACTGCAAAAATATTCCAGTTTGAGACTGGTTTAACTGCCCAGGCTCAATGCTAGGCAATTCTGGGAAAGGTAGTTTTGTAAGGCATTTAGCCTTCTCTGGTGCTACAATAAAATACAGTTCTCAGAGTTCCCCTAGCAGTGAACCAGGGTAGTTAAAGTGGTCTCAGACTGGGCTGTTTCTGCAGTGTGTTTTGGACCCACAAAATGTGAACCAAGAGGTTTCTAATATATGTGAAGATGGAAGTTCTGTTAGTAACATATAAATGAGGAAATGTGCAGGAAGAAATTTTATGGGGCCCAAAGTGTAAGGAGGATGATAACGCAAGCAACTGTAGGAGGTAACCAGAAGAATCTTTCTCATTCTATAGATTATGTACACAGCCTTGCTCCAAGTTAATTCTGGAGAGCAGCAGCATCCCTGTACTTGGCGTTACCCAATGCTGGTAGGGGCAGTGGGGTGTGTAGACTGCCCCACTACCCTCCCTCCCCTAGATGCCTTGCTTGCCTGCCCCTCCTGGTGCCAGCTGCTCAGAGGGGCAGTGCTGCTGCTCTGGATAACTGTTTAGGGTCTTATGTGGCTGCTGGGCAAGCAAGAAAGGGACACATCACCCTTTTTATGCTTGCCCAGCTGCTGCACCAACTCCACCAAGTGTACATCCTCCCTGGGATGTCACCCCTGCAGCCCCCAATGTTGCCACTGCTAGCCCAGAGACCCTGCTGTTCAGTGCCGTAAACCCGAGAACAATCAAAACAAAACCCAGGGGCTCATCTCGCTGTGAGTGCTCATTCATCACCTGCCTTGTGACTGCACATCGTATATACTTTATATATAGGTCAAATGAAAACATTACTCTCAAAATAGAATCCTTTCCTCTTGTGAAAGATCTGCAAATGTTGCTTTGGCAGAAGCTATCACAAGGTGCCAGAGGCTTGAGGGTCGGTGTTGTCAGGTGTTTTATGTAATTCTTGCAAGGATCGGAAGCTCTGAAATGCTGCAGCTGTGGCAGCTACTGTGTGCTGTTGCTGCAACTCCAAGGCTAGTCCAGATCCCAAGGTCACCTCCCAGAGGCTTTGCTGTGTGATCATTTTGCAGAATTTGCCCATGCATACCAGAGCAATCAGGTGACCACAATAAAAAGTGCCGACTGGCATGTGATTGTTAGGCATGGCCTGCGCTTGGTTTTGCTGCTGTAGGCTGTGGCAGATTTGAAGCATCCTGACCTGAGGTGACCAGATGGAAAGGAGGAAAGAGCTGCTGGGAAAGAGGGAAGAAAAGAAGGCACAGCTTTTCTTGCCTTTGTAGCACTTCTGTTACTGCAAATTACAGAGATCCAAATGGTCCCTGTTAGATGACAGCAATGATGCCAGCATCCTTTTAACTCTTTGTCTGGTTGCCTCAATTTTATATAACCAACCCTCTGTACCCACAGATTCTTTATCATGGAGTCAACCATCCACAGCTTGAAAATATTCAAAGGAAGCATAAATTCCCCAAAGCAAACCTTGATTTTGCCATTTTATATAAATAACATCATTTTACTATGACAATGCATATGATAGGACTTGAACATCCATGTATTTTGGGTATCCATGGAGGATCTTGGAACCAAACCCCAGCGGATATCAAGGGTCCACTGTTTGTAAATATTGACTGTTGTATAAAATGTTGGGCATTGGCACAGGCACTGAGATATCAGGATTAACATTTCTTCCAGTCTGAAATCCAGTAACTCTACAAAAAGTAATCCAAAATCCACAGTTATGTGACCCTCTTTGTTAGAACAACCAAATGTGATTAAAGGATTGTGTGAGTGTTTATTATCCCATTTTGCTTGATGCTATTAAGCATAGGTCCTAAGTGTGGATTCTGCATTGTTGTGCTGTTGTCTTGCTTGGATTCCCTCCTTCAACAGTTTGAAAAGGGTAAAATTATCAAGCACCAGCAGAAATCATGTTGCCTCAAGGATTCTGGATGGTGAGGTTGGGGGGAAAAATATTTTCCCAATTTTTGGACAAATTCACGAAGGCAGATCTACCAACAGCTACTAGCCATGATGTGTGTATATTGTCTCCAGGCTGTATATGGCTGTATATTGTCTCTTACCCCATCATGCGACACTCATGCAATTCTGACAACTGGAAAATTGGAAGTTACCCACCAAGCCACCACATCCCTTTTGTTATAGGGGACATCCCTTAGTTGTGAGTGGGAACGCTTTCCTCTTATTGGACTGGCAAGTGTTCCATATTATTAGGGATGGTCCCTGTCTGAGGGTTGGAAAGCTATTCTTTTTATATGGACTGAACAAAATACACACACACACATGCATGTGGGCCTTTGATAAAGACAGAATGTGTGCATTACTGTATATAATGTATGGATGTGGACAACCTGTTAATTTTACAGAGGAAGGCATGGCTAAGCTAACTGAAATTAATATTTTCATTTGGTATCTAGGTAGAATACACAGTTGTTAACAGCTGAGAGACAGTGGTTTGAGCATTGGACTATGACTCTGGAGACCAAGGTTCATGCCCCAGCTTGGCCATATAAACCCACTGGGTGACCCTGGGCAAGTCACACTCTCCCGGCCTCAGAGGATGGCAATGGCAAACCTCCTCTGAAGAAACTTGCCAAGAAAGCCCTATGATAGGTTCACATTAGCATCGCCATAAGTCAGAAATAACTTGAAGAAAACTGTTGCTTGCACCTGTTCTGTCTTGGTGACTGTGGCAGTACTCTTGGTTGGCATGCTCTTGGACTTGGACTGGCTTCTCTTGAAGACTCTTGTGTCTTGATCCTTGGTGGCTTTGTTTATCTGGATTACTGGCTTAGTGACTTCTGGACTAACTGATGACCTTGCTCCTCTCCCTTCCTTCAATTTGCCGGATAACTTGTGACGGATTTGTACTGGATTGACTACCCTACAGCTGTTTGTCTTACAGCCATCTGACTCTTGGGTCACTTGCTCACTGTAGTAAAGGACACTGAGTTAGAGAAGAGAAGAAGCATCTGCTGGACTTTATTCCCTCCCCTCTTCTTCTAAGTTATGTCTTATTTACATTGCAGCCTGAGGACAGGGAACTGTCAAATTGATGATTGTAACTTTCATGTGAGCCTTCTTGGCTGAAGGGCAGGGTATAAATACTCCAAATACATAAGTAAATAAATAAATAGTCAAGCGCACTGTTTTCTCTTGGTGTTATTGATGGACCCCATATTGCACATAAGCTCCTTATCTCCTGGCTTAGGACCGTTTAATAAATAGTAGGAATACAGTTTAATAAAATATAAGATCATGTTAAGAAATGTGTGCAGGTATATAGAAGGGCTTCCAGCACCAAATTAACAGTAAAGAGAATAAACAGGGGTTTATAACTGGGCAGCTCAGCATCAGACTTCCGTCGCCTTCATTTCTTGTTTTGAAAGGTGGCATGGACATTTAAAGGATCTATGTTATATATTTAATATACCTTGAATACTGTGCCTAGTTCTGGGCACCACAATTCAAGAAGGATCTGGACAAGCTGGAATGTGTCCAGAGGAGAACAACCAAAATGGTGAAAGTTTTGGAAGCTATGTCCTATGAGGAACGGCTTATGGATCTGGTATGCTTAGAAGAGAAGGTTAAGAAGTGACACGATAGCCATGTTTAAATATTTGAAAGGATGTCATACGGAAGAAGGAGCAAGCTTGTTTTGTGCTGTTCCAGAGACTAGGATATAGAGCAGTGGATTCAAACTACAGGAAAATAGATTCCACATAAATGTTAGGAAGAACATCCTGATGGTGAGAGAGCTATTCAACAGTGGAATACACTGCCTTGGAGTCTCCTTCTTTGGAGGTTTTTAAGCAGAGTCTGGATGACCATCTGTCGGGGTGCTTTGACTATGTGTTCCTGCATGGCAGTGGGTTGGAATGGATGGCCCTTGAGGTCTCTTTCAACTCTACGATACTAAGATATTTGCTGCCTGAAATTATACGATTTCCAAGACTTGGAACTGAGTTACTTGAACACTGGAAATGGAATAGCATCCTTCACCACACTTGGAATAAATACAAGTACCATAAGACTGCAGTGTTATTTCCTAGAGTGCATAGCTCTGTCCTCTCCCTCACTTTGCTGCTGCTTCCCACCTCCCAGTGCCTGCTGCCTTGCCTAATGCAGGAACACAACACACACACAATCGATTACAGTACAGGCCTGTCCTACCATCAGACATAAGTGAGGAAAGCACTTTAGATGATAGATTCTGATTCCTGAGGGATGAGGGAACAGCAGTGTGGAACAAGGATACAACTATAGGTGCTACACCAGCAGTTGTATAGCAGCTATACAACCATAGCTGCTTTTCTGGCTTCATATGATGATGCTGTCTGATGGCTGGTATAGAAATGAGACTAAACTATCACACATAGATTGGTTTCTATATGTGGAATGGATGAGGCATGCCATTGTATTCTTTGCCATAGGAAGGAAGAAATCTTGGGCTGTCCTGAAAAGTAACGTGGCAAACAGGTCCAGGCAATTGGCCACTTGCTTGGCCTTCAATCCAGAAGCCAAGTTGCTCGAACCAGGTGGAACTTGTCCATTGCAAATGCAGCAAACTGCAGTACTCTATTGGGCCAATTGCAAGGCCGGTCCCAAAGCGTGGCAGAGAAAGCAGACCAACATCTCCCTCTCGTGGTAAACTGCTACAACGAAGCACCAAACTATAGTAAGATATTTGAGTCTAGTTATTACGCCCAGAGGTTTGGCACTAGCTGTCAGCCATGAGAGCTATGACTTGTTTTCTAGTAGCAGACAATGAATTCCAAAGCATGAGTCAAGCCTGAATGCCAGGAATTGAGTACTTACTATCATGTTAAGTACTACTAATGCATTTCAGAAATGCACTGTGGAGAAGAAGAATAAGTAAAATAACCTAAATCCTGTTTCTACTGTGCTTTTACAGTGGATGTTCCTCACTGAAAAATGATTATTTTGCTCTGCATGCTCTGGTTATTTTTAAAGAGTGTATCTGTTAAAAATAGCCAACATCCATTAAACATTTCCTTCAGTAAACAAGAGGTTGCAAATATTATTAATCAGTGAGTTTTTAAAAAGTGGAGATGCAAGCATTTGTTTGTTTGCTTGCTTGCTTGCTTGTTTTCCACTTTATAGATACCATATTATACCATTCCCCTATTTTATCCTCACAACAACTCTGTGAGGCAGGTTAGATTGAGTGGCTCAGGGTCACCAATAGAGATTCATGGCTGTGTGAACCTAGTCCTTGAATGATATTGCAATCCAATGGTGGAGAACCTGTGGGCCTCCAAATGTTGGCCTGTAGCTCTCATCAGCTGATCCATAATGGCCAGTGCTATGTAATGGATGATGGGATATATGATCCTACATCCACAGGTTTCCCCATCCCTGTTTTAACTTCTGCGACTAGCTCACTTTGTAAAGGGTGTTCCTTAACAAAGTGCTGAGCTATCCAAAACGCAAGCTAAATCAAGTCAGGAATTGAGCACTTTCTATCATGTTAAGTACTACTAATGCATCTGTGAGATGTATCTGAAAAATCCCCTCTATATATAATCTGTTCTGTTCTAAACTTCGTGACAGGCCAGTCTGGATCTTCTTTAGCCCATGACATTGTTAATGCTTAATCCTGCATGACGGAGTACAGCTGCCCATTAGCAAATGGTGCAGATAAAATCCAGAAGCCTGAACTCTGGCAGGTAAAAATATCCATGTGGCTGATCTGTAGCATTGCCTGGTTCCTGGTGCAATGAATCTGCTGCCAAGAACCTTTACGTGTTGCATTTAAATCCAGGCCAGAACGATTTGGCATGGCTGCTGGACATACGCTGCGAACCAGCTGGTTTATTCAAAATCAGCTTATGCTGTGCTTGGAGCACCGTTATGGGCATTGGTTGAAGCGTTCAGATACTTTTTAGATATATCTCGTCTCATCTGTGTCATGATTTTTGTAAAAGGATTTGCTCATCGCTTCAGGTATGGCCTCTGGTAGAGGCGGATAGGAATGACTCCTCTCTGCTAAACTTGCAAGGATTTCAGCCTGCCTCAGGCATTCCCATTTTAAAGAGGCAAGCAGAAAAGGGGGAAATGTGTTGTGCCTGTCATGGTGACATTGAAGTATACCTATAGCCAGGGCGGGAACAAGCTACGCAGCATACTTTGAAGTGTTCAGTTTTGGCCAGACTAAAAAAACCTCAAAGCATCCAGACCCAGAGACACTTGCTGGGGGGGAAATCATTCATCTTCTCACTGGCATGGCTACTGACTGCAGTTTCTACTTAGCTCTGAATAGCTGGCACTGACTTGAAGTGAGGCTGAATACTTGCCAGCCAGTGTCCTCTAAGGACTTCTCTCAGGTTAGTTGGTAGAAATTTCAGTGGCGGATGGCACACAGACAACCAGAGGGGTGCTTTCTGCTCCTTCCCAGCCACATCTGTTTCTCTGCCCAGCCTTTGTGTTTCTGCTTTTTATGTTTGTTGTTGTTGTGTGCCTTCAAGTCGTTTCCAACTTAGGGCGACCCTATCATGGAGTTTTCTTGGCAAGATTTGGTCAGAGGAAATGTAGAAGGTTCTTCATATGAATGGAAGTATGGAACAGCCCACAGTCGCAAGATTGTTGTTTTGTTGTTAACTGCCTTTGACTTGACCTCAGGTCATGGCAACGCTGTGGATGAGACATCTCCAAGCCCCCTTATCCTCCATGCTCTGCTTAGATCCTACAAGTTCATGCTTGTGGCCTCCATGAATGAGTCTATCCATCTGATGTGTGGTCTTCTTCTCTTTCCATCACCTTCTACCTTTCCCAAACCAAATCCATCCGAGGAAGTAGACTTTAGTCTACAAAAGTTCATGCTGCCAACTTCTTTCTCTCAGTTAGTCTCAGAGGTGCTACAAGTTCTCTTTACATACTAATTCTACAGACTAACATGGTTATATCTTTGGATTCTTTCCTAGCATTATTATGTTTTCTAATGAGTCATGACTTCTCACGATGTGTCCAAAATATGACAGCCTCAACTACATTATCTTGGCTTCCAGGGTATGTTCAGGCTTGATCTGATCAAGGACCCATTTTTTTGTCTCTTTGGAGGTCCATGGTATCCTCAGCACTCTTCTCCAGCACCACATCTCAAATGAATCGATTTTCTTCTTACCCACTTTCTTCAACTGTCCAGCTCTCACATCCATACATAGTTATGGGGAATATAATGGCTTGGATGATTCTGATTTTAGTGCTCAGTTGTATATCTTTAGACTTTAGAGTCTTGTCTAGTCTTTTCATAGCTGCTCTTCCTATTCCTTATGATCCCGTCAGCCAAATATAATGCTGACCCATGGATCTTCTTGAGAACTGAACCTTAGACATCACCATATTCTGCATGTCAGATTAATGTCAGATTAATGTTTGATGATGCCTGCTTAGAACAGACAGAGGGAAATATAACATCCAAAGCAAATGCTCAAACTGATTATGCGCCAGTGTCAGCTGTCAAGGTTTTTGTCCAGCCTCCTTCATCTTCCTTAACTGGCCACTAGATGAGAATTCAAAAAATACTCAGCTCTTTTGAATTTTGATTCTGTTCTTACGCAGCAACATGAATATCTTTTCACCAGGAACAGATTAAATTGCAGCTTACATCCTCTTAAGAGCAGGAGCACACTATGAGAAGCCAGCAAAGATCCCCCCCCCCATTTTCTTACACAGAGGTTCTTAATAAAAATCATGATAATCTCAGCTTTTGCTTTTAAAGGGGTAACTTGCCAGCCCACTTGCATGTGTCACAGGTTTATTTTGAAGTCTGGGATACAGTGCCTTTTGAATCCAAAGACAGATCTAGATGATTTGACTCCCGCTGTCTACCTGGCTCCCAAAAATGGAGACATAAGGATCGTGGACATGAGATAAATTAGGTCTGCATTGATTTCGGTATTTCAAATATGCCTCAGTTAACAAAGCCTGTGAAAAAGAAGTGTCCTCATTTGAGTAAATTTTGTTAAAATATCAGATATCAATTATCTTGGGTTAAATGGGAGTTTTGGCAACCCCCAGCTTAATTGGATGCATTTGAAATGCATGCGAACAACAAATACTGTATTCAATCCAGATTCTACCTGGATTATTTTCACTGTCTGAATAACCCATAACTCAATGTTATAAAGCAGGGGTAGGCAACCTGCGGCCCGCGGGCCGGATGCGGCCCGGCAAGGCCTTGGGACCGGCCCCAGTCAGGTCCTGCCGCCGATTGCCACCGGGGCCTTTGGGGGGCAATTCTCTATAGAAGCCTCAGAAACATGCATTTATATTAACATTTTTTAAAAAATCAGCAAATTTTTTCACGTGTCCTCCATTTTTTTAAGAAAGTGTCTTCCATTTGAAAATTTTGTCCTACATTTGTCCTGGTTTATTTATATATTTAATTTTTTAAAAAATTATTTAATTATTTATTTTTTGGCTTCGGCCCCCCAGTTGTCTGAGGGACAGCAACCCGGCCCCCGGCTCAAAAAGATTGCCTACCCCTGTTATAAAGGCCCCATCTCTCAGTATTCAGCTTCTAAACCTGTTGGAATCCCACCAGTGGCTGGAGAGAGGCTCAGAATCTCTCTCCAACTGTCAGCCGTGAAATGCATGCAGAGTAGGTGCAAAGTCCAACCGGAGCAACTTTCCTTCCCATGCGTCTGTCCCTCCCTTACAGCTGCCAGCTGTCGCTCTCCTCTAGTTTACATAATGACTGAGGGTTTCTTCATAGCTGGCACAGGTATGGGGGAGATTTCGCTTTCTTAAGGCAGAAAACCTCTGCTGAACACTTTTGTCTGAGTGACCCGGCTTGGATTCATCACTCCCAGGTAACCAATGCCCAGAAGCAGAGGTGATTTACTTAATAAATGGGACGTGTGTATCTCCTGCTTGATGCCTGTTGATCCAGAAGGCCTGATGATTTCAAGGGCTCCTCTTTATAGCAAGCATGTGCAGAGCTGCAGCCTTAAGGGAAGAGCATTTCCTCTTGTGACTGTGCAGCTTTGTCTCTGATCGGTTGTTGTTCTTGTTGTGTGCCTTCAAGTCATTTCTGACTTATGGCAACCCTAAGGTGAACCTGCCACGGGGTTTTCTGGGCAGGGTTTTCTCCAGAGGAGGTTTGTCATTGCCATCCTCTGAGGCTGAGGATGTTTGGCTTGCAGAAACTAAACCAATAGAAGGAGCTGTGTCAGGAAAAAAAGGAAGGCGAGTTTTTCAGAGAGAAAAATAGTTGGCCCAAGAAAAATCCAAATCTGGTTGGAAGCCAGTTTTTTCAAACCGGAGTGAAATGTCCATCCATTTCTTTCCAGGAGCCTCAAAACAACAACAACCGCCCTACTTATATTCTGCAGATATGATGGAGTCTAGACTAATTTAAAACAAACCGTCCTCTCAAAATTTCACTGGCAGAGAAATACAAGCTTCAAATGGGCACATACTGTTCTGCTTGCAGTTGACAGCCTGTGCTTTATGCCCTTTCAAGCTTCTTGTCCTTGAGTTTAGTTTTTAACGGTATGAATTGGACTTAAATGGGGATTGTTGCTAAATATACATAGGGAAAATATATACCATTGGCCCTCCGTATCCACAGATTCAACCATCCACAGCTTGAAAATATTAAAAAATATATAAATTCCAAAAAGCAAACCTTGATTTTGCCATTTTATATAAGGGGCACCCTTTTATTGTAGCATTGTATATGGGGTTTTCTTGGCAAGATTTGTTTGGAAGAAGTTTGCCATTGCCTCCCTCTGAGGCTGAGAAAGAGTTACTTGCCTAAAGTCTCCCAGTGGATTTCAATAATAATAATAATAATAATAATAATAAGGCCCAAGAAGGGCCATGGAAGTATTTGCTTCCTCCTTACGTCTTGTTTTACCAAAATTCATGCAAGTGATAGATTCATCACAATAGTGTAGCATAACCAATTCCATCTCAAAAAGAAATAAAATGGGAAAACGATAACGCACAAAGCTTGATTACAAGGGTTGGGAAAGGATCATAGTCAGCAGTTCTTGCCTTTGCGGTATCTCAGAAGTAATAGCCTCTAAGGATCCTACAGTTAGCAACTACATTCTGTGAAAGCTATCTAAGGCCTTTGCTGGATAAGTGGGCAAGAGCCAATATTCTCATACAGCTTGATTAAACATATAACTATACCAGTAATGGAGAAGGCGTTCTGCAACATGAGCAATGCAATGGCATGGACTCCAAGAGTTTTATTTTTGTACACTGATTCCTTAAAACGTTGCTTTCTAAGGACTGCAACTACCAATTTAGAAGATATCAGGCTTTGCTAGTATAATTTTACAGTTAAATGGAGATAGTGTGGTGCAGTGGTTTGAGTGTTGGACTAAGACTCTGGAGACCAGGCTTTGAATCCTGGCTTGGCCATGGAAACCCACTGGGTGATCTTGGTCAAGTCACACTCTCTCAGCCTCAGGAGAAGGCAATGGCAAACATCCTCTGAACAAATGTTGCCAAGAAAACCCCCTGATGAGTTCACTTTAGGGTCGCCGTAAGTCAGAAACAACTTGAAGGTACACAACACATAGAGACACAGACGTTTTAAAAAGACACAGTTGATGTTGATGGAAGTGGGATTATATAAGAGCAATGTGATTTAGGTTAGGGAGCAACAGGGGGAAAGAGATGTTCTTGACACACAGGTTGCAGATACAAAATAAGTGGCAAATTAAGTGAGGATTTGGCACTTGGTGATAGAATATAGAAGTGACTACCTTCCTGTAACTTAAAGAGCTGCAGGCGGGCATTATATATGGCCTTATCTTTGGAAAACTGTAACTTGTCCACCCTTTGTCTTTGGCTAGACACGATGAAGCCTCTGGTCACCTGTTTTCTGATCGCTGGTTTCATTTTCATTGCTGTGCAAGAGGATGTACACATGGAGGAATGTGTTTTTAAGAGGCTGGACCGTGAGGACAGCACATTTTGCAGGTGAGCGCATACTCTTTGACATCTTCAACTATTTTCTACAAATAGGCATAGTTGACCTATGTTGCCAAACAGTGCGGCAAACCAAATGTTTTAGTCTAAGGAGTGTATCTTACTTAGATCACACTTGAAGCATATGTTCATAACATCTAGCATTCCTAAAGTAGTACATAATCTAACACAATTTAACCTTGTCTACTATTTAACATTGACCTCCCTCCCACATTTTGTTCCTTACAGAGGGGACCTAAAAGTTGTGTATCCAGAACTGGGAGATGTTGGCTGCATATATATCCCAAAGTGTCACTTCTACCGTAAACGGATCAGCAAGGAATGGAGTAGTCCAGATGTCAGGTATCCAAAGGCAGATGAGGTAAGAAGTGGCATTATGCACAGATGCTTGTGACACTCAGAGGAAAACTAACAAAGACAGAACATTCAAAATGTTTAATGTGATGTCTAATGTGATGTGGAATTTGATTGGAAATACTTTACATTAGAAATATTATTATTAAACCAAAGGCCTGTTACAGACTGCCAAAATAAAGCTGCTTCGGGTCTCTTTGGAGATATGCTGTTTAAATGATGCATGCATCCTAAGAATCCGGAAGCTGCACCAAAGCTGCACTCCAGTGCTTAGGAATGGAGGGTGGCTTTGGCGCGACCTCTGGACTCTTAGGACCCCCACCTCCTACATGTCAAGAACAGGTTTTGAGGTTTCAGCCATGCTTGGGTTGCATCATCTCAGATTTGTGGGTTCTCAAAATCATCAGGAAGGGATACACAATGCAATTTTGGAAAACTCCCCAATAGGAGTTTTTTGCATCACTGCCCCCATTTCTCACTCTGGAAAGCCCTATATTAGTGTTCTAAAGTAATTCTCTAGCTGTAACTAGGTCTGTAGTACAAACAAAATGTTAAAATTTCATTTTAAAAATCATTAACTATCATTTCTATAAGCTCAAATGTCAAAGTTCTGTTTGAAAGTGACAGACAGAGTGGTATCAGTTCTCTGTTAGTTAAAGCACAAATAGATATAGGGAAAGGAGTTGGACATGTTAAACCTAATCTCGGCTGCATAAAAAGGGACCATAAGGATGTGCAAAGTATTCTCCATTCGAAATGCTAGCTGTATCTGGAAAAGGCCACTAGATGGTACCATTGATGTGTCTTTAGGGGAATTTGTTCTAGCTATGAGATTTGCCTAAGAAATTCATGGGGTTGCCATAAGTAGAAAGGCAACTTGAAGGCGCATACACACATACATGAAATTTCCTTTTGGATACCTGAGTAACCCTGATGTGGAAACGTAGCCACTTGCAAGTGAGCAAAAGCTCTTCAATTTCTGGTTGCTTCTACTGAAAGACTCTGTTAAGAGGATCACCTCTACTACTGTATTTTGTTTTTCTTCAAAACCAAGCACTGTCCTAAGATATCAGTCCAAACACATCACACTCAGTGTGTGTGCTGTTTGTGTTTATCCCCATTGATATGAATTTATATCCATTGTCTCTTATTAGTGTCCACTGGCAAGAATTTCCAGGGATGTTGACAGTGTGCCTGCCATTTTCTGTCCCTTCCCAATGTTCTCCTTGTGTATTTTCCCTTGCCTCTCTTGAGCTGAGCATGCTGCACCAAGATAGCTATGGTATATTTTCAGTGCTGACGTAACGGTAGCATAGAGTTGCTCTTTGAATAAATGCTTTTAGGCTTCCAAAGCCAATAATTAGTCTCCAGGACTCAGACATTTTGTATAAGGCTAAGATCACATTATAGCAGTCAGTCAATAGCTATCTTCATTGTGTCCAGAATGCTTAAAATAAGGCTGTCGAAAGGAATTGTGCGGAAGTAATTTTGGAATATCCACTGTGAAACATGAAAGTTGAGGATGATAAAGGTGGGAATGAGGTCAATGAGATTTCAATGACGGGTGGAAACTGGTGTTGCTCAATGTATTCCTGTATGAAATTGCAGGCAGGCTTTCCAGAGTACTTATTGTGGGCATTTCATAATAACTAAAGTACCACACACTCTATGCTGCTTTGGTCAGGCCTCACCTGGTATACTATGCCCAGTTTTGGCCACCACAATTCAGCCTGGAGAAGATGAGGTTAAGAGGTGATATGATAGCCCTGTTTAATTATCTGAAGGGATGTCATTTTGAGGATGGAGCAAGATTGTTTTCTGCTGCTCTAGAGAATAGGACACGGAGCAGTGCATGCAAGTTACGGGAAAAGAGATTCCACCTAAACATTAGTAAGAACTTCCTAACCATAAAAACGGTTTGACAGTGGAAGATGCTGTCTCAGACTGTGGCGTTGTCTCCTTCTTTGGAAGTTTTTAAATAGAGGCTGGATGGCCATCTGTTGTGGGTGCTTTGATTGTGTATTCCTGCATGGCAGGGGGTTGGATAAGATGGTCCTTGGGGACTCTTCCAAGTCTATGATTGTATGATTCCTCAAGAACAATCATGTGTTGCTTGAACATTTATGGCCCCCATCTGAAAAGTGTGGGTCCAGTATGGTGTAGTGGTTTGAGTATTGGACTACAACGCCGGAAGCCAGGGTTTGATTCCCAATCCCAACTCGGTGACCTTGTGTAAGTCACACACATTTAGCCCCGAAAACCCCACATAGGTTCATTTCAGGATCGCCGTAAATCTGAAATGACTCAAAGACACAAAACATCGACAACATCTGAAAAAAGTATTCTTTGAATCCGAATGTCTTCTGTTTCCCGCAAATGACAATTGTGTTTATGTGGTGCCTGGAATGTCAGATCAATCCGCCTTCCAAATCTCATTAAGAGATAGAATTTATAACAGGAGGGTTTTTTAAAAAAACATATTGCCAGTGTTTTTTTTTTTGTTGTTGTTGTTCAAATGTCCCCAGTTGACTCAACTTTATCTAGAGATTTCTAGCTTTGTATTTGTCAGTAACATTCAATCGGCCAGCAGAGAGCACTGTGGATGGCGCATCCGCGCATTTGCCGGCTGAAGCCCACATCATGTTCGCTTACTAGCCTTCTCCCAAATAGCTTGGTAGCTTTCCAAAGAAGTCTCTTTTGAGTGAGGATGAATAGCATGCAATGTGCTAAGGGTTGCAGCATGTGGTAGTATTATCATAGGCATAGGAAGTCATGCACAGAGATCAGATTCAGAAAGCTGTCTCTGGGATACCCTGACCCCCTGTTTTTGTTTTTTAAGCATATATACAATTTAATTTTTGAACACCTTGGGATACTTCTGAAGTTGGAGGAGCCCTCGTAATGCCTCCTTCATCCAAAAAACCAACTGTCTGCAGGTGAGATGATGGTTGGAATCTGAGCATAGTAACAACTAGGAATCTCCCCAGAGTTTGCATGCTGGTTGAGTTGAAATGTACTCTTAACCTACTATATGTGTGTGTGTATGTGTTTGTATGTATGAACAGACATCTGTTATTTGCAGCAAAAGCTACCCAGTACTGAGAATCCTGCCAGAGATTATAATGTTTGATTTAACTGAAAAGCCTTTGCAATAGTTTTGAAGAGTTTTTGTTTTAATGGGAGAATGTTAAGTCATTTGAGAAGAAGTTAATATGTTTTAATGTAGTTGCATATTTTTGCAAAATCAGCCTTAGGGATAATAACAGTTTAAAAGAAGTTAAAGGGAGCACCTTCCCTGTGAAAGAGCAGGTTTTAACCACATGGCAGCCAGAGCAGAACTGGGATGTTGAAGTTAGGCTTATGGTATGTAGAGAGATCTTGTAGCACCTTTGAGACTCACTGAAAGAAAGAAGTTGGCAGCTTAGGCTTATGATGTGAGTCCTGTGAAACTTTGGGGGGAAAGGGACCCATTTGGCTGAACTTTCTTGGGCATCTATTTCTCGAACAACTTTTACAAAAAGATTTGGCATATCATCTCTGCACTGAAACATTAGTAAAAAGTGCTTCTAAGATTTAAAAACCTGCTCCATTCAAAGCTTCAGTGAGAAATAAATAATACTTTTTGACAGGGGTGCAATAGGGGTTGTGGCCCTTCAGAATCCCAAGGGGGAAATGCAGCCTCTTAACCCGCAACAGTTGCTCATCCCTGATCTATACACTTCTGATTCAGGACTAGGTAAATAAGAAGGTGTTTTTCTGCCTTGGGTTCTGTGAGCGCATATATATATATATATATATATATATTTGTTCTGCATCATTGCAGAAATCCTTTTAGAAAACCTGTGCTTGTCAGCCAGCTGTTTGGTGGGACTCCACTCCCCTTACATGATTGTGCATTCAAAGGGTATGCTTATCCTCTGAAGAAAAACAGCAGACAAAACTGTTTTATCCCCTTTTACTAACCACTCCGTTTATGAAAGTCAGATTTTTCCCTTCGTGCCACTTCACCTCAGCATTCCTCACAGGCTCTCAACTTTTTCTTTTTTATGATTATGATCATCTCCTACACTTTGCCTGTTCAGTCTCGGTTACCATTAATTTCAGAACACTTTTGTCCTTACGTGGTTGCCTTTAGGATAAAGGGTGATCTTTTTCTTTTTGCACTATACTTTAGGTGTCACTACACTGTGTCTTTTTGCTGGGCATATTCCACAGTTTGAAAACCTGGGACATTTTCACAGGCTTTGGGGCATTCCTACCAAACACACAGTCTAGATTTGCAATCCCATTTTACCTATCTAGGAGCAATCCACATGGAACTCAATGAGATTTTCTTCTGAGTTTACACAGAATCATAGAGTTGGAAGAGACCCAAGGGGCATCCAGTCTAACCCCCTGCTATGCAGAAAGACACAACCAAAGCACTTCCATGCAGCCTCTATAGAAACACCTCCAAAGAAGGAAACGCCACCACTCTCCAAAGGAGTGTTTTCCACTGGTGACCAGCTCTTACGGTCAGGAGGTTCTTCCTAATGTTTTGGTGGAACCTCTTTCCTGGTAGTTTGAATCCGTTGCTCCATGTTGCAGCAGAAAACAAGCATGCTCCATCCTTAATATGACACCCCTTCCAATATTTAAACATGGCTGTCATGTCACCCTTTAACTTTCTCTTCTCCAGGCTAAACATACCCAGCTACCTAAGCTACTCCTCATAGGGCTTGGTGGTTTCCAGACCTTTCACCATTTTGGTCGCCCTCCTCTAGACATGCTCCACTTTATCAGCATCTTTCTTGAACTGTGATTCCCTGAACCGGATGCAGTATTCCAGGTGAAGCCTGCCCAAAGCAGAATGGAGTAGTACTATTACTCCTCTTGATATAGACACTATACTCCTATTAATGTGGCCTAGAATTGCTTTGTCTGTCTTAGCTGCCGCATCACATTGCTAACTCATGAACTCCAGAGTTGTAGCTCGAACCATTGCATGATGCTGGCTCTCAGTTTATGCACAGGTTTGGTTTATTTTTATTTATTTTTTAATGATAGGCTACAACTTTTGGTACTTATACATTTAGAAAATTTAGAAAAATACCATTAGTCAGCTTGCACATTGAGCAGAAGGATAGTCACTTTCATTCTACTGAGCTTGGCCTCCTGAAAGCATAGCTCTCAGGCATAGATCCTATACATGATGTTATAATTCCATTAATCCTGCCTCACCTCAACTCCTTTTCAAGATAGATTTGGGAAGAAATGAAAGATGCTTATGACAGTGAAGTCTAGAAAGGATCTAGGAAAAATTAAAGTTCTCTATTCTCATTTTTCGCCCTGCTTTGCTGCAGGAAAACTTATTCTGTAACCTGGATTAACAGCTCCAGCTTTCTAAAGGGAAGTGTTAGAGTGACCCCGATTCTGTCGATGCAAATCTGACCAATTAATGGATGCAACACTATTAATTTGTGGATGAAACACACTTTACAGTCAGATTACATTGTTTTTAATTGGTGCGCTTGTGCTTCGAATGCCTGGCTTTGAATGACAGCATCTGTTTTCTGTTAGGTACAGGTGACCTAGCTTGATTTCTGGACAGATAAAAATTAACCAAATCACTGAATTTTATTCCAAACAATGAGGGTTTAAAACAATGTTCCAAAGGGGAAAGCATTTCCTATTTTCTGTCTCTTGCTTGTCAATCCAACTTGTATAAGTAGATGGATTCATGTTACCATTTTGTTGGAGCACATATGCAACCACTGAATATCTTGAAATGACCAACAGCTGAAATGTCTTTAGAAATCCAAGAAGCTCTAGTTCTCTTGAGTAGCGAACATCGCCAAGGGTTCTCTTGCTGCCAACGATGCTTCCTTTCATGATGGGCACTCAGTTGCTCACTAGGAAGTTTGAGTTGGGCTGGGAACATCTGGATAGATGGGAAATGCTCCCTCCTTGCCTTGCAGACACCTCAATATTGCTTTGCTCAACCAAAAATAAATTGGAAAAGAAAATTGGACATTGCATCAATTTGGAGCAAGTTTATAAATTCTACAGCTAAGCAATCCCAATAGAAAATGATAGATCGCCAGCAAACATGCAGTCCCTGTGGTGATGTATAGTCGTATTAGCCGAAATGCCGTATTACATGATTCTGCTTTATTACCAGTGTTGGTGGCAGACAGAAAAACAGATTACACTTGAGATCAAATCGATAGGAACTTTATTTACTGGCCTTTTAAAAACATATTTCTGCACTTTATAAAAACATACGGTAGATGCTATTGATAGAGCTTGTCTGCTTGTTAAAAAGCAATTTACTCGCAGCGATGTTTTTAAGCTGCAATTTACGGCATTACCTTTTACCTACTCTTCCACATTTCTCTTTTTATCATTGCATTTGACAACTTCCTCAGAGGATTCTGTGGTCCCTTGGCCTAAGTGAACATGGCTAGAGCATCGCCTCCTTGGGAAAAGTGTTTGCTTTTAGGGCTGCTTCACTGTGGAAATTATAGAGATGGTGGCAAGTATATGTTAAAGGCTTCACATATGTATTTGGCATTACTTCCAGACTGCTGCTCAGTGTCCACTTGAAAAGGGAAGGAAGGGAGCCTCCATGGATTTTGGTATCAAAGGGCTTCCTAGAGCCAAATCTCAGCAGATACCAAGGGCCCACTGTATTAGGTTTCTGCTGCTGCTCTTCCACCGATCCGATCCCAATTTGCTTTAATTCTCATTCCCATCACTGCTTCATATGGGATAGACAACTTTAGATGGATTGCTTTCCAGGACCGCTGATTCACCTTGGACAATTCACCTAACTGTACAGAAAGAGCCATTAAGGCTGTGGCCACATTGTAGAGTTAATGCAGTTTGACGCTGCTTTAATTGTCATGGGTCTATCATGGGAATTTGTAATTTGTAGTTTGTTGTGGCACTAGAGCTCTCTGGCAGAGAAGACTAACTACCTCAGAAAAGTACAAATTCCAGGATTCCATGGGATGGATCCATGGCACTTAAACTGGTTCCAAACTGGATTATTTCCTCAGTGTGGATGCAGCCGCAGACAACCAAGGTGTATATTTGCAAGGCTAGCACTCTGTTTTAAAATACACAGCTGTTCAGAATGTCCCAGTTTTGATCTTGAGCGTCTCCAAGAAGGCTGGAAAGGAAATTGGCCTAGATCCTAGTAATCCTTTGCCAAACTGTGCAGAAAAGGAGCTAAAGGGACCAGTGTACTATCTTGGTCTAAGGCAGACTCTCCTGTTCATAATCTGCAGGCTACTTTTTGCTTAGCACTAGGGAATATGAGTGACTATAGTTAAATACAGTGTGCTGACACTAGGTTTAGCAATGGCATTAAGATAGCACCATAAGCTATACATTTTAAACATTTTAAAAATATTTTGGGCCTGTCTTCCCAGGATGCTGTCAGAGAAGGTGAGGACAGTGCTTAATGTCTAAAAAGAGAGATGCTTTGCTTTAGACCTGCATGGGAGGAACAACCATCTGCCTTATCAGAAACTCCTGCTCATTATTCCAACAGAGTCATGGCAGACTTCTGTTGATCAGGAGCGAGAGCAAAGGCATACCGAGAGATCATTTTCTTTACCTTTCTTACTATCTATTTCTTTAGAAAAGGCAGGGTACGGAACGGGTGTAGCTACTCAAGGTTGTATGGGACTACAGGACGTTTGGTTTGGTTTGGTTTAACCAAACACTGCTGCAAAATACACCATTTCAATGACTGTCTTGAAACCAACTCTTGTTACGGTGTTCCTTCTTTGTTTTCTTCATTCTCTCAATATCAGAGCTGATGGGATACTCTGCTGGAAATGTCTTGAACGGTCATAAGTTATTGGCACACATATGGCACGCATATGGACCGGAGGATTTTTCAGATGTACAGTAAGCCCTTCATATCCATGGTTTTTTTATCCATGGATTCAGGTGCCAAAAAGATATAAATGCCAAAAAAGGGAAACCTTGATTTTGCAATTTTATATCAGGAATACCACTGAATAAAATGGGACTTGATTTTGGTATCCATAGGGTTCCTGGAACTAAGCCCTGCAGATACCAAGGACCCAATGTATGAATTCAGTATTTCTGGTGAAGTCACTCTCACCTTTTGGTACTTCTGTACTTTCAGTACCTTTTCTGCACAGTTCGGTTTCTTGAGATGTTTATTTAGTTATCTAGTTGCTTACTTAATTTCCTAGCTACTAGCAGAAAAACCTTGGAGTTCCTTAATATATGGCACATAGGGCATTCTCATGGCGAAGGCAGAACTGAGCTGGTTGTGCCACTTGTAAGAACCGCCTTTCACAAGCGATGCTGGCAGAAATGTCATTTCACATCCACATTATTACCTCCACTTGTGGCTAGACACCTAACCATCTCAGACAAACAGTATTACAACCCTTAAGGCAGGATAGGAGGAAGGAAAGATGCGAAAGACCTATTAGGTCATGCACAGTCCATTTTTCCAGTCCTTAAGTGTGAATCGGAGACTTAAAGCTACAGAATGTTTAGGGGTTGTTTTTTACTCTGATCCCTGTAAACAATATATAGTAATCAGTGCTTAACCAGCCTGGAGTGAAGTAATTGCTTGACAATTGCATTAAAGACAAAATGATTCAACAAATGACAATTAGGACTTGTGATATACAGAACAGATGCATTCAGTGTACCATATTATAATGTGCTAATACAAGATTGACAGCACAATAATGGAAGAGAACAGCTACTCAGCCTATAATTCTAAACCAAATGTGAGGTTGTCCACAGAACTCAAATCCCAACAGGCTGCAAAATTAGAGGTAATGCAACACAAGGGTCAGAAAGACTCATTAGCAGGTTGGCTGTGAATTTTGGGGGGTGGGCAATTCCCGATGCTGAGTTTGTCTAAGTTTTTGCTTTGCAACTTATAAGTGCAAAATTATCTTCTGAGTGTGTACCTGAATGAAGAAAGGGCATGTTACGTTTCTCCTCGCTCGCAAACGCCTCTTAGCAACAACCACTGTTCAACACTGTGGTGCTAGAACAGGAATTTCCTGATCTAATGTTGCAGGGCAAAAGATCCCACAACGTGGTGTCAAGGCACACAAGAACATCAGTTAATGTTACTGGAAAGAATAGATGCACCGATGAGACAGCAGAGTCCAGAACTAAAGGAAATTAAGGATGATATGCACATGAGACCCTCATAGGCATTTCCCATGGGTGTTGGAGAATCCCCAGCCCTTAAATGCTATTGATGGGTGATGGGTGTCCCTGCAGCTCTGTCTTCAACAATTACAAAAAAAATGGCTTATGCCTGCCTCGATTCAGGCAAATTTAGAGAAGGCAACATTTGCAAAAGAGGCAGCTTGCCAATCTTTTTTGAACCCAGCCTCCGTAGTCGCTCTGTGGAACAACTAAGAGTTTATGAGCTGTTTGTATGAGCACCAGATGCATCCGGGAACACAGAGGAAGGGCTGCACAAATGTTGCCTTGAAGTCAGTGCCACTCGTGTTACATTGGGCTCCTGCAAAAATATTTCTCTGTGTTTACCGTGCCCGCTACACCTCTTTATGATCTGCCAAATGTACCGGAGAGCCTGCTGTATGCAGAATTAAAGAATTCCTCACATGATTCAAATATGGATAGGAAGAAAATAAATTCATCTGAGATGTGATGCGGGAGAAGAGTGCCGAAGATAATATGGACAGCCAAAAAGATGAAGGAATGGGCCCTAGAGCATCCAGAGGGTTGCCATGAGTTAGGGTCGACTCAAAGGCAGTTAACAACAAAGCCTAGGGATGCCGGTACATTAACTAGTAAAGAAAGAGCAAGTCCTCTTTGGAGCATCTGCTTAGAGCTATCCAAGGTCCTGTAATTTCTGCCTGATCGTACCTTTCAAATTATCTGCTTAAACCACTCTCAACTGTCTGTTACAGATACAATAAGGTAGCAAAGTGATGAGAACAATCTTCCACGGGTGATTCTACCTTGTTTCATGGGAAGGGGATCTAATTTGGTTGGCATCCTGAAGTTAAGAGTCTGTCTTACAAACGGATGTCTCTTTTCCTTCTTTTATTTCGTGGATATTGAAATGAATGTAGTAGTTTCTCCATAGGCTGCTGGAATAGTAATAGCCAAAGCTCAATAGTCCTGGAAAGAGTCAGTTTGGTGCTTAGGTCCTGTAATATGCAGGAATTCCTTGGAAGCCAAAAATGTCATAAAGAAGAAGGCTGGAAAACGACTGGGAAATGATCCTTTCATTTACAGTGATCCTTCAGAAGAGATTTTTGGAACATTATACAAAACTTAGTTGGCATTCACCTGGGATTAAGTGAATAATCCTGTTTTGACCAGCCTTGGCTCCATTGCTATACTCTAGCAATGTTCTCAAACTCTTTACCCTTGTGACCTCCTTTACATTTGCATGTGGACTTCACACCCCTCCGCACTGTTGTTGTTGTTGTTGTTGTTGTTGTGTGCCTTCATTTCTTACTTATGGTGACCCTAGGCCTAGAGTGACCCTATCATGGACCCTATCTTCAGAAGGTGTTTGCCATTGCCATTCTCCGAGACTGAGAGAGTGTGACTTGCCTAAGGTCACCCACTGGGTTTACATGGCTGAGCTGGGGTCTGAACCTTGGTCTCCAGCATCTTAGTCTAACACTCAAACCACTACATTGTGATGACATAGTATAGGAATCAAAATATTTTGTTTGTTTGTTGTGTGTATTTTGGTCCACACATTCATTTATATTCCTATTGTAACATTTTATAGGGAAATAGCTCTCCTTTCCCTCCTCTTGACAGAGGCTTCACACACCCTTCTTGCCATTCTCTTCCCCTCCAGGATAGGAAAAGTTTGGGGAAGTGAAGGAAGGATCAAGACCCTCAAGTCTCATGCCTCCCCCCGCCCCCCAGTAACTGTCGCACCCCACAGTTTGGGAACCATTGCTCCAGGTGCTTTTGCAATGCTAGTTTCCCCATGCAGTGCATCATTTCTGCAATGTGCACACATCCATGCAGATGCATCAGCGAGACAGTCAAGTGTGTGTGGATATTGCTTGGAAGGTGAATGTGGGTATGCAGCTGCAAACTGGGGTGGTATGGAGGAGACAGTGTCAGCGTCTCAGTTCAGGATCCACGCTGCCAAGCTGAGGAAGAAAGCCAAGGGATGCCATTAGGAGGCTGCGGTGCTGGGCATCCTTCTCTGAGTCCTCCTCCAGGGCTTCTCTGCCCTCCTTACCCTCCTGCTTCCTGTGTGCCCACCTACAAGCCTTTGACAGAAATGAGCAACTCTTCCACATTAGGGGGATCCTCTTTTGTTGCCAAGCAGCCTGTGAAAGTCCTGGGGTTTTCTCGTTTCTCTCCAGCTGCCACCGTGATGGATTTTCCATTTTCTTGGAGGTGGAATGAAGAGGAGGATCTCAATTAAAATGAAAAAAAAAAAAAAAGGGAGGTGGGAGGAAGAGTTGGAGGAAGGGAGGGAGGGAGAGAAGAGAAGGGATTATTTTGGAGATGTCTTCCCTGCCTACCCATTGCAGCTGAGAATGTGACAAGTTATAAAACACTTGAGTCATCTTTCTCCCTTTCACCCCCACTGCAAGAGGTGAGGCTGCCGGATCCCCCTCCCCTCCCATCGTCCCCCTCTTTGACTTTCTGCAGCCTACACTCAGGGTATCTCTGAAGTAGTGTTTATGTAAGCTGCTCAGGTTCTGCTGAGCCACAGTGAGAAGCTGTTATCAATTCTGAGGAAAGCCCACGTCTGCCCACACAGAAACTCCCAGCCAGGGTTGTGTAACAGGAATGAGGAGGGTAAAGCAGGCAGCCCTTATCTAGGAAAGTGGCTGGCCTTGGCTTGGTTAGAGCTCCTGCTGCTGGCAGAATGTACATGTTCTCCCTCTCTAAAATCCTGCATGCATTTCAATTCATTTGCATGCTCAGGTCGGTGCAAGTGGATGAAAGAGCTGCCGAGGACAGGATCGTTGAGTTGGAAGGGACCACAAGAGACATCTAATCCAGTCGGTTGCCACAGTGTTTTCTTTTGGATGCCCAAGCCTTTGGTTAATAAAAGTCTGTACTGTACTCTGTATCTCATTCATCTTCACAAAAAGAGGGATCGTTTTTACTGTTTTGTACATGAGGGGATACAGAGGTAAGGTGACAAGAGTTTTAGAGGCAGCTACAAGGCCAGTGTGGTTTGAGCATTGGACTAGGACAGGGTTGGATTCTCAGCTTAGCCATGAAACCCACTGGGTGATTTTAGGCAAGTCTCAGCCTCAGGGGAAGGCAGCAGCAAACCACCTCTGAACAAATCTTACCCAGAAAACCCCATGATAGGTTCGCCTTCAGGTCGACGTAAGTCAGAAATGACTCGAAGGCACACAACAACAACAAAACACTCTAGAAATAATGCACTTTGACATGACTTTAATTTCATGGGATCCTGGGGTTTGTACTTTTACAAGGTCTTTAGCCTTCTCTGCCATAGAGTGCTGGTGCCTCACAAAACTCCAGATCCCAAGGGTCTGTAGGATGGAGTCATGGCAGTTAAAGTGCTCTCAGACTACATTATTTCTACGATGTAGATGCACATGTAGAGAGCAGCATGACATACTAGTTTGAGCATTGGACTACAACTCTGGAGAAGAGGGTTCAGTTCCCAACTCATCCAGGAAACCCTTTGGCAAGTCACATACTCTCAGCCTTAGGGGAAGACCATGGGAAACCACCTCTGGGCAACTCTTGACAAGAAAACACCATGACAGTTTTGCCTTAGGGTCACTATAGGTTGGAAACAACTTGAAGGCACACAATGACATCAACAACAAAGATGCACATGTGATTTTCCTAGAGCCATTTGGGTAAATTCACAGAAACATGAAAGCTTCGACTGGATTGCTCCCATGCTAACTTTCCCCTCCAGAATCAATGTCATTCAACACCCAGTTATTATGGAGATTCCAGATAGCATCCCTGCCAAACCAATGCAATATAGTGTGCTCTGTGTTGTCTTTCCCTTGTTTTCTAAGTGTGCCGAGTTATAATAATCTGCTCGTTGTAATTGCAGTGTAATTCTTTTATATGTGAACAAACACAGTGCTTTTGCCACCACTGTGTGATGACATGTTTGGTAACGTGCATTAGTTTTCCTCCTGCTTGAGTACCATTCATTGTCATCTCTTTCTGTTTGAAATGAAATTGCAAATGTGGGGAAGGAAAAGAAGCTTTCATGAAACTGCTTGGTTTTCTTACATAAAGAAAAAGTTTTTAAGGAAGGAAGGAAAGAGGGAGGGAGGGAGAGTGGAAGGAAGGGAGGAAGGAAGGAAGGAAGGAAGGAAGGAAGGAAGGAAGGAAAGGTGGGTGCACCAGAGCTGGGTGCATACATGCCTAAACAGTAGAAGGGGGGGGGATATGTTACAAGTCTTCCAACCCCAAAGTCCCCTCTTCTGTCAGTAGCAATAGATCTGACAGTGGGGAGAAACTGCAAAGTTGTTATTGTTGTGTGCTTTCGTGTCATTTCTTACTCATAACAACCCTAAGGTGAACCTGTCATGTGGTTTTCTTGGCAGGTTTCTTCAGAGGGGGGTTGCCATTGCCATCCTCCAAGGCTGAGAGTGTGTTACTTACCCAAAGTCACACAATGGGTTTCCATGGCCAAGCTGGGATTTTAATTAGAGCTAGAAACTTGCTGTTTGAAAGAAGGCCAAGGTTAAAATGGATTCGCTTGAAGAAACATAGTCCATGCAGTCTGGCCATTGCCATAGGGATTGCTAGCATCCTACAGATAGGCCAAATTCATTTAGATAGTTCCAAGATGCAGATTTCACCGTAGGGTAACAAGATCTAGGAAAGTGTTGCAGTTAGTGGCAAAGGAGTTAGTAGTCTGGCAAAGCTGTTTCTATAACTTAGCAGACGCTTACTTGCTTTGGACACATCAAGAAATTGTTTATACAATGAGGCAGTTTTCTACTTCTGCTTATACTACGAGGCATTTGTCTATCGTATTAAACATCAGTTGAGTCTGGATCTGAGCAAGTGCATAAAAATACCACCAAAAAATAAAGAAATGCAAATATCTCTCCCCACCCTGCCTTTGATATAAAACGGCAAATGAAGATGACAGTCAATGATGTTGGGTTTATTGGCTTTCCAGTCTGGCAGCATCTTAGGGATGAATAAAAGTCAGGACATCTGTAGCACGATCTGTTTTGCAGCTGGGTAACACCTGTATGTTTGCAGGCATTCTTCCATGGTGTCTGTCCAAATAGCGTTGTTGGATGTTGTAGTGCAAATCTGATCGATAAGATGTCTGTTGCAGATGCCCCTGTTGAACATCTTCTGTAGACTAATTTCCAAGAGGAAGGGCAACGTCCTTTTTTTCCTGGGTAATTGGCATTATCTTGAAAGTAATTAACAGCAATGGTGTGCAAGACCAAGCAGGCTTGCATTGCTACTGTGAACAGGTTTGTGCAGATGGCTTTAGCGTTTGATTTTCTCTAAGCCACTACAAAGAACAACTGAGTTCTTGCACGTGGGGAGGAGGGATCCCACATTATCATTTCAATAGTTCTTTACATAAATACTGAAGAATCAGAAAAAGCTGGAGGCTTGTTTTCCTCCCAGCCTCTGAGAAACACAATCACAGTTCTCGGATTTTAGTCCTTTGCAAGCATTACATTTTTATACATATTTATTCATGCAGAACAGAAAGGCTGAGTTTCTCGCTCTGCTATTGGGAGCGGATGGAAACACTGTTATACATAAGAATGCACCTTCATTTACATCCTCGCTAGTTTTCAACAATTGAATCATATGCAAGGAGGTTATTTTTATTCCTTCTGTTTCTTTAGGTGGGGGGTAAATGTGGGGGGTGAAGTGTGTGTATGTGTGTGTGTGTAAGTATGCATATATATATATATATATATATATATATATATATATATATATATATATAGGCTTGCATTTCATTTGTACGAAAAAAACCCTGTCGAATTTTCACAAACCATAGAAATACAGGGTTGGTGGGCCTGTCTTTCAAATGGGAACTGAGTTGGGCCATATAGTGAATTAATGGCGATTTCATTTTAATTGAGGCGGTTAACCTTGCTGTGCAGCCCATTCATCTCTCAGTTTAATAACTCATTCTGCCTGTATGGAAACCTACAGTATTACAGTCTTAGATATTGCTTTGCTTGGTGTAGAGTCTCAAAGCTATAGCCTGATTTTCAAATAACATGCATTTTCATAGTAATTGAAATAATAATTTTCCACTTCTTCTTCTTCTTCCCAGCTTTCCTTTGAGAATGTGGAGTCTCCAAACCCAGTTTCCTTATTTACCATTTATAATTTTGTATCATTTTAAAGTTAAGATCTGGATGTTTCCAAAAACTCCTTTTGCCTAGGATGAAGCAGTCTCATTCGCTCTTGTAAGTCACTGGAGGAGTGAACTCAGTTACCTCTTGTTGGTTGCCTTCAAGTCAACTTTGACTCATGGAGACCCCTTGGATGAGATACCTTCAAGACCCCCTGAACTCAAGTGCTCTGTATAGTTCCTTCAGGCTCCTAGCCAAAACATCCTTGAGTCTATCCATCTGGTATGTGGTCTACTTCTTTGTCTCCTATCCTCTGCCTTTCCAAGCATTATTGTCATTCCTAGCAAGTCATGCCTTCTCATGGTACGAACAAAGTACGACAACCTCAAATTTGTCATCCTGGCTTCTAGGCAGAGCTCAGATTTGATCTGTTCTAGGATCCATTTGTTTGTCTCCTTGGCCATCCATAATATCCTTAGCACTCTTCTCCAGCATCACATGTCAAATGAGTTGGTTTTCTTTTTATCCTCTTTCTTCACTGTCTGGTCCTCATATCTGTACATACTGATGGGGAATACAATGCCTTGGATGATTCTAACTTTAGTGCTCAGTTGTATATCTTTACTCTTTGGGATCTTGCATAGTTCTTTCATAGCTGCCCTTCCCAGTCTTAGTCTTCTGATTTCTTGACTGCCCTGTCCATTATTATCCAAAGTATGGGGATC
>NC_056527.1:124268239-124329683 GCF_019175285.1 Sceloporus undulatus | reverse complement strand
TTTATTTCAATTTCATCATCTTCTAGACTGAATTTATACAAGTCCTCTATGGTCATTATTTTTGTTTTCTTTATGTTCAACCTCTAGCCGGATCTGAATATTTGGGTTTCTCATTCGGTGCTCATCTTATACCTCGGCTCTGTCAAGACTGAATCTGACATTTCTGCAGGTTTTCCTCACTGGAGCTGTCACTTAACTTACATTGAGTGTTGATAGTCAGACAATAATGTATCATTCCGCATAGTGTCCTGATGGGGAGGAAAGGTAGCCAGGGGCATATGTGAACAGGACACTGGAAACTATTGCTTGCATGACAGTAGCAACCAAGAGCTTTTCCATAATGATTTTCCTTATCATTCTAGATGCTGTGTAAGCGATCCTTGACCAAGGAGCTTAATTTGGAATGGGCATGAACAAAATGTGACACAGGAAGAAAATAACCCCGCTCTGCCATTCTTCACCCCATTTTGCAGTCACAGTACATAAAGTGCTATCACAGTTTCATAAAGCAGGGTTATTTCATAAAATAGCTAGGAAGTAAACTCTCATTTACTGATATCATGTCTTTTTTACATCATAGTGCTATGGTTTCAATTAATACATTGTGTTGGAAGACCTATGAGCATGGGGTGAATTTTTGTCAACACAGACACTTGTGGAAATTATTTGCATTGGTTTGCATCTGGTACATTCTCCTAATCCAATGGGATTTGTAGTCCTTGATGTTCAAGGGATAGCTGGGAGCCGGGACTCCATTGTTAAAGGTTTAACAGTGTTAAAAGTTTTAAAATGTAAGTTAAAAGATCTTTGAATGAGAGTGCTTAGCTTGAATCTTACTTTTGTATGGGTATCCAGGATGCCAACAAGCTTAAGGAGCCAAGGTTTTTATGCCTTGCGTAAGTACTGCATCGGAGTCCAGAGTATGCTACTAACTCTAGTGGGGAGGATTATGGGACAAGTATACGAAGGAGGAAAGGCTTGACTTGGTCTTAGATAAAAGGAGATTTCCTTCTTTTTCACCAGCCTCTTCTGAATTCCATAAAATAACTGATCAATAATCTAAGCTGCAGAAACTTAGAGCAGCAGTCTCATGACAGACTCTCTTTTGAAGCTTTGCCAAATGCAGCGGTTAGTCTTTTCTCATTTATTAGATTCCTGCAGTTACAGAAAGATCTACAGAGCCCACATAGGGGTGAAATTCCCTTATTAAACAAGTCTTTGGCAAGTGGGAGGAATAGAAGCAATAAAGTATTTTGGCAGCTACAAGGCAGAGACCCTACCGTCCCCTTCTATATATTTCAATTCAAGCAAGCATCAGCCACATAAGCAAGCAGCTGAAAGCTACAAAGGAGACCTCGCTATGTGTTTGCCTGCCAAGGTAAAGAAGTTGATCCTTAGCTGCTCACCACAGAGAACCATTCTATCCCTCCTGGTGCAGTACTCAGTCTCTCTGCAGTGGGATGAGTATCTGAACAGTTAGCAAGGTTAGTAAGGTTCCCAAAAAATGTGACCAGGATCTGCCTTTTTTGAAACCGTAGCACAATACAGTTGGCCCTCCACAGATTCAACCATCCATGGCTTGAAATATAGATAGATAGGTAGGTAGGTAGGTAGGTAGGTAGGTAGATAGATAGATAGATAGATTTTATAAAGCAAACCTTGATTTTGCCATTTTATGTAAGAGACACCATTTAACTATGCCATTATATTTCATGAAACTTGAGCATCCACAGATTTTGGTATCCATAGTGGGGTCCTGGAACCAAGCTCCAGCAAATACTGAGGGCATACTGTATAGCTATAAAACGCTCTTCTTCATCAGGCCATAAGTGTTCTTTTTGCAAAAGCAGTCCGTACACATCTAGATGATCTTGATGATCCACCTTGTTGACCAACTGTACCTTGCTGATGATTAGATCCAAGGTAGAACATTATGGCATAGTGGTTTAAGTGTTGGGCTATTATTCTGGAGACCAGGCTTCGATTCCCCACTTTGGCATGAAACTTCTTCAGAGGTTCACCTACTGGGTGAACCTCTGAAGAAACGTGCCAAGAAAATCTCATTATAGTCTTATCATCATGGGGCCTTAAGGGTCGCTTTAGTGTTGCCATATGTCGGAAATGACTTGAAGGCAAACAACAACAAAGTTTATCCTCTTGCCTCTTATTCCACCTGTGAAATAAAGTTCTCAGCAAGTGAGGAATTTGTTTGACCCTACATTTTTGGCAGATTGTTCTCTTCCAGGAAGGCAATCCGTTTGTATTCAGCATAGCTATAGCTACTTGCAAGCAGGGAACAAGCATAATGCAGATGTTGCAGGTAGCAGTTCCCTTTCCGTCCATGTCTGTTCATCCTTTCAAAGTGGTGACATGACATTCCTGGTATTTCCCTCAAGTCAGACATCCCCACTAAATGCCTCAGTAAACTCTTCTTGTTCCCAAGCTTGGAGGGAATGAGGACAGCTATAAAGTGAGTGGATGGTTGCCCTACCCATAGCCAACTCATTGGGAGAACAAGATATATATATTTATCTTGGATTTGAATGCTCCCCTTAAAAAAAAGTACCACCCTGGTTTGTGATAAACTGTTGTAGCTATTCATATTACTTCTTGGGGGAAAAAATCCTTTTTACCCAACAACATATGGCTTGTAATCTTTTCACGTGCTTTGTAAATTGTATCCGTCTTCTCAAAGTGGGAATGGTTAGGAGTGTGAATAATGGCTAGAGGTGTGAATAGTGGTTAGAGGTGTGAATTATCCATGTGCATTGCTTGCCCCTTCCCTGATCCCAAACATAGCCTGTTCCATCTTTGTCTAAATGCCTCTTAAGTGGACTTTCCTTTTATGGTGCCAGAGTATGTGTGTGCATGCACATTCAGTCCACTCCCTTGGTTTTTGCCTCTAGTTCCTTCATATAGAGAAGGGGGGGGTGGATTGATTTCCTTGGTCTCTCGGAAAGGGGATCCACATTGCTTTTTCTCCATTTGATGTGCATGCATGCATGGGGCTTCTTTCCCTCAGTTTTTCCTTTATGTGCTTTTCTTTCCAAAGTCCAGTGCAAGGACAAAGACATGCCTTATACTGTCTCTACCGTTGGGTTTGGATAGGTAGCTGTCACCTTAAAAGATGGTTCCTATTGATAACTTGGTGACTCTACTTGTAAACCTATGTACACATACATCTCCAGTTTGTTCTGTCACTCAGTCATGGTCCTTTGTTTTATGAGAGAAGGGTGTTTGAGAAAAGAGTATATATAGTGTTACAGTGTTCTGCCATTTCCCTGTTTAGGGAAGTTTTCCACTTAACAGTATAATACTTAAAAGAATCAAGAACTGTTAGTAAGAGGAAAGGAATCTGGCCACACAGTGTCTTGCTATGTTTGAATAGCTGGTCAGAGAGATGTTAACTTCAAAGTACTATTTTGAACATGAATTTAAAGTGTCACCATGGCTATCTTAGTCTGGTAATCCTAACCTTTTAGTAAGGTAATGATTGCAAGACTTTTTACTAAGCAACGAAGGCATTCTTCCATATTGGCATCGTAGTGCGGCGTGTGTGATCTGACGAGAGGATGCTGTCAAATCCAGCATCATCTTCAAGAATTCGATAATTTTAAAAATGTGATGTCTTCTGAATTTTTTCCTCTTCTGTTACCACTCTTTGAAGGCAGGTGCCACTCTTAGCTCTTCATTATCATGACGGGAAACCACCATGACATACGAATCTCACATTTTAAAACATGCACTCAGCAGATGTCATTTAATGAAGATTGTCTGTCCACTGTAATTACTGCAGCTTGACAGGCTGTAAGATAGTTGGTTCTTCCTCAGTGAAAATACTGTAATTGGAAGCACAGGATTTTCAGGCATGTACAGTGGAAACATTTCCTGCTGGGGATCTACATTTTGTTGATGACTCTTTGTTTTAGATGGTAACATATGTGGGCTAGGACTGGCCAATCCGGGCCACATTACTTTGCTGGAGTTGTCTTTATGCTGCTATGGTTCAATAGGAAATGCTATTCCTAAACTACCTAAGCACACTAGCTCCTGGCAAATCATCTTACTATTTGGCTACAGTTGTACATTTAAGTAATTCAACTTTAAGTATTTCAAATATTTGTGTTCTGGAGGGCCCTCTTATTCCTTGGAAGCTTAACATGGGACTATTCAGTGAAAAGAGTGGTAATGTCAGACAATGTTCAAGGGAACATAGGTTGCCACCCATTACTGATCATCTGCTGCAATATAGGAGGGAGCCAGAGAGAAGCAATGCTAAGAGGGATGGACTCACTCCTCCTGCATCTCCATGTGGCTTTCAGGTGGAGGCAAAGCCAGGAGGGGCATACTCACCCCTAGACCTCTTCCACTGCCTTGGCCTCTTCCTCAGGGAGACAGCCATGGCAGCGAAGAAGAAGGAGTGGACACTGGCAGTGGCACTGCACCCCTTGCAGCAGAAGGAGAGCCTGACTGGGTATCAACTCTCTTCTGAGGTGTCACCCAGTTTGGTCCATACTCCTCACACCCTTCTAATGATGCCACTAATCAATAGGCCATTTCTATTCTTACCCTTCCTGGCAGAAGTTATCATTGTGGCAAAGGAATAGCAGTGGTCTTCTCATCATACATATGTATACCTGTGGCATCTTAAAATTGCCTGGGCAGCCTGATTACTAGGGCTGCCATGAGATGGCCTGCCATGCATGCAGAAGGTGTTTGTCCAAACAATATAAATGGGGATGTAGCCACCGTTGAGTCCCTATATTGGGATAAAAGCAGGATATAGGTAAATAATAATAATAATAATAATAATAATAAGTAGTAGTAGTAGTAGTAGTATGAGTTTGCTCCCTTAGGTAGGATCAATGCTCATATGCTTGATGTCTTTGCTTGATGCATGCCTTCTAGTAAGGGTTGCCAGGTCACAACTATTTTGCAAAGTCAACTATCCCAGTCCAAATCCTGAGATCTAGGGATTGCCCTTTGTGATGTCACAGGAATTTGCTGTGATGTTACAAATGTCAGTTCCTGGTGATGTCATTAAGCATGACACAATGTGCATGAAAGACAGTAGTTATTCAAAGATATGGCAAAGAGAAGCCCAAGAGAGACACAGGTGAATAAAATAATGTCATACAGTAGTCGCCTCCACCAGTTCTTCCCAACTGGGCACCGAATATATAAATGCCTTCCTGGTTTTGGTGGAGAAAATATGTATAGTACTATTTTGTTCTTCTGTGTTCCATTCCTCCAAATCTGACCAAATTTCCATTGTTATAAATGAAATATGTGAAAGAGATTGTCAAAGAATGTGCCATTTCCCCTTCTCATCTCCTATGGCATTTAAAAACCAATGAACAACAACAATACAGACACAAAATGTGTAAGTTAGCTCTGGCAAAACCTTAGGAAATTATGTATCACATACTCGCTCTGTCCCTCGGTTTAAAACCATGTCAACAGAATTTGGCCATTTCATTTTGTTTGCTGTCAGTCAATGTCCTTCAGTGTCAAGGAGGCGTCTTCTTTTATATTCATTCTATCTCTTGGTGTTGCCCACAGCTCAGTTGTATCTTAGCCAGCCATCATCACAGAGTGATTAGCTCATCTTAAGAGATGAGATCTTGCTTCCTAGTCATAATAGTGATAGAAAGGGGGAAAACCTGCAGGATATATATATGCGGTATATTTATGTACCAGATTACAGCTATCTACATTTTGGAGCTCAAAATATACAGGTTTAAAATTATAACTTATGTTTTTTGCAACGAAATGGCAGATTGCAAATGTTACGCTTTAATTTCTCTCCTGTAGCACTAGATATACACAATCCTATCTTTCCCCCAGCTTGAAAGAATAGCACCTACTATGATCTTAAACTGCATTGGAGTGTTATAAGGAGAGAAGAGAATCTTTATGCCAACTTGAAGTCAGTGTATCAATTTATGTCTTTTTAAAATCATTATATGGGTCCTCTTATATTTCTCTTTGGTGTAAGATAAGTGGTTTGTGTATTGGAGTCCAGGAGACTAGGGTTCAAATCTTCATTTGGCTATAGAAACCCTTTGGGCAAATCACACCCTCTCAGCCTCAAAAGAAGGCAATGGAAACATCTTTCTGAACAAATGCTGCCACGAAAACCTCATGATACCACCAACTTAGGATCACCATAACTCAGAAACAACTTAAAGTTTACACTTCCAGGATGTACCAGTATAATATTGGGATGCAGAAGTAGGACATAGAACAGGATCAAATATTGTAAGAAAAATTTGGTCTAGGATCAAGAAATGAAGGAAGAGACCCACTGAATGAATTTTGCAAAGTCAACAGTTTGTTCATCACAAACACATTCTGCCAGCAACCAAAGAGGTGTCTATATACATGGACATTACCCAATGACCTTTATAGTAATCAGATAGACTACATAATTGGAAGCTGGAGAAGCTCCTTTCTCTCTACAAAAACAAGACCAGGAGCAGATTGCAGCACAGATCATGAACTGCTAATATCAAAAATTAGGGTAAAGGTAAAGAATAACACTAAATTGTGGCACTGGAAGTGTTTTCATATAATCAAGTCCCACAATGAATGGATTGCTGTTTTAAAAATGGGTAAATGACATTGATACTTCCACACAACTTTATCCTACCCTGTGGGCTGTTAACACTGGTGAGGGAAGTAACCACATAATTCACCCTACAAATATAGTTTTTGCTTGCAAACATGGGCTGATGCAATATGGAATCAACCCTTTTGGAAGTGGCTTCCATGGCTGAATGATAATATTCAAATCAAGCCTTACTAGTTGGTGGTGGAAGCATGCACTCTTTCCCCCACTCCTTCCATAAGGATCCCAAATCATGTACAAACACAATTACTGTACTTTCCTATTTCAGGCTCAGAGATAATTCTGTCATCACTGTAAAGCAACTGCATATGGGGAAGAAAGCCGATCATAGCCCCGAGCTATGTTTATAGTCCATTAAGCATATCTTATTCTCATCTGACATCATGTGGGATACACCAGATGAAGGGAATATCTCACAATTATATTTAGAACTCTGGCTTAAAACACCCATCTGAGAATTTTAAAAGGACAAGGCAATGAATGTTTAGGAATCAGATCTCACCCCAAACAACTTCTGAGGCTGATTCAGAAGGAAGAAGGGCCCCAAATAACTCACAATCACTAACAATCTACAAATTGTGGGCTCACTTTATACTACTACTTTTAGCTATCTCATAGTGGCAAATAGGCTACTTATGCAAAGTGCCTATGCCACTGAGCAAGATCACACTTTCTCATGCTGAGTATTTGTACAATATGAAAAGAGAAAAAAGACCCAACCTAACATGTTGCATGATATGCATCAGTTCTTGATGTCTTTTTCCTATGTTACTTGGATCAGAAACCTTTTTTTACCCCAATAAAAGGCTTTTGATTCTGTTACCACCTGCACAGTAGTAGAGATTAGGAAGACGTCTGTTTCAGAAGCCAAGATAGAAATAATAACATTGAGAATTCATCCCTGACAATGTCCTGCAAATCTGTTTTTCACATTATGTTTCAATTCTGCAAGGATGTTCTTCACCATCCTCTGGGACATCACTTGGTGTGGTCCACACCTGACCAATGATGCCAACCATTAGCAATGGTACTCCTAGAGATAAATGTGGTGATGTGGTGGGTTGAATTGATGGAACATTTATAGTATCCATCTAGATCAGTGGTTCCCAATCTTTGATCCTCAAGATGTTTTGGACTTCAGCCTCCATAATTTCTGGCTGTTGGCCAAGTTGGCTGGGTCTTCTGGGATTTGAAGTCCAATACAAATGGAGGATCAAAGGTTAGGAACCAGCGATCCAGATGGCCAAAGTGATCCACCATTGCACAAGTGGTTCATCCCTGTTCCCTCTCCCCAGGATGGTATGTTCTAGTATGCCAATGAACATAAGAAGGATTCATGTGAGTGACCATTGCTTTGCTATATTATTATTATTATTATTATTATTATTATTATTATTATTATTATTATTATTATTAACCTTTATTTATAAAGCGCTGTAAATTTACACAGCGCTGTACATACAATCTTTTAGATGGTGCTCTCAGCTAAATGCAAAATCATTCTAAGTGATCATAAAGTGGCAATAACTTCTGTGGGACGATCCCTAGAAATTTGGGTGTTGGGAAATTCATTTAACACTTGGATCGCATCATTAGGTAGTGCATTGGCATCCAAGGTAAATATATGCCTGTTCTTTTGAAGCACCTTAGTTTTCCCCTATGAGTAGCAGGGGATGTCACAGGGAAAAAAGTCTGGGTAAAATTTTGGAGATGTATGGCATGAGACAGGAGAGTTTTCATAATGTACAACCCTCCTTTCAGTGTAACACGCATCCAGCAGAAGGGGGTAAGGCAAGACAGCTGCATAGACGGAGAGACAGCAAATAGACAAGGCTTTAATCTGACTCTCTTACCAGAGGGGCAGAATGCTCTCTCCCTGTCTAATATGTGTCTGATTAATTATGACATATACAGGATTGTTCTTTTGGTGAATGCACATGCTCCAAAAAATTTCCAGTGGTCTCTCACCCTTGGCTTCTCTTGTTTTCCGTCATATTTTTCCCCCCTTCAGGTTTGTGCAAGCAGAACCCTGGGAGATAAATGTAATGTGACCCATAAACTTTGTCACATCCTCATTAATTTGGCAATGTATTCCATTGTAGCCTAAGGGAGCAGTCAGATTTTTTAACAAGGGAATGAGGGTGCCGTCACTTTAATGGCTTCATCTTGACAGCTACCAAGCCTGACACGCAAAAGGTGCAGTGTCAGGTTATACACATGCACCCCTTTAAAATGATGTGTGTGTGTTGGGTGGGGGGCAGGAAGGGATTCACAGTTGAATAAATCTGACCACAGAATGTGCGGACCCTCTATGATAAGCAAAGTCAATGGCTTTAGGGCATTGTATGTTTCCCTTCTATATTTCTCTGCCCAGTCTCATGGTCTATGATGCCCATGAAGAGTGTGATATATGAAATACCAAGTCAATTAACTACTATGTCACAATACCTATGTTAAGTTGCAATAGTATGGCATTGTGGTTTGTGTGTTGGAGCAGAGTTCAACTCTCTTACCAGGAAAACCCCATGATAGATTTGCCTTATGGTTGCCACAAGTTGGAAATGACTTGAAGGCACACAACAGCAGCAACAACAAACTTTTCAAAGACCTGAATTAGCTTTCAGGTCTCACAAAACTCCTCCTAGGTTTCAAAGGGTGGAAGGAAGCTGGCGATGGGGCAAGGCACCTAGATCTAAGGCAGTGTTTCCCTTACTTTGGTCCACCAGATATTTTGAACTTCAGTCCCCCAAATTCCTGACCGATGGCTAAACTAGTTGGGCTTCTGGGAGTTGAAGTCCAAAACACCTGGATGTCCAAAGTCTGGGAGCCATTGGTCTAAAGTACCAACAGGTATCAGAGTTCCTGTCCTGGGTAACAGTAGCTTCTCAAGGTAACCCAATCGATCTCTTTGCCAAAGCTTAGGCTCCATTTGAGGTGTGGCTTTGTTCCTTGTTCAGTCAGTTTGTAGCAAATATTATATTTTGAATTATTCTTGCAGCAGATACCTTGGGAATTTTTTTAATTTTAAGATGATTTGTTTCCCATGTGAGTCTATGGCTCCATACAGACAGGCCAAAATAAAGCTGCTTCAGATCACTTTGGAGGTATGCTGTTTAAATGATGCATGCGTACTAAGAATCCGGACACCAAGGCTGTGCTCCAGTCCTTAGGACTGGATCGTGGCTTTGGCATGGCTTCCAGCCTCTTAGGATGCATGCATCCTTAAACAGCATACCTCCAAAGTGACCCGAAGCAGCTTTATTTTGGCCTGTCTGTATGGGGCCTATGTTAAAGATATCAGCATTTCAGAAGGACTTCCCTGTCCTGGTCTGCTCTGCTTGTAATGGAAACATATTTTTCCAGGCCCAGGCTGCAGGAAATGAAGCTATAGTAATGTTTTCTAAGAGGAACATTTCTTCATTTCTTACAACACAAAGCTTTCCAAGTCATTGTAGAAAGCAAGACAAGATGAATAGAGAAAGCAGAGATGGTCATTGTGCATATTGCGAATGCTGGGTAATCATGTCCAACTATCAAAGCAGTATCTATCTATCTATCTATCTATCTATCTATCATCTATCTATCTATCATCTATCTACACAAATCAGAATTAATATTTATTTTAAAAAATATATGTCTATAATTGGACCCAATTCTTCTTCTTCAGGCATGTGCTGCAATATTTAATAAATCCATTGACCGGATGAATTGAATGGTCAATTAATGGTTTAGCCAGATGGATTAAAAACACTTTGATGCACCCCCAAAAAAGGCACCACCAATTAATTCATTACTTTTTTTTTGATAGGTACTTATAAAAACTGCAGATGGAGAGCACTGCCTTAGAAGAAGCGTTCTCACCTAAGTGTGAGAGAAAAGGAGAATGATAAAATGATGCCTGCTGTGATATAAGCATATATAACAAAAACATAAAGCCTGTTTTTATTTTTAAAACCGTTTTCTCATTTGCACATTTATGCAGGTTTAATTGATTAATTGATCTGTAAGATGTTTGTAATTGGGTGATATCTCTGCTTCAGATATTTCACCCCAACAGTTGCAGATGGAGCTATACTCTCCCCCACACACACACCTCTGCAATGCTATATAGCCTTAAAAGGCACTAAGAGTTCAAAGATATAGCCATGTTCATCTATAAAATCAGTATGCAAAGAGATCTTGTAGCACATTTGAAACTAGCTGAAAGAAGTTGGCAGCATGAGCTTTTGTAGACTTAAGTCTACTTCCTCAGATACATTTGGAGCATTCCTGAGAAAGTAAACTTAAGTCTACAAAAGCTTATGCTGACAACGTCTTTCTTTCGGTTAGTCTCAAAGGCGCAACAAGATCTCTTTACACACCTTAAGATTGTGAGGGGTGAAGGCAAATCATACGATTTAAAATTAACACAACAGAGCCAATGCTCAGTCCTTAAGAAACCATTCCTTTCACCCTTGCTTAGGAAACCTCTGTGCCACTTTTCTACCATGCACTAAATAGGGCACTGACATATATAATTTAAGACCCATTGCAAAACTAATTGGAGGATTAAAACAAAGAAGAGTAACACAAAAGAATAACTTGTAAGATAACCCTTAAACAATAATAATCAAGGACTCGATCTGTTTCATTTGGAAAAGGGCATCTAATGGAAGAAGTTAGGAGAGTTCACTCACAATTTCAAGAGGTGACAGTATTTATAAAGAAACAGTGAGGGAGCATGACACAGAGGATGCCATAAAGAAAATGGTCCTACTCATGCCTTTGTTGTCCATAACTTATAGAATAAACCTGTGCATGCGGATTATAATCAGCCACTTGAAATGAGCTTTTCTCAGGATGTATCCACACTACAGAAATAAAAGCAGTCTGACACCACTTTAACTGCTATGACTTAATCTACAACATCCTGGAATGTGTAGTTTGGTGGGGCACCAGAGCTCTTGGACAGACCAGGCTGAACATTTCACCAGACTACAAACCTCAGGATTCTACTAAATTCAAGCAATTAATTGATCACAGTGTTCTTCTGTTCTTTCCTATACATGCGATTTCTCTACTTTGCACGTTGTGTACCTGTCCGCTGTTGACCTTTGACTAACTTCGTCACATTTTTCTTTCTCCTGTATGATTTTGAACACCTTTGCCTGATGAAGAAGCCAGTGGAGCTCTGAAAGCTTGCAGTGTATATTTTGTGCATTTTGGCTGTCCCCATAAGTGTATTGTAGATTTTGGATGCCATTCTTCTTTACTATATGGCCAACACGGCTACCCTTGGATATGTTTCCTGCTTCTTATTTATATATCCGAGAGCAGCTCGAAACCAAAGGAGTCTCATTTTGGCTTCCGTCACTTCTTTTGTCTGAACTGTAACAGCCCTAGGGACCAGGTTCCAGCTGTGCTAATTAAACTGGTAATTAAAGATACTTTCAACAATTAGCTAAACAACTGTATCGTTGTACTACTCACATCTGTTCAAGAGTCAATATTTGGCCAATTAGAACATTATTTTTAGCTGAACTGTTCCTTTTAACATCATTACTTCTTATTTGGAAAGCTTTTTTGGCCCCTCAAAAGGCGTTCCTTCTAAAAGAGGTTTCTTTTGGAAAGGAAAAGAAAGGCCCTGTAACATAGCTGCTAAAGGTCTGGGTAATAATGCTCTTACTTTAGGGCACCAGGTGTCACCAATCTCTTATTTTTAAAATTACCTTTATTGTAGTGTAATAAGCTTTTCAAATAATATAATCAAATCCATAGCATTTTGGATGCTAATCGGTTTCCTAATTCCTATGTCAGCGCCTAAGGAAGCCGAAGTTGGAGTTTTGTGGAATCGTCTTGATCATATATTTTCTTTCTTTCGGTCTCAGATGGCAGAAAATAGAAAATGAAAAGAAACATTGCTGCAAATGCTGCCAGATTGAAAACTGGAGAGGGCTCCTGTCCCTTCAGTGGTTTTGTAGGCACCTGCTGAAATCCCTTCTTCTGCACAACCATTAAAGGCACAGGAGCTGCCTTCAGTTTTCACTTTGGCAACTCTATTTCTGCAAGTATATGCTGACCAGAAAAGAATAAGAGACTTGCTTCCAGCATGAGAACTGCATGAGATTCTTTATTCCCTTCATTGCGCTGGGATCCAAAACCAGATATTAAATATCATGGTTCACAGAGCTTCCCGAGTTAAATGTTTCCAAAGCCTCTTCATTTTGTCAAGAGTCGAACATGCCTTAAAATTGTTCTGAGCAAGAAGTCTCCCTTTGGGCATGATTTATAAGGATGGATAGATAGCCACCTTTCCCTTGAAAGGCCTCCAAAGTCCTATCCTGATAGAGGTGGCGAGAGTGAAAACTGAAGACAGCTCCTATGCGTTTATATCCTATATAAGTATATCCTAAGATTTGGTCCTGAAGTAGCAAACTAGCTTCTAAATGACAGAAGAACATGTATTTTTGGCAGAAGAAATACCTACCTTTTAACCTGCGGATTGACTTGGGAAGCATAATTGAGCCAGTTATATGTTCTTTAAGGCAGGTTTCGCTGGGCAGGGAAATGAAGATCCTTGTCCTTAACCCAGTATAGGAAAGAACGGAGACGAGATGACTAATGGTTCATAAAAAGCAGCAAACTTATTGACTAATAGAATTCTTAGTCATGCAGCCTCCATGTTCCATATGTACCAGAATCAGAGCAATTTACTGATTTAAGCAAAGCTGAAATCTATAGAGCAGGAAAATGCTTGTTTTAGCATAAGATTGGACGGAGGTGAGTGACCTGTAAAACCTCCGGTAATGAAAGCTCTTCACAGCTTGTAGTGTTTCACTAAATGGTAATTGCTTTGGTCTGGGATATAGACCTGGCTGTGTTAATGATGCGCTGTACCTTTTCACAGGACTGATTTAAGCTTCACTTTTTTTTTTTCCACGGATTTGGGAGAAACAAGGCATAGCGGAAATCAACACGTTAATGCGGACGCTTTATCGTTTTGCAAATTTAAAGATGACTGAAAAATTTAAAACTTAAAAACAAAACAAAACCCATTTGCAAATTGAATAAATTTGGGACACTTCATCATTTAAGTATACACTTAGGTGACCGAATACACTTTTTTTGTTAGGCTTTGCTGAAGCCAGAAAGAATTAAATCTTTAAGGAGCAAGGATTCAGATGGATAGGAAACGCCGGTACATCTTTTGCACTATCCTGTGGATTTTAGGGGAGAAAAGTGTTCTGCAATCATGGAGATTGTCATTGCACCTTGAACTTGAGCATCCATTTTTCAAGACATTTGGATTTGGATCAACAGTTGTAGGGAAAGCGCTCCTTCACAACTAAACAATCCATCGCAAGCGAAAGGGCTAACAAAGTGCCTTGAACTGGCATTAAGTTTTAGTGATGGGATTGGCAGAAAGGTCTGTCCTGGTGGCTTCTGAAATGCTTTTGAAGACATCTACTATATAATTAGTTCTTGAGAGACAGGGCTCAATTTTTCTCCCCAAAGTGTAATTTCCTCTGGATGAAACAGGAGGCTCCTATCCCAAGGAGGACCGGGGTTAATTTCTTTCGCTGACCTACAAGGCTGGCCTGGCCTGGCCCCTGGCCCTGATGGACAAGAAGGTCAGGCGGAAAGACTAGACAAGGCTGGGAGTACATAATAAAGGGCTTTTTGCCACTTAGAGTTTGAACAAGAGAGAAATGGCATTTCCAGTTAACTTAATCTGTCTGGATAGAAGAAACAGGATTCAATTACTCTACCTGTTAACACTGCCCCTAGGGAAAAATGTTTTTTAAGTCTTCCTATGAAGTCCGTACTGAAAACGCTTAAGTCCTATTAATGGTCGCCTGTGTCGCTGCATTACCGCATTAGAGATTTTGGAATTTGTCGTATAGCCAACATAGCTATCCCTATGTTTTGTATGTAGCTGTGCAAATCAGGGTGAATGTTTATCTTCTTATCTTGGCATGTGTTCATAATGGGGTCTCTTGCTCTCAGGACCCAGTTTAGACCTTCCCTTTTGTCCTTTGAAAGACACATGTCAACATGCATTATGTTTGCAGTATAGATTCATCCCAAGAAACTTAGGAGATGAAGGTGATTTATTATTATTATTGCTGTCACCATCATCATCATCATCATCATCATCATCAGAACAGTATCAGAAAGCAGCTGTAGTGACATAAGAAATAGAAGCCAAATGCACATTAAAACAAAAAGCTGAAAAACAGTTTGTGGGAATACAAAAAGTAATGGTGCCCCTCAAAGCACAGTCTCTGGAATCATATATATATCACTTTTCTGGAGACTAGTCTGGCCTCTGAATATGAAAATAGATACAAGGCCTCCTTGACTGATCATAAACTATGCAGGTTTTTAGTTGCCTGTACAGTTTGTAGCAGTGATTCAGGTTTAAATATTTCACTTGGATGTATGCCTGCCTTTTTCTGTGGTGGAGACATAATGTACATTTGAGCCAATGTGAACTTGACGTTGAAGTTATTTTTGTATCTATATTGTAAAAATTGTACATCCTCTTGTTGATAAATGTCCCCGACGTGTGCATCTGTCAGGAGCTGCACCGCAAATAATGTATAGGGAGGCAGATTTAACGAAGAGCATATTTTAAAAGGAAACGTGGAACTGTTTCACAAATGGAAATGCCAATCCATCAAAATTAAACTTTCCCATACCTAACTTTCCCATTATCTTGATTTTCCATATTCATAATATTGGGCCAGGATCATATTTGTTGGAATGACTATAGCATAGTTGCGTTGTGCTTTGCCCAAAACAGAACAAAGCAAAATCCTGAATTCCGTGTAATCCAAAGCTGGGCCCATAGCAGGCTGTGCAAATTGGGACAATATACATGTGCACCAAGTCCAGATCTGAAAGATTCCCAGTATATAATAGTGTATTCATTAAAAAGCTACAGCTGCTTATTATTAACCCTATCACAGCATGCTGCACACCAACAATTTACAGATAGAAATCAGTACATGTGAGTCTGTAGGTGAGTAAATGTCTGCCACTTGGAGCTCTTGAGAGGGTAGTATTATTGACTGGAATTGGGTGCATCTTATCAATGATGTGTCTGAATGGTCTCAGGTGGGAATGTATGTGACCTCTAGTGTGGTCCTGCCACTTCATTTTTGGTCTGTTCTGGCATTGCATCTTGAGAAATGCATGTTGTAATTCTATCACTTTAGTATCAGTTTTGTAATTCCTTCAGTCTAGCATTTAGGTTAAGAGGTGATGTGATAGCCCTGTTTAAATATATGAAGCGGTGTCATATTGAGGATGGAGCAAGCTTGTTTTCTGCTGCTCCAGAGAGCAGGACCTGGAGCAATGGATGCAAGCTACAGGAAAAGAGATTCCACTTCAACATTAGGAAGAACTCCCTGATGGTGAGAGCTGTTTGACAATGGAATACACTTCCTTGGAGGGTGGTGGAGTCTCTTTCTTTGGAGGTTTTTAAACAGAGGCTGGATGGCCATCTGTCAGAAGTGCTTTGATTGTGACTTCCTGCATGGCAGAAAGCAGTTACACTGGATGGCCCTTTCTATTCCAACTCTGTGATCTTGAGATGCTATGATTTTATCTGTGTCTGATAGGTCTGAGCAGATGCATTTGTATCAGAGGGCTTGGATGTAAACAATAGATTTGGGAAGTGTGTTCAGGGGGATGCTGGAGGCATGTAACAGTCAGTGAGTTTGAGATACAGAGTGGTGCTTACATGTCCAATGTTGGGTTGAGTGATAGTGTCCAGAAAGTAGACTCGTGTGATTGTTCCATTCCAAAATTGATAATGGGATAGAAATTGTTGATATTCTGGTGGGACATTTCAAGTGATTTATTTCTATGACTACAAATGATAAAAATGTCTTGGATGTAAAACCAGTGAGGCGTAGTGGTTTGAACATTGGACTACGAATCTGGAAATCAGGGTTTGATTCCCAGCTTGGCCATGAGAAACCCACTGGATGACCCTGGGCAAGTCTCACTCTTTCAGCCTCAGAGGATGGCTTTGGCAATCACTCTCTGAAGAAACTTGCCAAGAAAACCCAATGATAGGACCGCTGTAGGTTTGACATAAGTCAGAAATGACCTGAAGGCACACAACAACAACAACAACAACAAAAATATAAAATCATAGAATTTTATAGTCAGAAGGGACCACCAGGGCCATGTAATCCAATCTCCATGCCAGAATACACAACTAACACACTCTTAAGAGATGCCCAGGTGTGTGTGTGCATGTGTGCTCGCACTGCATTTTCATCTTTAACTTTTAAAATCATTTCACATTACTTTAAAGTATAGGTGTTTTACTGTTTTGGCTAGTTTAATTCTTTGCAAACCTTTTAATCGTTAGTTTTTTAGTTGCATCTTGTTTAAACTTTGTTGTAAGCTTTCTTGGGTCCCATACCGAGGGCGAGGCAGGATATAAATGAAATAAATAAATGAATAGACTTGCATAGTTTTTTATCGCTTTTGTGGGTTTTTCAGGCTATGTGGCCATGTTCTAGAAGAGTTTATTCCTAATGTTTCGCCCGCATCTGTGGCTGGTGTCTTCAAAGATCCCAGAGAAGCCACAGAAGCATCATCTTTCTCCGAAGACGCCAGCCACAGATGTTGGCGAAACGTCAGGAAGAAACTCTTCTAGAACATGGCCACAGAGCCCGGAAAACCCACAAAAAGCTATGGATGCCGGCCATGAAAGCCTTAAACTAAGTCGATCACTGTCCTGCTATCTCCTTTCCTGTTGTGTTCTGGAACGGGGCATGTGGATTCCTCTGGGATATTCTGCTCTGATGATAAAAGGAGAGGGCTCTTTGCTCCTCTTTCCACATACTGTTACAGACTGCCAAAATAAAGCTGCTTCGGGTCTCTTTGGAGGTATGCAATTTAAATGATGCATGGGTCCTAAGAGTCCGGAGGTCGTGCCAAAGCCACACTCCATTCCTAAGCACTGGAGTGCAGCTTTGGTGCAGCTTCCGGATTCTTTGGATGCATGCATCATTTAAACAGCACACCTCCAAAGAGACCCGAAGCAGCTTTATTTTGGCAGTCTGTAACAGGCCATAGTAGGAAAAAAGTGAGTCCTTACTTAAAGCAACCCTTTCTGCCACTCGACAAGCACTAGAAGAAGAAGTGCTGCCTCTCCCGGCTCCATCGACAGCACCTGACTGAGCCACATTTCAGCAGCTAATGAGTGTGAGTGAAAAAAACTTAAAGCCTTTTCCGGCAAGCTGGTGACTGACACAAATGGAGTTCATATTTAATCATCTGTTAACTCGTTGTCTATTATAGCTCTTTAATAGCACCATAGATATTCTTAATGAAGCATGATTTAAGGTATTTACAGCTCCAGGACCGACAGACATCACTCACAGTGTGCAGGTAATGAGGCATAAAACAGCTCTCGGAAACTGTAAAAGAAGGGAGAGAGAGAGAGAGAGAGAAAGAGAGAGAGAGAGAGAGAGAGAGAGAGAGATCAGGCGAAGAGGTAGAAGCTGAATTGTTCCAAGGTTTGTTTTAAAATGTTTAGGCATTTAAAGTCATTTTAGCTTTTTAGAGGTGTCTGGTAGCACTGGGTTCAGCAATTACAGCCGCTGTGCATCTCCCATCATAGTGAAGGAGTTCATGGTGCTAATACTCATCTTTAACGTTCTTTTTTTGAAGCAAAATAATGGTTCCTCATTGCTGCGGCAGTTTAAAATATGTCACTATCAGAGGGAAAGTGATGGAGAGAGAGAGACAGAGAGACTGCCATTTTCTCGCAGACTTGTTTGTGCATCCAAGGCTTCCTAAGAACTTTCTTGGGCTGGCGCTGAGCAGAGGAGTAAATGGTGGTCTCGGTCTCTGGGACTGAATGTGTTATCATTAATTTGGGCTAGGAATGGTTTATTAAAACCTAGTATCACTCAGGTTACAGGAATCTTCCACTGGATGTGCGAGTTTGTTTTAACTGACTTTTGATGAGATGGTTTTACCATATGAGAAAAGATAGGCAAAATGGATCAGGAGAGTAGTAGCTTTTGCCATTGTAGTACTTCCATTTTCTTCCCATGAGAATATGGTCGTCAAAGCATGCCTTTTGCCAAAGTGATGTTCCCTTTCAGCAAAAGGCACACTTTCATTACCTTCTCCCCTCAGAAAGAGAATAGAAGTGTTGTGACATTGTGCGGAGCAGCATGGAGAAAGCGCTACTCTCCCAATCCATTTCGACTTTCTTTTCATGTGCAGTAAAGTCCTAAATCAGATGTCCAGATTCAAAACACATTGCCCTTAAACCTAATTGTTAGTCTCAACTAAGAGCAGGCCCACTAAATCAATGGGAACTTGGTAAGCTAACACTAATGTAAATGAAGTCAGCTGAATGCAAATACTCTGAGTTGGGACTGAATTTGGGCCATGGGCTTTCTATAGATAATTTCTAATGAACTTCTGAGAAACATTTCTCTTTTCTTTATTCCCATTCTGGTGTCTTCCCTTCCTTCACATGAATATATATTGATGTAGAAGAATGATGTTGCACATCTTTCTGGGATTTCATCCAGATTGTGTTGTGAAACTTAAAATCCAGAAAGAGTTGCTAACATTATGTTTTTCAGAAATTCATTCTCTCCCTCTTACCATGTAACCAGAAGTCCTTTTATATTTGAAGAATGTTGTCAAAGGTTCCTTGGGAAAGTCTTAATCATCAAACTAATGTTTGAAGTGATGCCACTGGGTGTTCCTCCAGACCTTGGATAGATATGTAGCAGTTTAGAGGCAAGGAAGCCAACTGAACAAAGAAAGCAAGCTCAGTGCATTTTCAAATCCCAACAAGGATGAGGCAAGAGGCAAGAAGAAGCGCTTCCGACGGAGCACAGCTTTCCAACCCAATTACTATCACGCAAAGGGACATGCAGATTGGTGACATTTGACATTTTCTGGAAAAATGTTTTCATGCAAAATGGCACCTCCATCACAAATTATTTTCATAATTCTCAGATTCTGTAAAGAAAAACACTGGGTGACATTTTTTAAAGGGGAAAAAAAGGCAAGAGTTTAAAACCAACTATCCTCTGACCGAAAACTAAAGGATAGTTCTACATAGCTATCGTTCATCTGCCCTGTTAAATTACTTTTGCCCTGAAATGGACTCTTAACTCCTGTGACTCACATTTGTCAACTACAGTATATTCTAACTTTGGTTAATCACTGTGGGTTTCATGTATAAGGAACCTGATAGAAAAAGCATTCGAGTCCCCAGCCAATATGTATTATTTTACTTACGTCACCGAGGAAAAAAGAAAGGGAAGGTCAGAAGTAGGTTCTACTGTATATGGATCTCACCACATTGTAGTCCAATGCATATAGAAAGTGCCAGCCAGGGGAAAGCCATTAAAAACTGCAAAATAATCACTTTTAATGGAGCCATAAACAAAATCTGAAGCAGGGGAGAAGTAGTGACTATCCGATTATGTGCCGGTCTCTGAAAATGTCCCTTTTAATGAACAGATTAATTGACATTAACATAGGAAATTAAATCCCAATCCCCCCAGCATTACAAACAACACATTTCTCTATTTCTTACTCATTATAAATGGATTGATTTTTAAAACTAGCATTTGAAGCTCTTTTAAAAGTAAAGATGTCACATTATTGTTTGTCTTTAATAACATTAACATTTGCGTGTGACGTGATGCATCCATAGATATGAAGCCCTTACTGTCAGGTGGCACCCATTTTATTACTAAGTCACAGTGTGGCATAATAGTTTGAGTGTTGGACTATGACTTTGGACACCTGGGTTCAATTCTCAGCTCAGTTATGAAAACCAATGGGTAAGTCACACTCTCTCAGCCTCAGGGGATGGCAAAGGCAAACCTCCTCAAACCTAAACAACTCTTGCTAAGAAAATTAGGTTCGCTCTTATAGTCACTGTAAGTCAGAAATGACTTGAAGGCACACAGTGAAATGAAAGATTTTCCAACTGTGCGCAAGAGGCTCTACCTAGGAATTTATTTCTAACACATCAGGAGCCTAGCAGCCGTGATGCTGGATTAAACTGTAATGGTATAAAACATTTGGCTATTTTAATACATGGTCATCTGAGAAAAAGTAAGCAAGGATGTATAATAACTTGGTTGCTCTGGTATGTATACCAGAGTAGCCAGCAAAAAGTCCTCTTGCCATGGACTCTTTGCTGAAACTTTAGCCATGTTTTTGTATCTAAGAGAATCACAGCTAGCATTTTGGGGATGTCACCCATTGTTAGCAGCCATTACTGCTGAGCTTCATTCTCAGCTTTTCTGTAACTTTCATGTGGGCTTCATCTTCACTGCAGCAATAATCCAGTTTGACACCACATCAACTGCCATGGCTCAGCGCTATGGGATTCATGCTAGGGAATTGTAGTTTGGGGAGACATTTAGTCTTCTCTGTCTGAGAGCCCTGGTGCTGCCATGAATTACAATTCCCAAGATTCCATAGGCTTCAGCCATGGCAGTTAAAGCGGTGTCAAACTGGATTATCACTGCAGTGCGGAAATAAGCATAACCACTTCTTCTGTTATGTTTTTACAAGTTTTGTGACTTATGCTATGACTTCAATACTGTATTAGACAACATTTTCCTGGGATGCATTTTCTGATATATGGATATAATGCTTTATTCCCCCCCCCCCATTTCAAATAGCTCCAGTTTTCCCCATTCCTACAAGAGTGGCCATACCTTTGGCCAGGCCACGATTCTCTGGGACCCAATGCAGAATCAGATTCAAACCTCACACATTCCTTGGCATTGTTCAGTTGCTGCAGATATGTGCTATGCTACTTAGGTAGCGCATGTATGGCTGTTCCCTGGTGCAATTGTTACCTAGGAAACCATGAGCTCTACATGTGTGTCACTTAACACCCTATTTGCTTTCATTTGGATAAAGTCTTTAATTTCTGCAGTGCCCCATCTCCGCTGGATCTATTCAAGCTGCCTGTCTCCGCACGCTAATCCCTTTCCCTCTGCCCTGCCTTAACCGCTCTGGCTGCGGTTCTCCAAAAACACATAAAATGAAATAAATAAAGCCCCTGCCTGCGCAAAGCAACTTTCCAAACCTGTGGGTAATCTGAGCGGCTCGTGCCTTTAACAACAATAACTCAAATTATATACGCCACTTCTCCCATCCAGAAGCAATAAGTAGTTCAAACGTGATGCTTAACACTTCCATCATCAAAGCACTCAGCAGACATTAACTAATTAATCGTATGGATTTTACACTGAAGCATAGCGAAGTGGCTATCCTGGCTCTAGCATGGAAAGTCTTGGGCAAATCACACTCTCTCAGCCTCAGAGGATGGCCCTGGCAAACCAGCTTGGAAGAAACTTTCCAAGTAAACCCCATGTTAGGTCCGCCGCCTTATTGTCTCCATAAGTTGGAAACTAGTTGCAGGCACACAACAATAACAAAGTCTTACTTTTCAGTTGGGAAAATGAAGGCATGCAGAAGATACAGGCTGGACAGTGCCTAGTTCTTCAAATGATAAGAGCATGGAGGAAATATGTATATGGAAATCAAAGACTGTCCTTGCCATCCTAATGGAAACTCAGTTCCAAATTGGGCTGCACCTAATTTCCCATGTTTCATATGTGGTGCATCTAAGGCTTTTCTATTAGCCAGGAGACTCAGGCTACATCTGCACTGCAGAAATAATGTAGTTTGGCGCTGCTTTAACTGCCATGGCTTGGTGTTTGCAGTTTGCAGTTGGCACCAGAACTCTCTGAGAGAGAAGGCTAAACGTATCAGAAAACTGCACATCTCAAAAGTCCATAGCATTGAACCATGGCAGGTAAAGTGGTGTCAAGCTGTATTACTTCTGCAGCGCAAATGTAGCCTCAGTTAGATGGATTACTTCTGTTTTGTAACTGTATGTTAAAGCACTGATTGTTCAGTTGAGATTCTTTAGAACAGTATCTACTTCCATTTGAAACAGATGCATCTGAAGAAGTAGGTTCAAGTCTACGCTTTCTTTCAGTCTCAAAGGTGCTACAAGATCCCCTTGTAATACAATCCAGTACAAGGGCTTTACTTTTCCCATCACTGGCCCATCATCCAGTGAGAAACAGCTACACCAGTTAAATATCTATTCAGAGGCAAAGTTGCTACTTACTCCCCAGACAACAACACTAAGCCCAGCATCCATGGACAACATCACAACATCAGTGTGTGCATGCATGCATTTGTTTATGATTTTAGAAAATATGTATCACCCTTCATAAAATTATTTGGGGGTGGTTAACAACCAGTTTACAGCCATTGCAATCTTCTTGTAGTTCAAACCTCAGATGCAACTTCATTGGTATGTACAGATGGATGTTAAAGCTCAGTCTGGTGGTTTTTACCTCTAGTCCCTGGACAGGATTTTATTACTGTTGGAATGAGGGCCACGTCTTGCCTTATATATGTCCTTCTTGGCTGGTAAATTACAGATTGACAGGGTTTTGTTCTCTGTAAGTTGCTGCTATCCACTGATTTGGCCCTAGGTCAGTGGTATAGCCTGCCATGAGTAGACACTGATAGCAGAATTAACCCTATTCAGTTTAATCTATGGGCTGGGAATTATTTGTCCCTTTGCATTTAAATCCCATGCAGGCTTTGAGTATTAAATCTCACAGCTGACTAATGACAACTTTGATGCACAAACAAAGACGGGGCAAGACCTACATTGTCTGGAGGTTGCCTTCTCCTTCTTTCTCCGCTTAACAATCTCATCTGACCACCCCGAATCCATGTGTAACGCTGCCTTTGCAGACTACAATCTGTACTGAAATCCAAGCCTGCTGTTAATTTCACTTGCGCTCTATTCTTGTGTTTGCTGTTATTTTTTAACACTTTTTTTTTGTACATAAAAGCACTATCCTCTCCCTAGAGCCTGCCTGCAGTGAAGACATGGTCTGTACAACTGCAATTATTTAGAAGAACAGATGGAGTGAGGAGCAGAAAGTCTGTTAATAGTAATAGAAATGCGACATGTTAACCTGGACAGCACACGATGACAGTCCCATGACTACACGTTCTGTTCCCACCAGCTGGGCACCAACGCAGAAGCTAGAGATTCGCAACCATAGCAAAACCAAGAACCTACCTAAAGTTAGAAATCAAATTCCTTCACATTGTTGGTTGCAAGTTTGCCCCTCCCAACAGAATAAATGGACCTTGTGGTCAATTCAAATATGTATGTATGTATGTATGTATATGTATGTATGTATGTATGTATGTATTTAAGGTCTAGCGTTACACTTTTCAGCATGGTTGGCAGGATAGAAACTCAGCAAAAACATGGAAGGGGAAACTATGGGCAAGGAACGAGAATCTATGGGCAAGGAACGAGGGTACAAAAATGGCAACCAGCAGTTCCTTTCTCCTCTGATCACAGTACAATCTCTAGTGCCACTATCTCTGAGGATCTAGCTTCAGATTCTTACCAGGTTTGCTATCTTTATTAGACAACAAGCAAGGATCAGAGACAATTCCTCTTGGCATTTGAAAGGGCAATATAGTACTAGCAATAGCAAGTAGATTTCTATACTGCTTATCCATGAACTAAGCACTCCCTATGAAGTTTACAACATGTAATTGCCCCAACAAGTTGGGTACTCATTTTACCAACCTATGGAAGGATGCAAGGCTGAGTAGAGCATGGTGCCCTGCCTGGGATCAAACTCACAAACTTGTGGCATTTAACCACTACTCCATCAAACTATTACCAGGGTTGTTTTACTTAATCTCTATCATCCCTAGGCTGGGCAGGGTTTGGATTCAAAACAGCTTCAGATGCTGGCTAGCATTAGCTTTCAGCCATCTTGAGAAGTTAAGATTGCCCTCTTAGTTTGGAGTCAGGTACATCAGGAGTAATACTAAGAGAAGCAAAACTCAACCCATGGTGGATAAGAAAGACTACCCTCTCCGAGGGCTATTCTACACATAAGTGTATTATACAAATTGCTGCAGATTTTCACACATTTGCATCTACACTGAATTGTCTCCACTTTCCTGCACAAATTTGTATCCATTTGCCCTCCCTCAGCCGAAAATACACAGACGTGTGAATCCTTGTGAAGCGGATGGATAGCTACATGTGCGTAATGTGTATACTTCGGTGAAAACAGCAATTCCTTTTTCTGGGGAGCTTCAGGAGTTTGCACACACACACAAAGACACACACACACAGCCTGAGTTCCTCTGAATCACATGCGGAGAGAATCACATTCTATTTGAATAGAAATGGGATAGAATTAGGAGTATTTTAATTGAGTGGACTATTTCCACCAGTGTCCTTGTATTGAGATTAAGTATGTAAAGCGCTTGCATCCTTTATTGTTGGCTTTTGTTATTCCCTTCGTAAGTAAGGTTGCTCTTATTTTAAGATATGATAAAATAATTTACAGGGGTTTGGTTTCAGGATTCTCTGTGGATATTCAAGTCCCATTAAATAACATGGCATAGTCAATTGGTGCCCCTTATATAAAATGGCAAAATCAAGGTTTGCTTATTGGAGAATACATATGTATATATATGAGAATATTTTCAAGCCATGGATGTTCAAATGTTCTTCCTTCCCTTGATGGGAAATAAAGGAAGGCCCTCCTTCAGATCTTGGAAGAGAGAGGCTCTCTTTTATGTATGGCTTATAGGATAGTATTGCAAGAGATATATAGCTGGGGTTAATTTAAACTAAATATCCTAGCAACTTGTTCTCCCTGGTTAATGCAGGACACACTCGTCCTCCATTGTTGTTGTTGTTGTTGTTGTTGTTGTTGTCATTACCAGTCGTTGTTGTAGCAACATTTAATCCCAGCCTTTCTTCAAAGGGTACATACTTTTCTTCCCACATTCAGCTTTATCCTCACAACAAACCAGTGAGGTAGGATGGACTGTGAGACAGCGACTGGACCTTTGCTCCCCAATAAATCTCAGTGACTCATTCGATTCTGCTACCACACATTGATTTTCTTTTCACATTCACTGCCATTTAATTATTACCAAAATAGATTGCATGAATATGTTTCCTGACACAATATTAATAATACTAATACTGTGTTAAAACACAGTGTGGGATGCGGTCCTTAAATGTTATCATTTTCAGTATTTTTGCAGTGTTTTGCATTATGTTTGGTAGGAGAGTATGGCTTGTCTTCAGTGGAGACATGAATTGGTAAAGCTGCCAAAAAAGATAAATGGAAAAGACAATGCTGAAAGTTGAACTCTTAGGTGTATTGTAAATGTTTTGTTAGGGGGAAAATCCTTTTTAACTTGCTCACCAGTTAGTTAGTCTTGCTAATTTGCTCACAAGACCATCTTCCGGTATATATTTTACAGAGGAAGAAATACATTCTCATCATGGTGGATCCAGACGCTCCTAGCAGAGCGAATCCAAAGTTCCGTTTCTGGAGACACTGGACTCTGGTCGACATCAAAGTGAGTATCGAGTGTCATTATATTTTTGCCATTATATTTGTCTCTAGGATGTAATAGTGCTTATGGAGATGTTGCATGATATCTTTGTTTGTCATTTGATTGAGGGAGAGCTTGGCTTCTTTGAACATGGTCCTTGCAAACTAGCTCAGGAACTGTGCGGCTTCCTTGTTTCAAAAGCAAGGGCAATGGAAAGTGTCCTACTGTCTGAATTAGGAGGACATGTACCATCAAATGCCCTGTCATTTCCCCTCTGCTGCCACCATTTATTGCATCTCTTGCCTCTCCACCTTCCTGCTGTTTCTGACCTCATAGCTCTCTGTCCTCCATTCCTGCTGCTTCCAGTCCCATTGCTCCTGTCTCCGTTCCCCTGTTCCCTTCTTCCTTTGCTATCACTTCACCACCTTCGGACCAATGTACTCACTTTGAAAGGATCAAGGCTTTGTGGGTACGATGATCATGGAGGTCCCTGTGTGCAGCCATGGCATAAGTAATCTCCAGACTCACCCTACCTCCAATGCTTTGCTACAGGTTGAGTTTCACTTCCCAGGAATTCTGAAATCCAAAACCTTTTTCATGGGTGGCTGAGGTAGTGATGTTTTCTGCTAGTCTAGTTTGTACAAACTTTATTTCATGCACAAAATATTGTATAACATTGCAAAGGCTGTGTGTAGAAGGTGCATGCAAAGTGTAAGGTGTATATGAAACGTAAATGAATTTCGTGTTTAGATTTGGGTTTAAACCATCTCCAAGATGGTTCATTGTGTTTGTGGTTGTTGTTAATCCCAACTCATGGTGACCCTATGAATGAGACATCCCCAAGACTCCCTATACTCCATGGCTTTGCTTACATCCTGTAAATTCATACCTGTGACCTCCCTAATACAGTCCATACATCTGAAGGTGCAGTCTTCCTCTCTTTCTACTACCTTCTACCTTTCCTAGCATTATTGACATTTCTCATGAGTTGTGCCTTCTGATGATGTGACCAAAGTATGACAGTCTCAGCATTATCTATGACATTACATACATATATGCAAATACAGATATTCCAAAATCCAAATAATAATAATAATGATGATGATGATGATGATGATGATCTAAAATCCAAAAAAAAATTCTGGTCCTAAGCATTTTGGATAAGGGAAACTCAAAACGAGTCATTGGGGCTGAAGAGTGGGAAGCAGAGTGGCAGCAGAACTGATTGATTGATTGATTGATTGATTTTGGGGAGCTGAACGAGCCATTTGTTCATGTTTTGACTTATTTCACCCTGACCCTGATCTATTGACTGAGGCAGGGGATACTTCATGGGGATGTTGGCTTTGCCCACAGACCTGGGAGGACACAGTAGTAATTTATTGACAGCCGTGCAGCAAAATACAACAGAATCCAAAATCCACAAAACAGCCTTTTTTGGGTCAACTAAAGAGCATAAAATTCATCTTGCAAGCTTTCAAAACTTTATGGCTTCTTCATCGGGCAAAGAATCATACAGGAGAAGAATGTTAATTCTTCATACAGGAGGATCATACAGGAGAGGGAAAGTGATGGCATTAGAGTCGCAGGCCTACGTTTTGTCTCCGATGTTACTTCCGTTGTCATTTAAGATGGTCTCCATTGAAGGACGTCAATGCAGGCAGAGTTAGCCTGGGTCCCAATGGAAATTACCTTGTGGTTCCTAATAGATTTGAAATTTTATTGCCTGTTGTTCACTGCCTTTTGACCCTGGTCCTCATATGTTTAGTAACTTCAGTTAGTACTTGTCAGCCAGACTTTAGTAGCATGAACTTTAAATATCATGAAATTTGTGATTTGGAAGTTGCTAGATTCAGACAAAACCCTTTAGAAAAGCAGGTTATTCCTTTTTTATGCCTTCTTTTATTTTCCAACACGTTTATTGTTTCAGGTGTTTTCAGCGCCGATTCAATCTAATAATCTTGGTACTAAAGTCTAATTAAGATATCAATTAATTTGCAACCTGCATTTAAAAAAGCACTACCGAGTCGTTCCCTATTATTCTCTGAAATTACTGCCAAGGGCTTTTTGTACAGATACTTTAATTAGACTTTTTTATTGTTAATGGGAATATTGAGCAAATTAGAATTAGATATTAATACTTGCCACGGTGTTGATAATTGGGTGAAGAAATAAAGCATTCGGAATAACTGTAGCAGCTTGTGTACCAATTTTGCTCCTTATACAAATCCTTTCACGGGAATCTTTACACATTCCTTAACAATTGAGGTCTTGAAAGTCTCTCGTTAATGTTAATATTTATTAATTTATTAATCATAAAAAGCTGGAGCTAACATTCTTCCTTCAGTATGCAGATCCTTCCAGTGTATTAACTGTGGCTAATTATTGTAATTAAAAATAACTTTTCAGCAGAAAGTAAAGAAATTTGAAATTCAATGCGGTTCTTCTCTGAAAAGTTTGTGTGGTGTAGTTGCATATAGCATTGTTGCACTTCTGTTTTTCCTTCATACCTACAGGCTAAGCTTGAGAAATTTGCTTGCCTTGTTTTTTCAGAATGGCTCAAAGGCTGAGCAGTAAACTCAAAATAGATGTCTCTGGCCCCATACAGACTGCCAAAATAAGCTGCTTCGGTCACTTGGAGGTATGCTGTTTAAAGTTGGTCCTAAGAGTCCGGAAGCTGCGCCAAAGCTGCGCTCCAGTCCTTAGGACTAGATTGTGGCTTTGGCACAGCTTCCGGACTCTTAGGACGCATGCAACATTTAAACAGCATACCTCCAAAGGGACCCAAAGCAGCTTTATTTTGGCAGTCTGTATGAGGCCTCTCTTATCCAAATTCCCAAATACTCCAAAACCCGAAACGTTCTTCATGGATGGCTGAGATAGTGACATGTTTGCTTTCTGATGGTTCAGTGTACACAGACTTTGTTTCATGCACAAAATTATTTAAAAGATTGAAAAAAAAACCCTGGATGCATGTACGAGATGTATATGAAATATATGTGTTTAGACTTGGGTTCCATCTCTAAGATGTTTCGTTATGTACATATATGTTAATGCAAGCGTTCAAAATCCAAACATATCTGAACTCCAATAGTCTTCTGGTCCCAAGCATTTCAGATAAGAGAGACTCAACCTATATATGCAGGCAAGAGAGAGAAACTCACACTTGTATCTTAATAAAACTGTTAGGAAAGCAGAAGGATTAAGATGTGGGGCACACAATGATATGACTCAATAAAAATCTAATGGGATTAAATTGGGCCTGTTCATCTGTGACTGAACCCTAACTAGTTCTAGACGTTTCCAAACATAGAGCCGCACAGGTGCAGAATTATATGTGTGAGTCTCTAAGCTGGAAACGACTTGAAGGGACACAATAATAAGAACTGTTGTGTCCATTGGGAGATCTCATTGCTATAGACTCTTGCTATAGACAAGCCGTTATAGGGAATAGTTTGTGGTAATTTTGATAGTCACTATGAGCCCTTTCTGTGTGTAAATGTGTGCATGCTTGGGACATCCAAGGTCCTTTTGGATGTCCAATGAAAGATATCGCCCTTGAATTCTTTATACAAGATGCTCCCTATTAGGTTTGAAAATTAATTTGACAGTGTTAAATGTTCAAAATTTGAAAATTAAATCGCGAGCATGATCACTGGTTGCTGAAATTGGTTCATTCATTGCTGTCATTAGCAAGCGTTCCTGTTTTGCTGAATGCGATAAAGGGAGAGGCACCTATTCTGATGAATTCTATAGACCTAATTCATGAAAGCCTATTTTACACTTCACCATTAACTGGAGAAACCAGAAAATTAGGTAAAATCATTAGAAAAAAAAGATAGTGAATCAACAACAGTGTTGATTCACTACCTTTTTTTCTAGTGATTTTACCTAATTTTAATCGATCGATTTGTTCCAAGCAATGCTCTGGCCAAAAACATTCTGACTTTCTCCTGATACAGCCAGCCCTCCATATTCGCAGACGTTTTATCCATGGATTCAAGCATCCACGGCTTGAACATATATTAAAAATATATCAATTCCAAAAAGCAAACCTTGATTTGTCATGTTATATATGGGACACCATTTTACTGTGCCATTATATTTAATGGGGCTTGGGAATCCATGGATTTTGGTATCCACAGTGGGTCCTGGAACCAAAGCCTAGCAGTGATAGTGAACCTTTTAGAGACCGAGTGCCCAAACTGCAACCCCAAACCCACTTATTTATTGCATAGTGCCATGTTCCTCTGGCTTTCTAGTATCAAACTCTGGCAAACTCTATGCTGGGGCGACAGCACATGTGCCCACAGAGAGGGCTCTGAGTGCCACCTCTGGCATGCGTGCTATAGGTTCGCCATCATTGGGCACACTGTATATCTTTATTTAAAATCTGCATTATGAAGCTAAAGCCAACCATCCATTTCCTGCAGCCCATTACTTAGTTGTTACTCCTTCATGCTGAATTCAAGCTTCTTGTAGTTTTCCAAACACAACTTTTTCCTACCAACTTGCATCGTCGCTCACCATTCGCTGCTTATCACCATTGACAAACACTGCTTCTTGAATTGTCAGGAAGAAGGTGCTTTCACTCCAATGCAAAATAATGTATATGTAAAAAAAAAGTGGAATAATATCTTTTGATGACTCTTTTTAAAGCCCTTTAGGTTTTCATGGTAATTTGCCGTGCAAAATTATTTAGAGATAAGAGCCAAATTAGCTCTTAAAGGCAGGAGGTCGATATGTCCCCTTATCCATGCAAGCAATGTTTAAATATAATCAGCCTTTACTCTTCTGCAGCATAATTGTTCATTTGAAATAGCTTTTTTTTAAATTCCTTTCAATGAGTCATTAAAATATTCAAAAGATAATAGAGCAAATTAGAAATAAATTTATCACCTCGTCCTGCCTCTTCTGAGGAGTCTCAGGTAACTCGGAAAAAGAGTTCAACTAGTTTACACCGAGTTCCAGTAAACAATGTTCTCTTGTAAAATTCAGTAGGAAGAATAAAGGGGTAAGTGAAATTATTAAACTGAATCGTCAAGTTAGAAACAAGGCACATTCATGCATTCCCGAGCCTTGCTATTCCCAAATTTAATTTTGGTATACCAAAATTTTGGCCCTCAAACTCTGCCCTCAACTTATATATGAGTTTGACTTATGCAAGAGTATGTACGGCACTCATCTAACCCATTTAAGACCTGTATACAGAGGACCCTTGTTATCCACTGGAGTTTGGTCCCAGGGCCTCCTGTGAATGCCAAAATCCATGGATGCCCAAGTCCCATTAAATATAATGGCATAGGAGGTTTGCAATTTGGAATTTATACTTTTTAACATCCAGCCATGGATGTTTGAATCCATGGCTAAAGAATGTATGGATATGCAGGACTGACTGTAGTGCATCAAGAATTGAGCACTTAGAACAGTGGTTCTCAACCTGTGGGTCGGGACCCATTTGGGGGTCAGAAGACCCTTTCACAGGGGTCGCCTAAGACCATCCGAAAACACATATTTGCATATAGCAATGAAAATAATTTTATGGCTGGGGGTCACCACAAAATGAGGAACTATATTAAGGGGTCGCGGCATTAGGAAGGTTGAGAACCACTGACTTAGAACATAGTCTGGATAACTTTAGGGCACACTTTCTCACTCCCAAGCTTGCTTTCTTCCATTATTAGTGATAGACCTGGCTCCCACGTAAAGGTTTCTTTCTGTCCTGATAGTATACTTTCATCATTTACAGAGCTGCAAATACCATATAAATCTCTGTTGGCTTCTGATCATGCTTGGTTTCAGCACTGTTTTCGTAAAAAGAGATTTCTTTAAGATATATAGTGGGGGAATGGGGTTCGAATTCTGCCTGTCCTGGGCCACAGGCAGGCCGGCCTTTCCTCTTAGCGCTCCAGGTGTTCTCATTACGACGCTTTGGTGCCGGAAGGTGAAACAGCAGGGATGGTAAAGGAAGCAATCTGTTCCGCGATGAACATGGTGCAGAGACAGCTGTTCCTTCGGTGCCATACTATAGCAGTGTGAAAAGCATAACCCAGGAGGATGTTAGGGTAGCAAACTGCTTGAGCGACATGAAGAGCATGGCTGTTTTCATCTTCCATGGTCGCTCAGTCCTCTGTGGATGTATCTTTGCCTTGCACATGCGTGGCATTGTGCAAAGGGAGGGACAAATTAGAGCCCCCTTCTGCGAAAAGTTCAGGTTTCCTCATTCTTCTCTTGAGAATTTTGCAAGCCGTCGATTTTTCTGTTCATTGATTTTATTAGTGCATATTCTTCTTAGCGGCTGATGAATAGGTTCTGGGTTGCAAGTGTCACCATAGAAACAGGTGGCACCTTAAAGCAAACAAGAGCTTTATTAACATTTAGAGGAATGCTTCAGAAATTATGGGGATGTCATTAGAGGCGTTGTAATGGGCAGGTTTTGGGGTAACCCTAGTGCTCTTCTAAAGAACATGGATGGAGTGGGACAGAAGGAAGGGGCATTTGTGAGGATATTTACGGGTTTTCTTTTGAAGTGCTGTGCCAGAGTCTGGGATCAGTCGTCTTTCCAGGCTTCTTTTTGAATGGGATTTTTTACATATGACTTGCACTTGCTCTTAGGTGGGCACTCAATGAGAGTAGGGTTTTTGCTTTTCACACATTAGGGGATATTATTATAACTCGCCAGTTAACCTCCCTACTCCCTCCTTATTCTGGGATGTTATTTAGAATCATAGAATCATGGATGAAACTACTAGGGTCTTCCAATCCAAATTTCTGCCATGCAAGAAGATACCATCCCTCCCTGTGACAGATGGCCTTCCAGCCTCTGTTTAAAGACCTCCACTACTATCCAAAGGAGTTTGTTCCACTGTCAAATAGCCCTTACTGTCAGGAAGTTCCTCCTAATGTTGAGGTGGAATCTCTTCTCCTGCAGCTTGAATTCATTCCTCTGTGTCCTATTCTCTGGAGCAGCAGAAAATAAGCTTGCTCCCTCCTCAATATGACACCCCTTCAAATACTTAAATAGGGCTATCATATCACCTCTTAGCCTTCTCTTCTCCAGGCTGAACGTACCCAGCTCCCATTGATTCAATGATTCTAAGTCGCATGGTTTCCACACCCCTTTCCCTCCTTTATTAGATAAAAGAACATTATGATCAACACAGAAATAACATACAAGCAAAAGTGCATACAAACAGCATCAATACTCTGCGACTTCCTAAAACTACTGAGATACTCCCTTAAATTCTAATCCTGTTAATGTACATACTCTTCTCTTTTTTTCAGTCATACTCCAAAAGATTGATTCTTATCCTACGTAAAATTAAGGACCTACCACCTCTAATCTATAATCTATATAATCTATAATCTTTATCCCTCTTAAACCTCATGTCAAACTAGATACATCTTCCCTATTAATTCCAACATTAATTAAAACTCCACTAAAGCAATATACATATGTTCCTTTTCTTCCGCTTTAATATAACACTTCAATGAGTCCCAATCCTTATGAAAATCATTTAATGAGCCGTTTTTCAACCAACATGTTAATTTATCCATATCTCATATCATTCATATACATATACATTTTCCATTCTTCCACTTTGGGAATTTCTTGCATATGTCATCCTTGCCTTTACTATTATATAGGATAATAATTTCCCTTCTTTTTTCTCTAACATTTGATCTTCAATGATATTCAGGAGGTACATCTTGGGGTATGTTCGATCTTTACATTTAATTTTTTTCCATTTCCGCATGAATACTTTCCAAATATGTTTTATCCTTTCTGCAATTCCACCAACAGTGAAGATAGGTAATTATCTCTTTCTCTAATTCATATTTCAACTGGTGCAGCCTCTCCTGGTTTATGTGTTCTTCCTCATTAATAACGTTTTAGCATCTTAACCACACACTGAGGTCGCTTGGCTACATATATCTCAGAGTCCATCCATGAAACGCTGGAGGGCATGAGGTCCTCTTTTTGTTCTATTTAAATGGCCACAAACATTTCTAAATGCACACTTGCACCTGTCAACGTACACAAATCGGATACATCACCATGCATGCCTATTTTATGCACCCTATCTTTACGCCTTTAAGTGTGGGCCTAGCTATTTGAATGCCAGAGGATGGATTATGATGACATCCGTCCACGTAAGTTCTAGAACTGGCCAACTTCTGACAGTTGGGAGTCGATAGTGTTGTTCAAAATGGACGACTGCCTGCCCGTGTCGCTTCTCCCACCGATACGGAATCCGACAATTACTAACATCTTCCGCCAAGAAATGGATGCCAGTATACATTCCCAACTTTGGCTAGACCATTCTTTGTACCGGAGAGTCCCACCGAAAATGCCATCTCCAGAAAATGACTCTGCCCCAGAGGAAGGAGCTGGGCAAAGAAGAGGAAGGTGCGGTGGCAAGAACATGGAAGACAAGGAGGAGAATGAAACCTCCCGGGCTGACAGGAGACCAAGGTGTCCGGAGGTGAGATGGGCCTAGAGTAGCCATGGGGGGACAACTCGAGACAAGGCAGCTAGGCCCTGGAAATGGAGGCCACTAATACAAAGCATCTTCCAGTGGCAAGGGAGCCTTCTTCCTAATGCCACGAACCCCTTGCGGCCAGAAGCCTAGCCCCTTCTTCCAGCCGGCAGCCTCCCTGATTGGTTGGGAGGCCGGAGGGGGGGGCAACGTTGAGGACCACTGTGACTTGAATTTTAATTTTAATCTTAATTTTCTTTCTTTTAGGGAGGAATCACCTTTTTTGTTAGCCATAGCCAAGTAAACATCTACATGTCATAAAACGTGAACCTTGGAATTTGGCTTTCGTGCAACTGGTCCCCTTCTACCTGCACCCCGATCCCTTTTTGGTCTAAGGAACCTGCAAGATCTACATACATTTGGCATTCTGGTCTGTGACAACGTGAAATCTGACTCCAGATCTTGGAAGAGGGTTGATATTTTGGGATTATATGGACTCCAACTCACAGAAGCTAGCATGGCCATTGGTATTCGGCTGTAGTGCAAAAAAGGAACTTTTCAGTGCTCTGGTCCCAGCCCTCAAGCCTACTTAGCTCCAGCAATGGGACAGTACCACCTACCTTTAAACCATGGCTGTTTAACAGAGCACTTTCACAAGACATTCATACAGGTTTTTCCCCCACCTTGCATGGCTGAAATGGAGGTCTTGAAAAACAAGGGCACATGTTTACCACTGTCGTTTTTTCAGGATTCAACAAACTAAAACCTGTTAATGCTCTTGTTCTTGCTCTTTTTCCACCCAGAGACAAAGGGCATCTAGGGTTTCAGTCAGGTTTTGAAGATCATCTTTTATTTTCTTTGTCATGGCAATACTGTATGATTTTCTCTTGTGGCAATATGCATATTTTCCCATATCCCCTCCGTTTTCCCCCCCTGGAATATTTGTGTTTTGTGTTTTGAACTCTGTGTGAATGCCAATTAAACTTTGTGTTGTGCGCTACTAGAATTCAGAGCTTCAAAATGCACTTCTAATAAGAATGCATATAATGAAATGCTTAAGCTGTCCATCATAGAGCAGTGGTATCGTAATATGATACAATAGTACTCTTGCATCTAATGAAAGAAAACAGTTTCAAATCTAATGGTAAATTCACATAGGATTCCCTTGAATCAGTGAGACTTACATAACTATTTACTCACCGAGGTCCAATTGATTTAGAGGGTCGACTTTAGCTGGGATTTTCAATTTAACTTAGCTCTATAGTTGTTGGGTAGATTTTGGTGGGGCAAATGTTCCTGGATAGAGACGCTGTTATCTTGAACTTTCACCATTTGTAGACTTGCTTTCCAACAATGGACTGGTGGAGCTCCATATCCTTAGAAATAGTTGCATAGCCTATACACTTCCCTAAAGACCAATAATTCAATGGCTATACTCCAGTTGGAAAAAGTACAGGCATGGAATGGCAATTCTGGTAGTTGTAATCCTTTTACTTACAAGAAGAATCTTTGAGCAAGATGCCTTCCTTGTCTGGTTTCCAGACCCTTTACACCAGCACAGCCGAAAGGCAAAAGTAGAACCCCAGTAATAAAAGCAAGGTTATTTCGATGATCGGGTCCTTTATGCAGGAATAAGTTTGGATCTTCAATGCCTCGTCATTCAGCCCATCAGTCTTGAGGGACATTTCATTCATGTTCAGGTCTTAAGATTGCAATTTTGTGCAATGCTTTGGTGTAATGGTTTGATCGTTAGACTATGACTCTAATCCCTACTTGGCCATGGAAACTTATTGGGTGACACTCTCGGTCCCTGAAAACCTTGTGATCTGGTTGCCTTCCAACATGACTTGAAGGCACACAGCAACAACCGCCACAAAGCACCATTGACAACAATGGGACTTATTTCTGAGTCCGTATGCATAAATGTATGCAGAATACGGACCTTTGAATCCCTTCTGTGCTCCTTGTATGTAAATACTCTTAAGGATAGAGAAAAGAAATTAAACGGAGGCAGCCAAATATACATTTTACTTTCACAGTAGAAGCAGACTAAAGCCAGAATGTAAGCTCATATGAAAATACCATGAAGCCATATCCATACCACTAAAAGAAACTTTATTTAAAAAATGAGAGTATTGGCTGCTTTTCAAATAAAGGGAGAATTGGCAGATCTATCTTTGTGTGGAAAAAAATAGCTAATAGATAGGTACACACAAACAAATTGGGAAACCAAGGTCTGATGAAATAAAGCAAGGAGGGATAGGTTAATGGAAGAAGTAGGAAAAACGTTCTCCAAATTACTGTTCGTAATTCCATAGTGGCACTGTTACTCCTGCGTTTATGTGGTTGATTGTCCAGTTTAAATGTAGTAAGAAGGTAAGATTAAAAATAACAATGGTCCTAAGAATAATCCAGACATTCAGATTAGGGGAGAGCAAGAAAGTAACTGGCAATGGGTCGACTACAATCACACCGATCTCAAGAACTGGTGACCAAACATGATAGTCCCTGTCCTTGTGTATATGCATAAACATTTGCAAGCACATATCCATGGTCACAAACTCATGTGTATAATATTAGAAACAATGTATTTTCATATTCCTTCATGGGCTTTGACCAGGTCCCCATTTTTGCCCTTGAGTTGTACCATGTCATTGATATGGGATGTAGCATGTTGTTATCATAGGGCCTAAATATGCAAAAGGCACCACCAGATCCTGTCTGATCTTGAAAGCTAGGTTGGGTAAGCCCTGGTTAGTACTTGGACGGGAGACCGCCAATGGGTTCCATTGCTTTATGCTACGTTTCAAACGAAGGAACTGGCCAAATCACCTCTGGAATATTCCTTGCTTAAGAAGACTCTATGAAAATCATAGGGTTGCCATACGTTGACAGGCAACTTGAAGGCATACACACACATATACATACACATACATGTTATTATCCTAGGCATACATGTTTACTTTAATAGCCTCCGAATTCATCTTTCTCATAGTTTGGCTTTTAATTTGCAGGCCCTATTTCATTGCAGCTCCCTGCGGTGTCAGTGAGACAAGTTGCTTCTTTGTAGGAATATTACAGATGTCATAGTGGCTATATATGTATTGTTCCATCTCGCTATGGCCTTTTATCAGTGACTCTCTGGTTATTAAACCCAGTGTTTGAAAGGAGAGGGACGTGGTGTCGTAACTGATGACTGAGACCCTTATATAACATGTTACCATGGTTTGTGTCATAACGCTTGCATAAATTTTTCTGAAACCTTTATTAATTAAGTAAATCCCAAGGAGATAGCCATCACTTTGCATAAAAGCATATAGCTGGGATAGATGATAAAAGATACCCCTCTGCTCCCAGGCTCCTTCCCACAAGATATTTGGTTGGCCTCCCTCTCTTTTCTCTCTCCAATGGTAGGAAAACATCTTTCTGTTTAGGCAGGACTTTGGATCTCAAATCATGTGGCAGAAGGATGTTTTCAGTGCGGTGGGGTGCGCTGTGCTTTTATCTTTTAACATTATGTTTTGAATGTGCTTCAAATGGTTTTTGACTATGTGATTTTTAATAGAAATGTTGGCTTCCTTGTTTTTAAACTTTTGCATAATGAGCTTTTAGTCGAGCTTTGTTTTAAGTTGTTGTACGCATGTCAAAGCCATGAAGTCTGCACTAGTCAGAATCAGACAATGATACGGAGGGAGGTTTAGCTGAATTAAAAAGGATTAGGCTCTTCTAGGTGCTATTTGGGAGCTCTAGAGAGACAGAGTGGCGTAGTGGTTTGAGCATTGGACTATGACTCTGGAGTCCAGGGTTCGAATCCCCACTCAGCCATGGAAACCCACTAAGTGACCATGAGCAAGTCACCTGTTCTCAGCCTCAGAGGATGGCAATGGCAAACTCCCTCTGAAGGACCATGCTGAAGAAACTCCATGATACATTCGCCTTAGGGTCGCCATAAATTGGAAAAGACTTGAAGGCATACAACAACAACAACAGAGTGCTATTTGCCTCCATACCACCATGGCAACCTAGATATACCTTAAATGTTCCCTTTTTAGCATCACATTGGCCATTTTAGCTGCCGCATCACACTGTTGACTCATGTTCAACTTGTGGTCTACTAGGACTCATAGCTCCCTTTCACATGTAGTCTTGTTAAGCCAGGTATCCCCCATCCTAATGCATTTCATTTTTTCTGCCTAAGCGCATTAGCTTATATTTCTCCCTATTGAAGTTACAGTCAGCCCTCTTTATTGATGGATTTTTTTATCCACGAATTCAAACATCCACGGCTTGAAAATACTTTAAAAATATACAAATTCCCATAGGCAAGCCTTGATTTTGCCTTTTATATAAGAGACACCATTTTACTATGCCATTATATTTAATGGGATTTGAGCATCCATGGAGTTTGGTCTTCACGTCCCCAACGGATACCAAGGGCCCACTGTAGTTAGTTTGTTTATCAGTTGAAGTTTGTTAGTTTTGTCCCAGCTTTCTTTTCTAATCGTCAATAAAGCTTTTAAAAAGTCCACTCGGAATGACCAAGGCCTTTCAAAAAGCAAAGTTGGTAACAATGCCAACTCAGCTTTGATTATATGGCATTGCAGGGGGTCGGAATGGATGCCCCTTCGGGTCTCTTCCAACTCAGTGATTCTATGATCCCCTTTGAGATCTCCTATTTGCAAAGTACCGACCAGTTGACACTGGCCTAAAAAAAATCTGTCACTGAGACAAGATCTTGCTAGCGGATTTGAAAGTTTCTCGCTGGCATCCGAAGAACTTTCCTTGCTGCCTAAAATGGTGCTTTTTAATGGTGCTGTCGAGTTCCTGGAGTGGGGAGAGGAGGGGAAATTCTCCAGAGTAAAGCAACAAATCTCAGTTTTTGTGCTGATGCCTGAGCTCCATGTGTGAAGGTGGCACAGACCAGCCCCGGGGGCACATTCTTGCTGCAACAAGTTTCTGTGTTTAACAGGTTTTCCATGAATTGTATTAGAAGTTGAGTGTCAACTGTTATTATTCGTGCCCTGCAAACAGATGGGGTTTAATTGCTGTTACTGTCAGCCTTGCTGTAAATATCGCTGGGGGGGAAAAGAGCTCTTTGGTTAATTGTTTTAAAATAAAAGTTGAGAAAGTATGTATGGAAATTATAGATCCGAACGTATTGGAGGGATCAAACTGTTTATATTGCCTTTAAATACAGTCTTTAGTCAACAGCATTAGGATCCATGAATGGCTGAGAGATACAATGCCGCCCTACGGCCTCAGATGCCGGAACAATATGACAGCAGTGACTTATTACAGATGGGGAGTGGGAAATGTGATTGGCCAGAGCACTAGAATAATAGAAGAGCTAATCTTTGTAATTTCATGGGCACCATTAAGGCAAAGTGCTGCTTTTAAATAGCTTTGGGGAGAACAAGGTAACATAGCATAGATTGAGAATTAAGACACATGCATGCTGGATAGCAGCAGCGTATGGCTTTGCTAAGTAAATGCATATGACAAAGTGTGGAGGGGGTCTGTGTCACTAGCAGAAAATATGTGAAAGAACGGCACATTGAATATGTGTTTTAAATTTGTATATATGCCCAGCTAAATCCATAAAAGCAGGGACCGCGGTGTTTTATGGCCATTGCACTGAGCCGTTTGTGCACATTTCGGAACAGTTTCTTAAAATCAGCCTTGGCAAAGCGGGCAATGTTTCCCAGAAGGAAAACTGGGGTGCATGCAAGAAGGGTAGCCAAAAGGGTATGGTCAGAGAAAAAGAGGGCAAAAGTGATTAAGGAGGAGGAACACACAAAATTAACATTTAAGCAGAAAATCCTTTTGAATGCATGCGCTGGATTTTGTTGTTGTTAAGTGCCTTCAAGTCGTTTCTGACTTATGGCGGCCTAAGGCAAACCTATCATGGGGTTTCCTGGGCAAGATTTGTTCAGAGGAGGTTTGCCATTGACTTCCCCTGAGGCTGAGAGAGTGTGACCTCCCTAGGCTCACCTTGTGTGTCTCCAGCGTTATAGCCACATACGCAAACCACTGCACCATGCTGGCTCTCTGACAAAGGTTATGCAGCCAGTATAAAAGGCAGCTCCGAAGACTATAGTGAATCACTTTTCCTTCCCTGCTTTCATTTTCACAGCAGGTGCCTACTTTATGCAGATTGAAGTTTAAAAAAATGTTTTTTCCCAGGATTTTTCTATTTCATTTAACATGCCGAGGCTAATAATTTGCCTCAATTCAATAAAACAAAGGTTACAAATACTTACTCCAGTGTTTATTTAAACGATGCCTTGCTAATTAGCTTTTTTTCCCCAACAAGGACAGGATAAATTGGAATAAATGTATCCAAATGGAAATGTTGCACGCTTGGATGTCAAGCTCGTTAGTTGATGGACATTTGACCAGGATCAGTAGCTGGGATCTTTCCTGGTATAGTTCAAGCCGTGATTCAAACCAGGCCTTTTACAAACTCCAATTGACTTATTATTACTACAGAGGTATTGGCGGCATCAAGTAGTCATTTCAGGGTTGCTATTCAAATGAAAGACAAATATATGACCCCTGAAACTCTAGCATTTTGGGCCTGTAAAGTGTAGATTTAATTAAAAGACAAGCCAGAACAGAGCTGCATGAATATGAGCCAAGAGGGTGACACTGTGTCACTATTCTTAAAAATTCAGTTGTGTGGTGTATACTTTCAAGAGCCAATGTGGTGTTGTGGTTTGAGCACTGGATATTGGGAGACCAGGGTTCAAATCCCTGCTTAACCCTCTGGGTTGTCCTAGACCAAGTCACACTCTCTCAGTCTAAAATGAAGGTGAAGGCAACCCTCCCCTGAACAAATCTGTCCAAGAAAACCCATCAGAGGGTCATCTTAGAGAATGACAACAGGTTTATACCTTTGTGTCTTCAACCAGGGGGTTTATCACATGAAGGAGATCAGGAGTTTATCCTATGAATATCCCGGAAAAACAAAACAATTTCACATGATGTTGCACAAAAATCGCCATTAAAGTGGCCACAAGGAAGCATTGACATGCAACTTTTTACTTTTGGGATTTCAGCAACAATGCATTTCCAATATCACTTTACTTGTGCAATTGTGTGTGATAATCATTCATGCAATTACTCACCATTTTCACTTTATTTTCAGGATGCTTTAAATGCGCTTTAATCTCTCTTTAATGCCGAAATTAGCCCCAGTGTGATAAACTCCCAGGTTTGTAAAGTGTGGGGAAAGTGAAACGGCTATAATTTCTCCCATGTCTTTCCATCTCTTTTGTCTCCCACCATGGAACCTATATTGAATGAATGAATTTATTATCACGGCACATGGCCAGCACCACCCTATATTGCCATTTGATGTGTGTGTGTGTTGGGGAGGTATTATTACCCTTGATCATTACTATGAATTTGGGGACACTCAGTGCTTTGTATTTTCTTTCTGTTCTAATAAATTGTTCATAGTTAATAGCAACTTCCTTTCATCTCCTCCTAATTGCTTGTGCTACTTATACCTATAATCTGGCCCCTGCATGGCACCATAAATTCTCTAGCTATTGGAGAACAGTTGCACAACAGCTGCCCACATTCCCAGTTGGCTGTTCTAGTGTTCAGACAGAAGCATGGAAACATGTCCTTGGAAAAGGCAGACAGGACTTTTCCTCTGCAGCTCTCCAGAAACAGGAAACCAACGATGCAGATTTCAGAGTCTCAGTTGAAATTTCATGGGGATCAGGTGCTGCAACACTGGACAGACATAGAAAAGACTTTCATTGTATGCATGCAGTATAGCAGAGATGTTATACATGTACATGGTCTCACACATGCATAGAGGGAAAGATGTGTAGTCATTAATGCAAATGAATGAATGAATGAATGCAAATAAAGCATTTGTTGTTCAAAAATGGGGGACCTACTATCGCAGTCTCTTTAGTGGCATTGATTTGTTAAGGATGCAGATAGACTAACTATGGGCCCGAACAGACAGGCCAAAATAAAGCTGCTTCAGATCTCTTTGGAGGTATGCTGTTTAAATGATACATGCATCCTAAGAGGCCAGAAGCTGTGCCAAAGCTGCACTTTAGTCCTTCGGACTGGAGCGTGGCTTTAGCATGGCTTCTGGTCTTTTAGGATGCATGCATCATTTAAACAGCATACCCCCAAAGTGACCTGAAGCAGCTTTATTTTATCAGCTGGAGGGTCAGCCAAAAAGATGAACAAATGGGTTCTAGGAAAGACAATAATGCTTGGAAAGCTGGAAGGAAGCAGAAGGTGAGGAAGACCACATGCGAGATGGATAAACTCTGTTAGGAAGGCCACAGGTATGAATCTGCAGGACTTAAGCAGAACAGCAGAGAACATGGGGTCTTGGAGATGTCTCATCCACAGAGTCGCCATGAGTTGGGATCGACTTGAAGGCAGTTAACAACAACCTTGCATCAAGTTCCCCTTACTAGGGCAATTGCAGCGAGAAAATCTTGGTTCTTTTCCTATCAGAATTTGGAATTCCTGCCTAGGGAGGCGGAAAACGTTTGTTCTTAAACACCTGGGGGAAAAAGATACTCAGCTCACTACTAGCTTCCAGGCTACGACAATGAAAGATAATCAGATTACACATCATCATAATAGCATAATTCATGTAAATATTTACTCATTACATAGTATACCTTACACAAGACTGCAAACACTGTTGAGTGTAATATTTATATAGGAAAAATAGTAATGCAACTAATTGCTTATGTGTTACTTTTGCCTTATTCTCATTCAGATGTGTGCGCAGCCATTCTCGACATTAGTCAGTCTTAGCGTTGTTTATGCATTTATCTTCTTTGTTTTACAGACTGGGAATGTCGTCTCAAATTATTTTTGAGACCACCAGTGCCCTGCCATCACTGAACACATTATATTCAGAGCTAGGAATACTTTACTAAGAATAGTAATTTTATGCAAAAGGAACCAAAATTATGTAGCAGTGAGGAATGAAGGCTATTAGTATAATGCAATTTTGGGGCTAAGTACACATAACTTTGATGTTTTGAAAAAAAGTACGTGAGGGAATTTATTTAGTTAGTTATTTGACTTATTTGGCTTTCCAAATATGAGTTTTCACCAATGTTGTTTACAAATGAATGAAGCAATACAATATGCAGATATACCTCCATTGATAAATTAGATTACCTCTTTAACAAACAAAAAAATTGTTAAAGGATTCCAGAAGCTGAAATAACATGGAAATAATAGAGATAGGTTCCTTTGTTGTTGTATGTCTTTAAGTGGTTTGTTAAATTTATGGCAACCCTATGATGGGGTTTTCTTGGCAAGAGGTATTCAGAGGAGGTTTGCCATTGCCTTCCCTTGAGGCTGAGAGAGTGTAACTTGCCCAAAGTCACCCAGTGGGTTTCATGGCTGAGTTAGTATTCGAACCCTGGTCTCCAGAGTCACATACAACGCTCAAACCAAAGGCCAGCTAAAAAGTTAGTTTATCCAAAATAAATCACATGTGAAATGAAAGAACCAGACCAGGTTAGCATTTTGAATCTTCTTGACCACTTGAAAGGATTCTTTCTGTCTTTTACCAGCCTTCTCCTTTCTTATGATGCCATTGCTGCTAAAAGAAACATCCAGCTAGACAGAGAACAAAGAGGAAACAAGGGTCTGGGAGACATAAAAGGACTGTAAAGGGAGCTTCATAGTCAGGGGCTTTGTCAACTGAAATATGCTTCTACATTTATCTATACATTTATGAGTTATCCTTTGGGCCGAATAGGGCCCCTGAGTCAACTTGGCCATTTAACCTTTAAAGCAATTTAAATCGCTGAAAATATTAGAATTTTAAAACATCATAAATAGAACAACAAAGACGCTTAGAGTCTTGCAAGGAGTGAAATGTAAGATCTAGAATACCAGGGAGAAAGTCAAAAAGGTTTTAAGAGAATAGCTTATCCAAATGGAACAAAATTAAAGGGGCTGCATGAAGATATTGCGGTGAATTACAAAAAGCCACAGCGGTATATTAAATGTACCAGAACCAGAAAGATCAGGCCCTTGTTAGCTGTTGCACTTTCAGAAGATAATGCACATTTTAATTTAATCCCTCATTTACAGGGATTAGAGACTTGCTTTTAAAGGGGAGGTTGAAATTCTTAGGCGTGGAATGTGCACCGACAGATTCCAGACTTTGTATAGCAGACCTACACAATATTATATTCATGTAAAAAATAATTCATGGATCCAGTTTCCTGTATGAAAAGTAGGTCAATGCCATTGCTATCCATTCTTATGAAACAAAGGTAGAGGAAGCTGAAAAACCTGGTAGTAAACAGAAAATATTTCCCAAAGGTATATACTTCTTTAGATGTATGGTGAGTGAGAGTAGAGTCAAGTTCTCTAGTGGCAGAGCTGTCTATAGCTTCATTTACTTTACTTCTTTTATATCAGTTACAGACCAGAGTCTGGGCATTCAAATAGAAACAAGGGGTTGTGTGGGTTTTGTAGTTATTGATCCACTGTTTTGCAATGCCTCTCAATGATTGCTAGGAAACATCATTTTGACATAAAGCTCAGCATCACAGAATTGGTGAGCTTCCACTGTTACAGAACCTTAACACTCCTTTTAGAATTAAATTTTCTGGTGGACAGAATAAAGCTTGTCCATGGAAATCCCATTTCTATGTATACTTGTGAAAGCTGGACAGTGAAGAAAGCAGGTAGGAAGAGAATTAACTCATTTGAAATGTGGTCCTGGAGGAGAGTTTTACAGATACAGCAGACTGCTAAAAAGAGAGATCAATTGGTCCTTGAGTAGATGAAGCATAAATGTTCCCTAGATGCCAAGATGACTAAATGGAGACTATATGTGGAGACATCTTGTAGCACCTTTGAGACTAACTGAAATAAAGAAGCTGGCAGCATGAGCTTTGGTAGAGAGACTTCAGGCTACTTCTGAAGTCTATGAAACTTCATGATGCCAAATTCTTTCTTTCAGTTAGTCTCAAAGGTGCTACAAGGTCTCTCTACATACTGATTCTACAGACTAGCACGGCTGAATCTTTAAATGGACACTCTTGTTCTTTGGATGTATCATGAGAAGACATGACTCATAAGAAAGAAATTAATAATGCTTGGTAAGGTAGAAGGCACCAGGAAAAGAGGAAGACCACATTCCAGATGGATGGACTCAATGAAGAAAGCCTGAGTCTGCAAGACCTGTTGATGGTAGAGTGACTTGGAGATCTCTCATTCATTAAGTTGAAGTTGACTTAATGGCAGTTATCAATAACAAACCCATTTTTTTCTCCAAGGTTCTCCATATACTTCTCAGGTGGTCTCAGTGTGGAAAACCAGAACTTCTTGCCCTTAGCAGTAGATCTGTTTCATGTGACTTTGGATGCAGAGGGATGTCCGAAACCCCTCTGTTAGTTGGGTGGGCTGCGTACTTGAAGGACCATTGTTCATCCCAATGCCAAAACCTCAAGGACCCATCTAAATCGTAGGGCAGGAGATGGAGGAGATCTCAGAGCATCTTTCCGCTTTCTGCAGGTTTACCTTGTGGAAGAGTCTCTAATCAATGATTAATCAGGCATCTGTGTCTGTGTGGGAGAGCTCTGTGTTGGAGGAGGGAACTCCTACAGCACCCTGGTCATGAATCATTTGAAAGGCAAATTCACTTGGTTTCCAAGGGAACATGAGAAAGGAAGGGACTTCCCTCGCTGGAGAGACTCGTGCTCTGATGCCGCTGAGAAAATTGCTCCACTTCTTTTTTTTAAATGAAAAAAGAGTCAAAGCTGTGACTAAGCAGCAGAAGTTATGTAAAGTGCAGGGGAGGGCCTGCTAAATCCTCTCTCGGGGGAGCATATGGGGGCCTTCCACCTACCAGGCAAGGAGACAGCTGCTGTGACTTCCTTACTCAGAGAGAGCAAGCCCTTTTGATCATGTACACAGGGAAAGGAAGCACAAACCATGACGGGGATGAAAAGGAAGGGCATGGAAAGGGGTTCTCCTTCCTAGGTGCTGGCCTGTTCACTAGGCACAAGACACTTTACCCCACAGTGGTGGGAAGTCCCACTCAGTGTACCTGCAAGAGATGCTTTACTATCCCTTGGAGAGGTCTTTAGTTTCTTGGGTTTTTTTCGGGGTATGTGGCCATGTTCTAGAAGAGTTTATTCCCGACGTTTCGCCAGCATCTGTGGCCGGCATCTTCAGAGGATGCAACTTTGCTTTTTCAACCTATAGGGTCTCATCTGCACCTTGACCCGAGGGGCTCTTTTAAATTTGCAGCCATGGAAATTATGACATTTAATGAGTACAGTGGGCCCTTGGTATCCGCTGGGCTCCAGGTCACCCCTCCATGGATACTAAAATCCAGGGATGCTCAAGACACATTAAAAACAATTTACAAAGTGGTGTCCTTCATATAAAATGGCAAAATCAAGGTTTGTTTTTGGGGAATTACACTTTTTGGAATATTGTCACTGTGGCTGGCATAACCTGGGTATGGGTGCCCAGAAATGGGGGTGGTGGACTCCCTGCTCTACCTCCCTTCCACCATCTTGCTTGCCTGCTATCCTTCCAGCACCAGACCGCCCAGTCAAACCACTGCTGGAGGGCAGTACTTCTACCTCCGGCCAGCCTATCAAGATTTAGCATGTCTGCCATAACATACCCGGAACGGAAGACACTACAACTCTCACAGAGGTGTCCATTTTTGGGAATGTGGTGCTGCAGCTTCCAAATAGTCCATTCAGGGTCTAGTGTGGCTATTACTGGGCAAGCAAGAAAGAGAGACAATGCCCTTTCTCAGTCACCCAACTGCCAAGCCATTCCCACCAGGTTTGCCAAACCACCAGTGTACATCCTTCCTCTGGGGTGTCACTCGGTGCAGTCTGCACCGCCTAGTGACCTTTTTCCTCTGGGGTGTCACCCAGTACAATCTGCATCCCCCTAGTGATGCCCTTGAGTACCATCTGTTTCTGCACGCACAAACCAATGGAGAAAGCTAGTTGTTTTTTTAAAGGACTCAGACCTTGGAAGCAACTGCACAGCTGTGTGACTGATGCTTCTACTGACAGAACAAGATATGCCACTCTGGCTGCACAGCTGTAGAGACAGAAGGTTGTGCTGAGAAATGAGTACCAAGCTGTCAGGACTGCATGTGGGGCATTTACCTTTGGCATATTATCCTATAATATATTTAGGGAGGTTAGACTTCTTCTACCATTTCAGCGTGCATTTCTGATCGAAATAGTCTTATCCGATTCGGTGAATTTGAGTACTGAATCAGGACCACAAAGAGTTTTCCCAGGTTAGCTAACACAGATTACTGCATGTTCATGGAGGGCTTCAGCAAAAATATGTCTCACTGCTCTGTCATCCCTGTTCTAGGTGCTTATTTGGCAGATTGCTAGGAAATTCTCAAGGAGAGAAGTATCTTTTATCTTTATTTTTTAAAAAGGCCCCTACTAGAGGCTCCAAAAATTGCTATCACTCTAGTAAAGCCTATTCTGGTGGGACATGTTCTGTCATAGCTCTGGTGCTCATGTGTGTGTATGTGTGTAAATGTACCTTGCCTGACTAGCAAAAGCTTCTAGCAAAATGTTACTGTTGATCTCTCTAGTCTCTCACTAAGGACATTATCACATGAGGCTTTTAAACTGAAATTAAAGCTGGAGAATACAGTTGGCTCTCTATATCCATGGATTCTTTATCCACAGATCCAACCCTAAACAAGTTTGTTTCTATTTTCTCAAATAACATTATTGCAGTTAGACCGGAGACATGTGTATTAATGTCCTGAAAGGCCAGATGTGGATTTCCAGAACAAAGCGACCTCAAACTCCGCGGCAGCATCCTTATTACAACTTCTGTGTTTCAGTCTTATATTTACTGGTTCGGAAATGAATAAAAAGATCAATTCCTCCAATAGCTGTTGAATAATTTAAGATATGATTTCAAGAACTTGATTACAGAATACTCATGCTACTAGGCGTATTACTATGTAATCAAACTCCATGTGGCATCTCCAACATAGGAGGCAAAACCTATGCTAAACTTTGAACAGGGGATGATTCCTCCTATGAAACAGTGTTAAGTGTGGCTTCTTTGTATTGGACCAAGACTGTATTAAATGCTGGAGAATACCAATGGTTTTATTTGTGAATGTTGCAGTTAGACCTGTTTCCCATCTAGCTGCACCCATGTCAGCCAGCCAGACTTATAGGGAGACATCCCCCTTGGTAATATTTTGTTGGGTACAATTATTCAAAAATGGGAAATGCTTGAAACACTATTCCTTTAACCCTTAATATTGACATAAAGGCATTTATCATCTGTGTCTACATTCAAGCTCCTTGTAATGTTGCTAAAAGCATGTCAGGCCAGATTTAGGCAGATTGGCCCCATACAGACAGGCCAAAATAAAGCTACTTTGGGTCACTTTGGACGTATGCTGTTTAAATGATGCATGCGTCCTAAGTTTGGAAGGTGTGCCAAAGCTATGCTCCTGTCCTTAAGACTGGATTGTGGCTTTGGCGCAGCTTCCGGACTCTTAGGACACATGCATCATTTAAACAGCATACCTCCAAAGTGACCTGAAGGAGCTTTATTCTGGCCTGTGTGTATAGGGCCATTATCTGATAAGCAAAAAGAAAGTGTGGCTTTGTCTGTGCTTGGTGTCTTATTTAAACCCTATTGCTTTTCCTGAAATGTTAGCCTGCCAGGAATCTATCAAGTGGGCACTGCACTAGCCTGCCAACATCATATCTGTAAGGACCAAGGGCCTGGTTTAAACAAGATGCCAGGTGTACGCAATGCTACACGACTATGTTCCTGTCTGTTGGCATCACATTTAAATCAGACCCTACCAGAAAGGAAGACCTCTCAGACACTGTTTTACTAGTATCAAGAAAGTGGGCACTGCCAAGATTGACATCTCTGTTATCACCCATCAGTTTCCGGAGAGTTTTCTCTACTGGGGATAATTCCGACAGTGGAGTGCAGTGAGCCACCATCAACTTTCCTGAGCAGATTTCCAAACTGTTACACACATTTGTGGTCTCTGCCTCTCCAGTGTGAAGCTTTGAGGGAAGTGTTAGCAATAAATTTGTGTGACACTACATTCATCCCCATGGCAACACATGCTGCACTCGGAGTTGGCAAGCTCACTCTTACTTTAGATGCCATTTAAGGGTTGTGGAATGAATTAAGGAAGGAGTGGAATCATGCTGTTCAGATGTCAGATGCCTTCCAAAAAACATGGGTGCTGAGATATGTGGGACAAAGAGAGTCAATCTGAGTTGACCGCAAGGCTATTTTGACACCTAGGAAGGAAGGCATAGCTCCATGATACAAACCACAGTAACTGACACAATGCTTCTGGGATTCTTGATTTATGGGATTTTTGATTCTTGATCCGATTCCTGAGTCAACATGGGCAGACCTGAACAATGCTAACCTTTTGCAGGGGCACAGATGGTCCACTGAGGATAAGACATTTAGTGTTGCAAATATATCAGTCACTACGATCTTTATTCACAAATAACTAAGCCTGGGTTACATGTGATACATCCAGTGGTAAAAGCAACAATGTGTGTGCCTTCATGTCCCCTGGTGTCCCCATGAATTTCCTAAGGTTTTCTTAGGCAAGGAATACTCAGGAAATAGGAGCTGTTAAATAAAACCCTATCACCCTGAATATACCTGCTCTTGTTTGACTTTGACATTGAAGCAGATTGAATCTGGTTCATACCTGGGTGGGAGACCACCAGGGAATACCAGCAATCTCTTGACAGGGCTAGAAAGGAGTACTTCTTGCAATATTGGAGCCCTGATGCACAATGGTTAAATGTTGGTACTGCAGCCACAATGTTGTAAGTTCGATCCTAGAGGAGGGCTCCAAGGTCCACTCAGCCATCCATCCTTTTGTAGGTTGGTAAAATAAGTACCCAGCTTGTTGGAGGCAATTGGCTTACACATTGTAAACTGCTTAGGGAGTGCTAGTTCACTGATAAGCGGCATAGAAATTTACTCGCTATGGGTATAATCTTGGAGAGCCACTCCCCATCTGAACTAATAACACTGTGCAAGATGTAGCTGATAACACTGTGTGAGATGTAATACTGTGCAAGATGATCTGACTCAATGTAAGTCAGCTTCCGATGTTTGTGTATACAGTACTATTGCTACATAGGCAACTGTCCTCACTAAACTCCTGCCAAGTAGGATCTAGCCTCAATGCTCAAGGATGTTGAATGCTAAATTTGCATACATTTGAATTAGATTTCAAACCCATCCCGTCGTTCTTTCCCTCCACCTCTGTGAGTAAGGGCACAACTGTTTGTATATGATACCAAAGCTGATAACTATTGCCTAAGCCATGTACTGGTTAACATATACAGGTCTTTGTGCCAACTGGAGCCTAGAGAGAAAAGTAACAATTCACTGGAGTTATAATTCCATTGTCTTGTTAGGAGGCCGTACTTATAGTACAGTTGTCAGGAGCCATATATTCTTAGAAGAATACTGCAGTTAAAGAGAGGGAGGGAAGTACCTGTGTTGGATCATTGGCGCATGATGGTGCTATGCCATTCGTGCCAATTAGTAGGGAGTTTGTAATTTTTACAAGGGATAGGAACCCTACTAGGATGATGAGTGTGCCCTTCAGACTTGATGCAAGGACTCCCGGAAGCAGAATGACAAAAAGCCTATTTCCAGAAAAGGGAAAGCAGAGGAAGCTGTATCTCAGAGGAAAGCCCTCGCTTTCGCTCCCACTCCCAAAGCAGCAGACAATTGGTGTCTGAACTATTAGTCATCGCAGTAAAGCCGAGGCTGCTTCCCTCCAAAGCAAAGCCTGTCCCCCTCTTACAGGCGAGCAGCCTGAATGTTTAATTGGCGTTCCTCATACCTCAAGATGTATAGTTTTAAATGAAATGACAGGGTGATCAAAGCACCGGAGCTGGAACCCAGGAGCTGCAGGTTGCTATGGAGCTCCTGGCTTTCGAATTAGAACATGCAACGCACACTATGGATAGATATCTACTGTACATATGGAAATGAAATGGAAAAGAACTGGTTCACTTTCAGTTTCAAGTGTCAGGCAGCTGTCTGTGTGTCGGCACAATGGGTATTGTTCCTGCCAGCTATATACCTTTTTCACTTCAGCTTCTTCAGTGTAACTTGTATGGAGGCAGTAATATGTAAAAGTTAGAACCAGAGTGGCACAGTGGTTTGAGCATTGGACTATGACTATGACAATTCCCAGCTTGGCCATGAAATTCACTGGGTGACTATGGGCAAGTCACACTCTCTCAGCCTCAGGGGAAGGCAAGGATAGCCCTCCTCTGAATAAATCTTGCCAAGAAAACTACATGATATAAGGTGGGAAAGACTTGAAGGCACCCAATAACAACAACAACAGAGCAAATGAGGATGGGAAATCTCCTGGAATTAAAACAGTTTAATGATCCATATAGTATCCTGACTATATATATTCTATATTTTTAAAATGTTAGAGCACAGGTAAATAAACTGTGGTCCTGGGACAGCATGCAAGTACTCTAAGACTTTCCGCAGCCTCCAACCAAAGCTTCCACCTTTTGGGGTGAATTTTTCCTGGAGAGAAGCCTTTAGGAATGACAATTCACATTTTGAATATATTCAAAGGCTTCTGTGCAGTGTTTCACCATTTAAAAAAACACTATTTTTCAAGGCTAGACGTGAACTTCTGGCCACTTCTGGGTTTGCTTTTTTGGCAGGCCATGCAGTCCCAGGAGGATACTATGGCAGAAACATGGCCCTCAGATCTGCTGAAGATGTCCTTACATAATGTAGTGGACAAAACATTTTTAGCTGTTTGAAGCAAAGCAATAAACATTGCCCTCACAACCCACAGAAATCAAGGTACATAGTACCCATAACCAATGAAGCTGCACTGACATATGAAGCAGAACATCTCATGGGCAACTCCACCAAATACTGACATTAAAATTACAATGGCAAATCACTGTTTGCACCATTTCTATGACATTCAGAAGCTGCTACCTGAGCTAGCTCCCTCACTCTTGTCTATTGACAGGGCCAGCCCAGATAGAGAACAGCGGCTTTTAGAAATATTGGGATTTTAAATTTAATGAAAAGCTGTGCTCACGTCTGATGAAAAGACCATAAATAATTTGGGAAAATACTAGTCTTTTATTTTAACTTAGCATTGATATTTATATTTTACAAATGGAGAAAGTGCGATTTAAGTAAGATACAAGAATGCACTGAATCAGCAAACGGTGCAGCTGGGTTGGAGATACCTGTATTCATCTCTCAACACAGCTTTATGCAAATATCAAATTTCACCACTTGTAGTGAAGATATATAGGTTGCTCAGCTGCTTTCAGCAAGCTACTTTTAATTATCCAATTTTAATGCATTCCCCAAATCTTTACAGGTTGAGTGTTCCTTATCCAAAATGCTTGGGATCAGAAGTGTTTTGGATTTTGAAGTTTTTCAGATTATGGAATATTTGCATATCCTTAATGAGATAGCTAGGAGATGGGATCCAAGTTTAAACATGAAATTCATTTATGGTTCATATACACTTTATACACCTAGCCTGAAGGTAATTTTATACAAGGTTTTTTAATAATTTTGTGCACGAACCAAAGTTTGTGTACATTGAACCATTAGAAAGCATAGTCTGTGCCACCCATGAAAAAAGTTGTGGATTTGGGGATATTTGGGGTTTTGGAATCCCGGAGAAAAGAGACTCAGTCTGTGCATCATTTTGACTATCTTGGCATCCTCACAACGTTTTTGGAATGATAGTGAGATACACTGAATTCTCTTTTGGAAATCCATGCTTTAGAATTGCTGATTCAGGGAGTGATATTTTCTTTTCCCCATTTGTGATCTGCAATCCAAATTCTTTCCCTTTGGCCTTCCTATTTAGAGAAAAGCAGTCGGTTCACCCTCATGACACAGAGTGAATAATGAACAGGAGAGAACTATTACAATGCTCCTTGTCATTGTATTGCTCCATGGAAGGAGAATGGAGGAGGGAGGATTGTGTAATGGTCTTGTTTACTTTCCGATAGCAAGCAGATTATAAGCATGGATATTTGCAGTGGTGTGATGCCTCTCTGGTCCCTGAGCAGCAAGGAAATGTAATAGGAGGATTCGTCTCCCACACTTAAAGATTCTGAAGTGCTGAATATATAATTGGGTTCTCTTTCCTCCTACAAGGTTATCCCCAGATATGGGAGAACACCATACAGTACAGTCTTTTATCTGTTCCAATTTCATTTGAAAGAGGGAAAGACTTTTTGCTTCTGCTATTCAGAAAACAGCCGAAGCATTGACATGCTAGAGGCATTGGCAACTATGGTTCACTCTTCTTACTAAAGATGTGGTTAAATTTGGGCACTGGGTTGTTGGGTCTGAAATACGAAGGTGGCTTCTGTTGGAGCCAAGGGTAATATGATTCAGAGACCTCATTGTTGTGTGCCTTCAGATCTGTGACTTTCAGAGACCCTAAGGTGAACCCATAATGGGGTTTCCTTGGCAAGATTTGTTCACAGACGGTTTGCGTTTACCTTCCTCTGAGGCTGAAAGAGTATGACTTGCCCTAGGTCACCCAGCAGGTTTCCATGATGAAGCAAGGATTTGGACCTTGGTCTCCAGAGTTGTAGTCCAACGCTGAAACAACTACACCATTCTAGGTATCTCCAGGGGCCTCATGCCCACCTTTTGCAGCCCTCCAAAGCCTTTTGCCAGTCCCCCCTTCACCAATAACAGTACAATCCATGAATACCCAGAAGTTAAGCAACTGTGTTTGTTGTTGTTGTTTGCCTTCAAGTCATTTCCAACTTATGGCAACCCTAAGGTGAACTTATGATTGGGTTATCTTGGCAAGATTGGTTCAGAGGAGGTTTGGCATTGCCTTCTCCTGAGGTTGAGAGCATGCGACTTGCCCACGGTCAACCAATGGGTTTCATCAGGGACGTAGCCGGGGGGGGGGGGGGTTCTTGGGGTCCGTACCCCCCCCTTCTGATAGAAAAATGAATGGTGTGTGCTGCTGCGCCGACACACCCAAGCCCTAATATAATAGTGGCACTTAGTCTGGAACCCCCCCCCCTTCCTAAAATCCTGGCTACGTCCCTGGTTTCATGCCTGAGCAGGGATTCGAACCCTGAACTCCAGAGCCATAGTCCAGCACTCAAACCACTAACTATGCCACACTGTATGGGGCTTATTTCCTCAGTAAGTATGGATGCAGCTGGTGCCTGAAACATCTTCATCAATTAAATGTCTTTTGAAGAATCTATCCAGACTTGACACAATATATTACTCTTCTTGATAGAATATCATGGTGGTCATTGTGATAGTGATGGCAGTGATGATAATGATAATGGGCCCGAACAGACAGGCCAAAATAAAGCTGCTTTGGGTCACTTCGGAGATATTCTGTTTAAGTGATGCATGTGTCCTAAGAGGCTGGTAACTGCGCCAAAGCCATGCTCCAGTCCTAAGGACTGGAGCACCACTTTGGTGCAGCTTCTGGCCTCTTAAGATGTGTGCGTCATTTAAACAGGATACCTCCAACGTGACCCGAAGCATCTTTATTTTGGCCTGTCTGTTCAGGTCCAATGTCAGTCATTTTGAGCCAAATGCTATGAAAGAGCATCTGATTTCCCAGCAGATTATTTCATGTTTGCAGTGCGCATCAGCCTTGAATGTCTTCTTGAGCACATAAATCCAAAGGTAAAGTTACAGGACTGTAAAACACATGAGTAAGTGAACATGCAAAGTAATTTCAAATAATAATAAGTTGGATGTTTGGAAGTCTTTAGTATCTATCTCACCGGCCATGAATCAGAGGTTTCTGGGTGATGCAATTCTGTCCTGTTTACCATCCCTTAATTCCATGCTATTTAAACCGGTAAAACTGCAAGTAGTCTATTCACATGAATGGCTTCAGAAGATGGGGGATCTTATTCCTTGCTTTGGATTATGCTTACCTTTAGGAGGAAAAAAGGAGACAAAAATGGCAATGGCACATTCAGCCAATGGGGCAAAATAAATCCTGTTTGGAAAAGGCCTGAATACTTCCAGATATAAGTACATGAAGACAATTGCTATAGTAACACAGGAGAGAAAAGCAATTTGCTAAGCGCTCTACTTATTAACTGGTTTTCTTGCTGGCCTCTAGTACATCAGTAATTTTATGCAAGATTTTCTGGGGCCAAGAAGCCTGGCCCTAAGACTTGGATTAAACAGCTTGCATAGAAGGGATGAATGAAGTTAATGAGGATTTCCTGCTGAATAAACTAGCTTCCCCCCCCCCCCCCCCCAGCTTACCATACTACACACAAGCATATTGCTTAACATTTCTTCAAGCATGTGCTGCTTCTTAGGTAGATGCTGTTTCCTCTAGCAGCAAAGCCTTCTAATGAAGAGGATGGACATGTTGACAATTTCAAAGTCTCTATTGCAGCAAAAATTGTATTATTCCCACCAAAAGCACACAAAGCTCAGTGCTTGCTTTTGAAACCAAAGCGTCTGCACCAGGCAAAAATGTTTAGAAATGCATACGGAAATGGAAAGGGAGAATAAACAATGTTAGAGTCAATGATATGTGAAGAAGAGTATGCACACTATTGATTTAGGGTGCTCCAAGACTCCATACATTGTGGCCATGGGCTCAAACCAAAAAAGGAAATAATTATAAATAGAGTAATATAAATGTGGTTTTACTAAGCAAATCTTGCCAAGAAAACCCTGTGATAGATTTGCCTTAGTGCCATCATAAGTTAGAAGTGACTTGAAGTCACGCAACAACAACAACAACAACAACATATTAATTTATGAACATAATTCCTCGTTGATTCGGACCCTGGGGATTTGATCTCAAAAGTAAGAGTACAGAATAGGTTTGCTGTGTGATCATAGGATGTGGTATATTCCAACTTCACTAGTGTTAAAACTTTAAACATGAGCAAGAGGATTGGGGAGAGGTACTTATATACCACAGATGTAAAAACCAATATATATACCACAAGGTCTAGATTGTTTTGCTGCTGGCTCTGCCAACTTTGTTGTAGATGGTTTTTCTCAACCTTACTTGCCTTGTCACTACTTTCTTGCTACTTTGCCTCTATCTACTATTAATTGTGAGGACCTGCTCTCAGAACTGCTAAAGTCTGATCCTTTAGGTTCCTCATCAGCCTTTACTGTGCTCCGTATTTTTATGTTGGCAAGATCCTTATATTAATATAGCATGTCCTGGATGAAATAATCTGAATCTACTTGCTTATGGAATTACACATTCAGTTGGTCTGTTGTGTGAATGTTAGTGATTTTGAAAGCTTATTGGCTTTTACTTGCTTTTAGAAACTGAGCTGCAGGCGTAACGGTGGCTTTTTGATGTTGTTCAATCCATTTGCCAAATTGCTTTTTTTTGGGGGGAGGCATCTTTTATTTACACTCTCCAATCAAATACCTTGAAATTAATTTAGCAAATCAGATTTCAAATCAATTTATTTATTCTTCAAGAAGAATCATTATGTACTTTATTACAAATGGAAATCAACGCGTACTTTATTTCACCTAAAACGAAAAGTAGAATATTTCTGATTAAATTAGATATACTGTCTGAATTTAGGAAGAAATATTCTATGCGGTTTTATTAGAAATATGGCATATATTGCTGATGCTTGGAGGGACAGACCTGAGATAAAATTACTCTGCAACTACTGAAGCCAAATCCTAAATGTTGAAGTGGAAATCCATCTAACTTTTATGTTTGCGGCAGGGATTGGCATTGTCACCCTGCATTAATATGGAAAACAGTATGGCCCCATCTATTGATTATTGATACTGATCATTATTGATAATGATTGTTGTCATTATCGGAAGAATCCAGTTTACATCCATCCCTATGGATTCCCCAAACAGCTGACCAATAAACAATTGATGCAGCCTTAGAAGAATGATACGGAAGTGACCTGTACAATCTCTTCTTTGGGTCCTCCTTTCAGCTGGCATGCCTCATGGGCACCAAAGGCAGATCAGTTTAGGGAACCAAAAGACAGTCGAGTGAGCAACCAGGGAAGAAGACAGAGACAATGGAACGAGAGATGAGATTGAGGAAAGCCCTCCAGTAGTTTCCTATGATGAACGGAGCTAATTTTTGTTTTAACAGTTAGCTCGGTAGCTAAATGTGAGGCTTTCCTCCTTCGTAGCAAACCTTCTCCCACACATAGGCAAATAGGCTGCATATTTAATTGGAATTCCTCACACCTACAGAGTAGAGCCTTGTCAGTAGAAATATAGACCATTGCCAGCTGGCATCCCCACATTCCACCCACCTTGTCTTTTAAAAAGATATCCTTCCCTCCTCCCCACTCGCTACACCCACAAGTCTGTGCAGATTCATCTCTTCTAGGCAGCACTGAGTTTGGAGAGGGCTGTATAGGCTCAAGAAGCAAGGTTGCTGTCTATACTGGTCAAAGGGGCTATACAGATCGTCCCTTTTACTGGCCGGATCGGCAACCATGTGCTGCGGCACCAATCCGGCCTCCGTAGAGCACAAAAAGAAGCCGGAAAAACTGGGTCCTTTTTGTACCCTCAAAGGGGCGCCATAACTGCCATCATGCGGTGTGATGACGCCCCTCTGGTGCTGGTCCATCCAAACAGCGCAAAGGGGCATCATCATGGCACATGCCGTGTGGGCCAGCGTGTGCCAAAATGGTGCCCTGGCGGCAGAGTCGTGGCATCCAATGCTGTGGATGCTTGAATCCATGGATAAAGAATCCATGGATACAGAGAGTTAGCTATACAGTATATATATTGAAATTTTATTTTCTGCTTCCTTTCCCCCTAAAAATGGTGAAGTAGTATCAAATGTGTGAGAAGAACTGCCATTCGTTTTAAACCAGCAGAGGTAAGCACAGACCTAGATTGCAGTTAATCTAATAAAGAGCTTGAAACAATGGCTTAAGCTGCTTCTTGAAAGTAAAGACCAGTGAGCAGAGTTTAAATTGTGATAGAGATTCAGCTTCTTTCACAATGTGGAAACACTTTATCTTTCATCAGCTGGCACAGTTACAGCGCACACACCAGCCGTCATATGTTCAGCAACTGTACCTTGCATGCATTGTGTACCCATTAAAGGTATCAAAATTTGTTCATTTAAATTTGCATCCCAGATGATTTGGGCAGGCAACAGCGTGTTTTCAAAAATAAATACAACAAGCAAACAATAAGCCAGTTTGAACAGACTGCTGATGCCATTTCTCCACCTCAATTTTGAAATTGTGTTCCATACTAAGAGATGTGCCCTGGGTTTTGGCAAAGAGTAAGCTAAGCTGACAGGGTTCATTCAGAGTAAAGTAAGGATCATTTGAATTGCTCCATAGAGTATCCGATTTACTTCTGAAATGTCTAGTTACTCAACTTCTCCCAACACTTTCTATCATGATGCCAATGGAGTGCATACTTTACAGGACAGCAGTGTTCCATCTAAAGGTAGTGCCTGTCATATACAGTGAGACAGTCAAATTGGCGGCCTATCCATCCATGGATTGGAGCTGCCATGGTTCACCCCACCCAATATTAGCCAAAAGCCAATCCTTCAATAAAACTATAGTGTCTAAATCAAGAGAAGTAATAGTACCACTATTCCGCTTTGGTCAGACCTCACCTGGAATATTATGTGCAATTCTGGAGTGTATCTAGAGGAGGGCAACCAAAATGGTGAAAGGTCTGGAAACCACCTATGAGGAGCAGCTTAGGGAAATGGGTATGTTTTACCTGGAGAAGAGAAGGTAAGGGGTGATATGATAGCCATGTTTAAATATCTGAAGGAAGGTCATATTGAGGATGGAGCAAGCTTGTTTTCTGCTGCTCCAGAAACCAGGCCATGGAGCAATGAATTCAGTTATAGGAAAAGAGATCCCAACATTAGAAAGGACTTCCTAACAGTCACACTGAAGGACTAGAGAGTCCTAGAGAGAACATGCCACTAGGCCTTTGTAGCTCCTCCAGCACAATTCTATGGTCAATGTCTGGCAGATGTTGACCACAGAGTTGCACTGGAAGACCTAGAGATTGCAAAAACCAGCGGGTGGCTAAGGGGGAGCGCGAGGCGCGGGGAGGAAAGGGAAGCACTAGGGAGGCGGTCGACGAGGAGGAACGAAGCCGCTGGGAAGGGGAAACAGGGGGAGGGTGGGGGGAAAAAAGTGACACGGCGGGAAGGAGACAAAGCATGCGGGCGATGGGCTTGGGGGAAAGAAAGAAGAAAAAAAGACGAATGAATCTTCCGGCGGAAGCCGCAGTGCCGAAGTTGGCGAGTCGGGCGATCGTGATGCGGGCCCCGCGGTACGACCAACGTGGAACATGGGGGGCTACACCACAGTTAGAGGGGGGAACGGCAAGTGAAGGGGCGGATGGAGGGGAGCCCAGTGAGGTCACCAACCAAGAAAGCTTAGGAGAAGGGGGCAAGGCAGGAGCCAGGCAAGGGGGATGCTTCCAGTAGCGCGAGGGCAGAGCGGCCGGCATGGGTTACAAAATAAAAGTGTTTTGTGGGGTTTTCGGGCGTGGCTCGCGTTCTGAAGACTTTATTCCTGATGTTTTCACCAGCCATCCTGGCTGACATGTTCAGAGAATGCTGGCATGGACGGAGTGGGGTATACAGCAGCCCTTCTTTTACGTTCCTTTTTTCATTACATGTATTCAAGCCTCCCCGGTTTGAAATGTTCAAAAAAGTATACCTTTCAAATATCAAATCTGTTTCATTTTTTCCTTTAAGGGACACCATTTTTCTATGTCATTCTTACAGTATTAATGTCGCACTTGAGCTCCCATGGATTTTGTTTACTGGCGGGATCTTGAACCAAACCCAGTGTATAACAAGGGTCTACTGTGTGTGTGGTGTGGTTTGGTGGGGGGGGTGTGTGTGTATAAAAAATATATATAATATACCTACTGTGGACCTAATGTGTGGGAAGAGTGATAATGTTAATCTGTGTTTGTCACCGCCAGCAGCGCTGCAAAACATCAGGAAAAAACTCTTCTAGAACAGGCCACATGGCCTGAGAAATCCACAAAAAACTATGGATGCCAGCCAGTGAAAGCCTTTGACTTCACAAAGCAAAAGTGCACACATGGAGAAAAGACTGGATATCCGGAACCCGTTGTGCAAATCAAGTCTCTATCCGGAATCCAAAATCCAAAGTATCCAAAACCTAAAACGTCAGGGACAGCTGAAATAGGGCCACGGCTTTCCATATCAGTGTACAAAATATAATATTAATAAATTGCCTTCAGGCTAGTGTCTATGATGTACATGAAACACACATAAAGGGTTGGGTAGACTGTGTCTCACTCCCAAGATATTCCATTATCTACAGTGTTCACAAACACAGGTATTTCCAAAATCCCAAATACTCTGGTCCCAATCAGGATAGGGAGACTCAGGCTTTACTCCTAGTTTAAACGGCCTTCCAAGTTCTAGTCTTCTTGATTCAGTCAGTCCCATCCATGATGGCCGAGCCAAGATATGGAAAACTTGAAACTATTCAGTGTCCTCATTGTAACTTAAAAGTTTATGATCAGATATGGCCCTTCATTGTACCGTAGCTCACTGAGTGCCCTTCAACTAGGAATTCAACTTCGGCACCATCTCTTGATTCATTTGGAACTATCTCAACAAGGTTTTTATGGTGCAGGACCTACAAGTGTTAGCAAAGTGCTGCTTCGAGTCACGTGGGAGTATAGGTGTTTCAATGATGCATGCGTCCTAAGAGTCCAGAAGTCACACCAACACACGCCCAACCCAAGGACTGGAGTGGTGGCTTTGGGTGGCTTTTGGACTCTTAGGACGCATGCATCATTGAAACACCATACCTCCACTGGGAATCGAGGCAGC
>NC_056527.1:124202257-124265056 GCF_019175285.1 Sceloporus undulatus | reverse complement strand
GAAGCAGCTTTATTTTGGCTGTCTGTAACAGGCCAGTGTCACTCTCTTTGTCTCTGTCTCTGAGAGATCCTCTGCCAATGCAAACCCACTCCCCACTATTTATTCTTCTTGCATGCCTTCATGTCATTTCCAACTGATGGTAACTATAAGGGATTTTCTGGGGCTAAGAGGGTGTTTCTCAACCAAGGTTTCCATGACAGAATGGGGAATCAAACCCATAGTCTAAGCTCAAAAACTACGCCATTTATTTATTTATTTGACACGGGAAATCAAGCCCACCAAGAACACCAGAAACTCTAGTAGATACTGTGTTATTATATTCACTATACTAGCAAATATGAAAACCCACATTCATCTGACTTTAAGGGATGGAAACATATCTGTCTGTTATTCATCCTCTGCTCCTCTCTGTTGTCATGGATAAGTGCATTTTTCATTCTCATAATTATTATGGGATCTTGATGCCATATTGTCTTAATGTCACAAAATCATGTCTCTAAGGGTTGCTTTTAGACCTTATTGGCACCAAATGCATTTACTGAACCCAGTTCATGAATATTAAGAACTGGTGATGAGTGAGAAAACTGGATATCTGGGGGGGGCTTTGCTGGGAAAAGGCTGGATCCATAAATGCTTTGCTGAAGCATGTGGATGAATGGGGGCTGAAGGTTCATTGCCGCAGGTGTGACAAGCACAGGGTGACCAAATGTCATCGCCACAAAGGAGGACAAGGCACCGCAAACTGTAAGACCTTCTAGAAATACATAGGACTTTACAACATATAAACACGAATTCATTTCATATGGTTTGTTTGCAGCCATATTACAGACTCTGTATTTTATTATGTACTCAGACGTATTTTTCCGATTTGCTCCATTAAAACGCCTTGTTGGCTTGCAATATACTGTACTTACAGAACTCTGAGCAAGAGAGACAGATACTTAAAATTGTACTTTACTACCAACCCTTGACTGAATTTACATTTAAATTGTTCCTTTTGCTTGTCCATTGGGCTGAAATTAAGGGGAAACCCCTTTGCATTGTGTCCTCAAGCAGCCCCTTGGCCTAATATATTTGCCATCCTTTTCCCCTCCGAGAAACACATCCCAGCATTTCACAGGATGAAACCCTTGCTAGTTCAAGTATTACCAGACTGCTATAACAATAAAGACACAGTGCCTTATTTTCTTAATGGCTGCTGAGTGTGGCACCTTTTCCTTGCTCTTGCCACAGGGCAGTATAGTTAAAATGCTTGATAGTCACTGTTTCCACTAAGTCATATAACAATAGTAAGTTACTACTGACCTGTATCTCTTTGGTATGTTAGCAAGTGGGTTTTATAATATGAGTTGAGGACAATCGCTATATATTATGGTGCTGGGAACCATTCATCCTTTTCAGTTAACCATATACTTTGTTCTGGGACTTGGTTTTCCTATGTTTCACAGACTCATCAGTCCAAATTTATTAAAGATGCTGGTGGAAACAGAGCCTTTCTCTATTATCGGGGGGATCTTAAGAATAAAAGACTTCTGAAATTATATTTGTCATTAGCATTTGATTTATGGTTACTTTTATTCCCCAGCTGCACTTTTTTAGACAAGAAAAGAGCAAAATCTTTTACACTTTTGGAATAGCTATAGGGTTGGACCCAGGGGTTCAAGCAAGAGCCCTGGGAAAGTCCTGTTCGGTGATTACTGCTTCGTTTTAATTAAGACAAACATGCCCAAATCCAGTCTCTAGTAGTTAATAAAACGTACCATTCCAGGAGGGAGTGTGCAGATTTTGCATTTTGCTTAAACAGACGTTTCCCCCACCATTTGCCCTTTTTATTCCTGCCAATTTAAATCAGATTTTCCTTTTTTTAAAACAAAAACTCCGAGAACAATAAGCAAATTCCGGTGCGAAAAAAAAGGAGAAGTCATTTTTGTTAGAAGGGGAGAGGAAAAAAAAATCTGCCATTAGAAATGCTTGATGCAGAGCGATGCTAGCAAGGGGGGGGGTCCCGATATATCAAAGGAAATATACAGCCGGTTTAAAACTAATGATTGCCATATAATTAGACGTGAACCATTGTGCTATAAATGTGTATTCTTCGGCGTGCTGTGATTTTACTGTAAGAGAGAGAGAGAGAGAAAGTGAGTGGAAGAGAAAGAAGAAGGAGAGAGAGAAAAATGCAGAACCCAGCAACATACTATAAAAAGAACTCTGTTGACTTTTCTGCTGTTTAGTATTCCTTGCCTGTTCTCCCCTGGGAGTATGTAATTAGTGCTTTATGAAGAGTGCATTTAAAGCAGTTTAATATTCACCTCATTCAGTCTGAAACAATGTGATCACTGCTTAGACAAATCAGTGCTCCTTACTGACATAATCTGTCAGTACATTACCTCTGAAAAGACCTTTCAAGAGGCTTGGATGTTAATTAGTTGTCTATCATGTATAAACAGAGCAGTGAGCAGAAGGGGCTTTAACAGGCCAAAGACACACAGGGCAATGCGTTTCTCTCGCTGCACGTTCCTGGTTTCGTTTCCCATCAGCCTGTCTGCACATGGACGGCGCATGTGTGCGCGTGGATAAGAGTGCGAGTGTGCCTTTGTGCATGCACGCCGGCGTATCGATGGGATGTCAATGTTCTTTTATTTCCTCGGCTGGAGCGCATTCCAAAGCAATGTAACCACGCACACAAAAAAAGCCCGTACCAGGCAATGACAAAAACTCTGTCGGAATCATGCCGATTCAAGTCCTTGCTTACAAATGCGATCTGTGGCACAGCCACGGTGGCAGATGGCTAGTTGACTTTGTGCGAGAGTTTTCACACACTCCAGGATGGCAGCCTGGGTTTGTCGCAAACTGTGCGCTCCACCAGGAGCTGCGGCGTAACTTGGTTCCCCGAAGAGGGTATCCGTATGAGACAAATCTGTCACATCCACACACAATGTTTTAGGTATACCCAGAAGATGTCTTAGATGTTAAAATACAAGATACAAAGTGTGCATTGACCCTCTCTCGTGCCACGTATAGAACCTCTCCAGTGAATCCAGGATTGGAAATTCTGTACCAAGTGACACTCATCTCAGTGTCCTGTAGCTTAAAAGTTTCAAAAGAACGCTTAGATCATTTCATATGTTATGTATCCCCTACAATACATAATGATTGAATCTATGAGAAGAAAGATAATATCAGCAGTGAAATTTAGAAAAGAAAATGCAAAGAGTTGTAGAAGCAATTTGCAATACATCTTTCTTTTTTTACAGGAATAAATATAAGAATATGCAACATCCAAAAGGACAGAACTGGGAGGATTTAACAATCCATATTACGTTTATAGAGCCAGCTTGGTGTAGTGGTTTGAAAATTGGACTACAGCTCTAGAGACCAGGTCTGATTCCCCGCTCAGCCATGAAACCCACTGGGTAACCTTGGGCAATGCACACTCTCTCAGCCTCAGGGGAAGGCAATGAAAAGCTCTGGACAAATCTTGCCCCCCCCCCAAAAAAACCAAAACCATGATAGGTTCACCTTGGAGTTGCCATAAGTCAGAAACAACTTAAAGGCACACAACAACAACATGTCAGAGATTTGAGATGAACGAAGATTGTGACCAGGTGATTTGTGTGCCTTAGCTAGCGCTCAGGCTACTGCTCAGGTGTTACATTTTGATGGAAATATCAAGTCTTCCATTCTCTTATCGTTCCTCACCTTTAAAGTGGACCTGGACTTGAGATTTCTTCAAACTGAGCTTTCAGGTTGCACTTGTATTAAGATCAGGGATTGTCCTCTGTAAAATGGGACACTTGGCCAACCTAATCTTTGGATAGGTTTTGATGTTTCAGTTAGCTTCTGTTAGCCAGCTGAAGACTGAGGTAGAATTCAAAGACATGCTGCTTTATCACATTATGTTAGTCTTGAAATATCGGTATGCAAAGGGATTTTGTAGCACTTTTGAGATGAACTGAAAGAAAGAAGTTGTTAACATGAACTTTTGTAGACTGGAGCCTGCTTACTCAGTTGCATTTTGGAGACTCCAGAGAAAGTTCTATGTAAGCTGTTGAGAATGTCAACTGAAATTCAAAACCTATGGGTATGGAGATAAGGTGGCAAGTTCAGTTTTAACTATGGTCATTGGGGTAGAAAGACAGAAGGAAGGCTGTTGCAATAAGCCAAGGAGAGTAGATAGCCTTATGAATGAGTGTTCGAATATAGTTTGGGAAACAGAGATGGCTGAAGATTGGGGTGGCCATGTGTCCCCACTTTGCAGACACAGCTAAACAGAAGGGAAATTTTCTTAAACATTTTATGGTCTTATGGCTGGAGTTTTGTTTTTGCTCTCCATAGTTGGATAAATGAGTTGAGGGGACACTCTTGAAATATTGGCCTGTCTGTAACAGGTCATTCTCTCCCTTAATGAAGGGCAAGGGATCCTACAGATATTATTGCTGCTCCCCAGTCTTTCACAATACTGTCTGTTATTACATAGTTGCTGCTTATGCATAGGCCATTTGAAAACCCAACAGCATCAGAGAAGAATGGTGAAAACTCCCTCTCAAAAGATGGGCTTATTGGGCCAAGAGTATGCCTTTCTTCTCAGAACAAATATCTCCTACAATACGGTCCAACCTCTGTCTTTAATTGTTGCATCCATGCATAGGTCAATGGTACTCCAAATGTAACCGTATTTTAACCGGAGCCCTACTCTTATATAAAGCTTACCAGATAAAATAAGCTTCTCTCACTCTCAGTGCTGCAGATATGGATGTCTGGGTGATGAGCAATAAGCTGTTTTGTGTCATTCTGTACTGCTGTTCTCATTGCTATGTTTCAAAGGCTTTAAAGCTGTTTTCAAGTTCTTTTAGAAGGATACCTTATTTAATTGTTTTTAAACTCTTTTTATTACAATTATGGTTTTAACCTTTTTGTTTCTTTATTTTAATCTGTGTCATGAGCCACCTTGGGTCCCATACTGGGGGAAAGGATATAAATTCAATAAACAGTTGATATAATATGACTTCGGCAAGACTGCAGCTGCCAGAGTTTTCCAGTTACAGGTTGAGTCTGCCTTATTTGAAATGCTTGGGGCTAGAAGTGTTTTTGATTTGGGGTTTGTTTGTTTGTTTGTTTGTTTTGGATTTTGGAATACATGTATTTGCATATACCTACATGATGAGATGTCTTGGTGATGAGCCCCAAGTCTAAACACAAAATTCCTTTGTGTTTCATCTACATCTGATACACATAGCCTGAAGATAACGTTATACAATATTGTTAATAATGTTGTGCACAAAGAATGCAAAGGTGTCACTGTCTCAGCCACACATGAAAAAAGCTTTGCTTTTGGAAGATTTTGGATTTCGGGATTCTGGATAAGGAAGACTCAACCTGTCGCACGTCCATCGGCCATTCTGGGTGTTATAAGCCAAAAAAGTCATTTCTCCAAGCTTTGCCAAGAGTACATCTTTATAAAGTGGTTGAACATCACTCATTTTGAGACCATTCCTATCCAGGTGAACAGGTAATGCTGATGAAACACTTGAGTCCCTAAATTGGGAGGGAGGTGAAATAATAAATAAAGTAATAATTAATTGTGAAATCGAAGGCTTTCGTGGACAGCATCCATATTTTTTTGTGGGATTTTTGGGCTCTGAGGCCATGTTCCAGAAGAGTTTATTCCTGACGTTTTGCCAGCATCTGTGGCTGGCATCTTCAGAGAAAGATGCACCCCCTGAAGATGCCAGCCACAGATGCAGGTGAAACGTCAGGAATAAACTCTTCTAGAACATGGCCTCATAGCCCGAAAAACCCAGAAAAAACTAATAATTAATTAATAATGATGATAAGAATTGCATTAATACATTTTTGCTATCCATCTTCTAAGCAAAGACACTGATGGACCAGATGGGGCCACTCTTCTTCCTTCGATGGTGACCCTAGTATTTACTCTGAACTGTATTAGGAGTGTGGCCGCTCTTATTCTTTAAGTCTGATTATCCCCGTCTTCAGTCACTTTGTCAAGTTAGCCCACAGGGTCCGTGAGCAGCCCCAGCTGGCCTGCAGTGTCCTGTTATCACCTCTCTCTTAACACATGGACCTATGCTGTTATTGTAATCTTCTTTCAAGACCTCCAATTCATTCATCTTTTCTGAGCCACGGTGTGCCTGTGAGAACAGCCCTGCATGAGAAACTGAATGAACAAGATGGGACAGCTGGTCAGACAAGCTGCAAAGCTTCCTACCATTCATCCTGCCGTGGGAGATCAATTGATCCAGGCAGTCTTTAACTCCAGGGAGGCTTTTAGCTGAATAAAACGCTGGGGCAGGCTTTACAAAATTCCTGTACTCTCAACTAGCTGGAGGGACGTTTAAGTCTAATTCTGCAAGTGATGTGGAAGAAGGGAAGGATGAGCTGTAGCAGTCTCTGCTGTACATTGTGGGCGCGTATGTATTTACTTAGTGTGCACACACATGCATTGGGGGTCTTTGGGATGATGTATCCTTACATCGGTTCAGTGTTCAGTGTGTGGAGAGTGGCAGAAGCAGCTCTGCAGATCTCTTGCTTTCGCTTAAGAACGCACATCTGGTGAATGAGACTAGCCTTTCACTCTTTACCCCAGTGATCCAAAATATTCAGGATTGTGCCCCGACAACCTAACAATCCTCTGAGTGTAGTTTCATCCAAATTCCACAAAATAGTGCTACTTTTATGGGCCCAACCAAAATGCACATTGCACATGTTGCAAGCTTTCAAAGCTTAGAAGCCAGTGGAGCTTTGAAAGCTTGCAACATGTATAATGTGCATTTTGGTTGGGCCCATAAAAGTAGCACTATTTTGTGGAATTTGGAGGATACTGTACTTTGCTCAATGGCCAACACAGCTACCCCTGGATAAATCCTCTGAGTGGTTCACTTTTCCCTAATGCTTGCTTGCTTGGTTTAAATTTATATTCTGCCTTTCTCCAGGGACCGTGGTGGCTTAATGTTACTTTCAAGGGATTTTATCACCATGGTATTTAAGGGACATAGAACCAGCCTCTTAAGTAACATAACATGGTGACCAAGCACCTTCTGTTATGTATTAACATACCATCAGTTTTTGTGCAATGATTCAGGCTGAGCTTGACTCAAATCTGAGCCAATCAAGGGAACGTTCACTGCATGCACCCAAGGAAGTAGACCAAGGCTATGAAAACTCATGCTACAATTTATTTCCCACATTTAGGCCTGTTACAGACTGCCAAAATAAAGCTGCTTCAGGTCTCTTTGGAGGTATGCTATTAAATGACGCATGGGTCCTAAGAGTCCGGAGGTCGCACCAAAGCCACACTCCATTCTTAAGCACTGGAGTGCAGCTTTGGTGCAGCTTCCAGATTCTTCGGATGCATGCGTCATTTAAATAGCATACCTCCAAAGAGACCCAAAGCAGCTTTATTTTGGCAGTCTGTAACAGGCCCTTGTCTCGAAGATGCTGCAAGATCCCTTTGCATAGTGATGTTCCAGACTAACACCATCATGTCTCTGATGTATAGGGAAAGAAAGAGACAGTGATAACATCTGAGATCCCAGTTACTCTGGTTTGTTTGTCCAGTCTCATCTATCATCTACAGCCTTGTGCTCCTTGAAATCTGAAATGAAACCTTTCCAGTTTGAAATTAGGCAAATAACTCCTGTAATCTGGTATGGACAGGGAAAAATTTGCCAAGTGTGGCCAGTAGAGGGCATGCTGGTTGGCTTTGGAAAAAAATCAGTTGTGTTTTGTTGTTTTGTTTTTAAATTTGGCCAGGCTGTTTTCCAACGTTTTTCTTCATCTGTTTCAATGGAGAAGTGTTTTGTAATACTGTGGCTTAACCCACCGCAATGAAGGACTTATTGGGCATCTTTCTGTTTCTGCCTCTGCATTATGCAAGAAAACGGCTGCTTATCCCTGGACATGTTGAATGTCATCCTACATGAGTTACTACACTGATTTACACTACTTATAGATGGACAGTTGTTACACTGCATTGCACTATTTGTGGATGGACAGTTGTTCATAAATGGTTTGTTAATTACGTGATGCAATGACACAATGACACAATTAATGACTGGCCAGAATCTTGTTGATGCCTTATTTGTACAACTGTTGATGTCTTGTCCATATATAACGTTTCCTATAGAAGCAATTGGACATTTTTGTCCAGTGCAGAACATCCACATTCAGTTCAAGATGGTGGAAACCAAGGTGAACGCGAAGTGCTCTTGTGCGCATGCAGATTCGCATTGGGTTGTGCATTCTGTTGCATATTTGGTTACACAGTGTTGCCGTTCAACACAAGGGCTGCATAGCACAATCAGTGTGCAAATCTGTATATGGAGCATTACACAACACAACTCTGGTGTAGCATCTCAGCCATTATCATTGTCAGAGTCTGGCTTTCTCTTCCATACTGCAGAGATTCCATGAATTAATAGAGGAATAAAGGGAGGGGGAGACTTCAAACAAAATGTTCGCATCAGGAATATATGTAACATGCTTATAATGTTGACATTTAAGTTGCTCACATTAAAATTTTTATATATGTATAACTTTTATTTACTTGAGATAAGCTGAAAACGTGGAGGGCTGACTGTATGCAGAAACCAGGAAACAAGTTTCTATAAACAGTAATATGGCTGAACACAGTTCAGATTAAGGCTTCTTTTTTAAGCGCATCTAGGTTTATTCAGCTTTATCACATGATAAATTTAGCTTTTTTGCCGTCTTCTTGACTGACAACAAGGCGACATTATCTCCTGACATAATTTATTGTCAAGAGCTGCTCAAAATCACCCCTGTATATAAAACTATCTATGCCCTGCTTGGTGAGATCTGTTTAATCTTTTGGATCGAGGGCTCGTTGGATTAAATTGTGGGATACGTATGTGAAAAAGAAAGAAAGAAACCTCTGGCCCTACTTGGAGCTCAGGCAAGGGACACCTTGGAGTCATTTATAATAGTACACACATCAGATGGAATAAGCACAAGAGACTGGGATGAAATCCCTTTTGGCCAAGGAAACCAGGCTCTGTTGCAATGTCTCCAAGCTTTAAACCTAATGCACATATATAGAACTCCTCCAAGCCTATAGCACTGACACACAAGTAAACCTTTAATTCCCTAATAATGAGGAGCTAACTCCCAATTAATTCCTTAATTCCAGTCTACCACAGCCCTGTATATTCTCTGCTTTTTAACAGTCCTTGAGAAATAAGCAATCCTTTTTCTTTTCCTGGGAAGCCAAGTCTGGAGACTTTCTGGAACATGGGCTTGCAAGCATAACAGTACACTTTGCTAGAGACCTGACACAAACGATTACTATTACCATTATTATTTTTTTCAGAGCAAATACTTTGCTAAGCACTGTGTACGTTACAGAAGCAACAGTGTCCTTACACAGAGTTTTTATGGGTAATACAAGCATAATGAAGGGGGAAAGAGAGGATGGATTTGTTGTAGGAATTAAGAGAGGCTTTACTTACAGCAGAAATATGACAGAAGGACCCAGGGCTCCTTCACACATGTATCTAACCAATGGTAGTTTTTGTATGTAGGAATAATGGGTGCACATATCCAGCCCTTCTAACAGTCATACAACACAAAGTAGGCACTCTGCAAATTCCCACAGTTCTTTTGCTAAAAGAATGAAAAAGGAGGGCATGCTATCTGATTTTGGTGCTTTTAGCCCTATATCATTGTGAACAGCGACTTCAGTTATTGTCTCAGGCAAGTAGGAGGGTCTGTATGTTATCCTGGAAAAGATGATCACCAGCAAAATGTGTGTGATCTATTATTTCTTCTTCTTCTATTATTATTATCATCATCATCATCATCATCATCCAAGGATGGGGCTTCAGAAGTAGGAATGGTTGAGAAATCTGGAGGGAGATAAATGGCTGACATGACTCTCTTCCAAGATTGCTAGATTGTAAAAAGATGAGCAGAGAAGGATGTACAGAACCGGATAGGTAACATCCATAATCATCATGACGATATAATCCCTCTGAGAAAAGGAAAGATGAGACTTATTGCTTTCAGTTATGGCAAGACTTGGTGTGTGCTTAATACCGTGTTATCAGAGCTATCTTTCATGTGACCAAATAACCAGATGTGCCTCAAGTTGCAATGCATCATACTTTTGCAATGGAATACTTGAGTTCAATTGTCTGTATTCTTCTATATTGGAGAACTTGCCACTGGCTGTCATTTAACCTTTCTATATGGCTTCACTTTCCTTGGTGGTACAGCAACAGAACAAAGACCTATGAGTTTCTCAAGAATGTCAGCAGGTTTCACTGTGGCTTTCAAAACACTTTGAGATTAAGAAGGCTGTAAACAGAAATGCAAAACGCTTATTGTGAAGCAGGTTGTCCTGTGGAATTATTCACACATCTTCCACTGTGCATATGGAGAAGCAAATCTCCATGGGAGCAAAGCAAAGCAATGCCTGGACCTGCCAAGACCAGAGTAGATGATGAGTTCTCTTTCGTTCTTAATGCTGATAGACGCAATGTAATAGAATTCAAAATAGTCATGTTAGTCTGGGAAACCAGTATTTCAAGGGATCTTGTAGCACCTTTGAGACTCAGAGCCCAAACAGACAGGCCAAAATAAAGCTGCTTTGGGCCACTTTGGAGGTATGCTGTTTAAATGACACATGCATCCTAAGAGGCCACAAGCTGCACTCCAGTCCTTAGGAAGTCCATGAGAAAACTCTAGTGCGTTGCTAAACTACAAACCCCAGGATTCCCTGGTATGCAGCCATGACAATTGAGGTGGCATCATAGTGCTCTAACTAGTGTGAAAAGGCCCTGCATAGGTACTTTTTCCACAGGCATGAAATCACAATGATGTCTGAATTTCCCCTTAGGCAGATTTGTCTGTTGTGAATCATCCGTCGAGGAGAAAAGTCCGTCCATGTGTTTAAACACTTAATCCATGGGAAAAGATCCTGTAGTTTCAAGAAAACTGCACACGCTTCCTATCAGGAGCAGCTGGTGGGAAACGTAGCTCTTGAGATGCCTAAAAGTGAGCTGACCATCTAGCTTCTCAAGCAAATTCTGTCATTGGATATTTTGGGACACGATTCATCATTAGGCTTGAAATCTGATTTTTTAAACAAGTTGAATGTCCAGACTTTGAATATAGTGCACTGTATTCATTTCTCCTTCACAATAATGTCTCACAATAACCTCAGTGATACTGGTTTATTTTAATTCCAGTTTCTTAACGCTGGTGCCCGATATGCCAGATATTACTCAATATGCACATTTCTTCTATGCTTTTCAGAATCGTTCCTAATAAAACAATTGGGCAACATACCATGGTAAAACCATAACTGTTTCCCAGCCCCATTTCAACACTTTTCACAATGTTTGATAAAGGTACGAGCCAAACCATGCTTATAGTATGGATATTATATGCCCTTTTGTACCCCGAAACATTGGGGATTTCTATGTTTGTAGAATTGTTGTTCATTATATGTGATCCTTCCTTAGGAGAGTTTGTCTATCCTTTGAGCAGCTCCTAACCATGAGAGCAGAAGGGTTAATGCGCCAGCTGCCTCAAAACTCAAAGAGCACCAGCCCTATCTACTTCTAGAGTATTTCACAATGCGTCTTCTGTAGTTTTACTACAAGTTTCAGACAATGAAGGTGTGTCTTAGCTCAGCACCTCATTTTGCCCATTATGTGGGCGTTGAGTTCAATGCTGTCTTGTCAACACTTGAATATGTTGAACATCACTCACACAGGCATACTGTAAGAAACCTATTAAGTTAATTATGGAGGTTGCGCTCGAGTGTGAGAGTGCACGCATGTGCAGATATAATGTGCATTTCTTCATCCGGAGACATATGCATTGCAAATCTTGTCTTCTATACCAATGGCACATTGTTTGCTTCCCCGTTGTAGGACAGTGAGTGCAACATTTCCGTCAAGAGGGCTTCTTCTTCTTTTCTCAATAGTTGCTTTGAAACTATTGAGTTAGCATTCCAAGATTATGATCGTCTTGCTGTTAGTTACCATCGCTGTCATTTTTAAAAGCAACTCTTTCTCCTGGTTCAAAAAAGTGACTTCTGCTATAAGTAGTCGTGTACCTACCATAACTATAATCACACAGCAAAGCAACAGCGTCCCCTTTTACATTAAAAAATGAATCAATTGAGAGTAATTTGTGGATTGCAATGAGTTACTTTAAAGCTCCGAGAAACACGTACATTAAGCAGAAAGATGTGGATGAAGAGGAGAAAGCGTCTTTCCTTGTCAGAACATGATGGAGCAGAGTGCTAATTCACACTCGCATAGAGTAGTTCAGGAGTATGAGAATCCCCTACTAGTAGTCCTAGTTCTTTGGACCTTATAGGGTTTCATTATGTTGACATTTGTACATATAGTTGTTGGCACAATGCTTTCTCATCCTTTCTATTTCACTTTGGTGAAAACAAAGGGATCGGGCTTATTGCTAAAGGCTCACTATAGGTCTGTGAGACACTTTTAAAAGAACCCCAGAAACCTACTATCCAGTGCTGTTTCTGAGACTACAAACCTATAACTCCTTTTCAGAGGAGTTGGAACTCACTGGAACTTAGGTATGAGTAAACATATCTAAATGTGTGTCATGAATCACTTTTCTCAACAGGATAAGTCTCCCTTATCTGGAATTCCAAAATCCCAACTATTTCAAAACCGAAAAATTGCCCACATGGGTGGCTGAGATAGTGACACCTTTGCTTTCTGATGGTGTACATAAACTTTGTTTCCTGCGCACAATTATTAAGAAATATTGTATATACAATTACATTCAGGTTTATGTGTATAAGGTGTATAAATGAATAAATAACCCCAAACATAAATGAATTTCATGTTTAGACTTGGGTCTCATAGCCCAGATATCTCTTATTGCATAGTGATATCCATAGCAGCTTTTGGAAAAGACATTGTTTTGTGCAATTCCTGACGTGTGCCACCTTGAGCGAGAAAAGCATTAACAAATTAGGTTTTTGTGGGTTTTTCAGGGTATGTGCCCATGTTCTAGAAGAATTTATTCCTGATGTTTTGCCAGCATCTGTGATTTTCTTTGAAGATGCCAGCCACAGATGCTGGCAAAACGTCAGGAATAAACTCTTCTAGAACATTGACACATAGCCCGAAAACCCCCAAAAAAACTATGGATGCCGGCCGTGAAAGCTTTCGACTTCACATTAACAAATTGTTTTCGTGAACATGAAAGCGAGGGTTTCGAAAGCAATCTCTTATGCTCTAGCTGTGTTGTTATGCTCTCTCATGCTCTAGCTGTGGGTAGCTGCGTTAGCCATATAGCAAAGTACAGCATCATCCAAAATCCACAACAACAATGACACTTTTATTGGGCCAACCCAAATGCATTTTATACATGTTGCAAGCTTAGCTGTGTCAGTAAAGACAAGGTTCTTTGAGTTAACATTTTTATGCGTCGCTTCTTGTAGTTGATTCATTTCCTGGGTAGGAAATCTCAGCTGTGTCTCTTGTTGGGAGCCCCATCGCCACAGGAAGAGATTTTCCCCCCTCTTTTGTGCCAGATTTGGCTGAGAAAGTCCCAAACCCCATGGGAATCATGTTCTGGACTAGTGGGCTTTTAAGGATAAGAGTTTGCTGTGCGCTGTTTGAGTAGATGTTGCTCAGCTTCCGCCAGGATTAAAATCATGCTGCAATAATAACAATTTTTCAATATTAACCTCTCTCATACAGTCAAAGATCCAAGTCTCAGTGACTTCACAGCAAGAGAAGTAAAATTGGCAGACGGCACACACTCATCTAAGCTGTGTATGAATATGAGAGTGGTTTTCTTACTACTGTCGCCTGATTTGGTGCCATTAGTTTGCACTCATGGTCAGTCTTAATTCTGGAGCTGAGTCACCAGAGCAAAAGTTAAGCAGCTCCTGGAATAATCTTTCTTCCCAGTGTCTCAAACGGTCATGATCTTGTCTATGAGGAGAACTTAAAGCTAGACTGAAAAAAGATATGATGGGAGTAGATTGGAAGAACCGAGTCTGCAACAAAAAGTGGAGAGAAAGGAGAGGGAGCCAAAGAGAGGTTGGAAACTTAAATTCCACAGAATTTTTATGCAAAGCATGGGTTTGTTTTATGCAAAATTTCCCAGCAATAAAAAAAATCCAAAATGAATGGGTGGGAATGAACTCATCTTACTCAAATTACTGACATTTCCTGTTTGGCTTTAGCATCCTAGTGTTGGTTCTAGATTCTCATTCTGTAAACTGCCACCAAAAAAAAGCCATTCCCAATCAGAAGAAGATATCTGAGAGACACCAGAGTCATTTCCAACTTATGGTGACCCTATCATGGCGTTTTCTTGACCACTTTCTTCAGAGAGGGTTTGCCATTCCCATCCTTTGTGACTTGCCCAGGGTCACCCAATGGGTTTCCATGGCCGAGCTGGGATTCAAACCCCGGTCTCCAGAATCCCAGCTCAACACTCAAACCATTACACCATGCTTACTTAAAAATCCACCTAGCTAGAAGAGTTAGATGACTAGGCGTATCGGATGGATGCCACTCACCAAACCTTTTCCTTTTCGATTTCGCCACTCAAGAGGGGAATCCCAAGGCCACTGGGACATGATGATTCACGATGAGCAAAGCTTAGTAAGAATCATCTCATCTAAAATTCCATCCCGCATCAGCTGTGATACTGGCAATCGGCCAAGGAGTTATGCGCAGAAGAGAAACTTAATTATAAAATTATTAGCCTCTTCTTGCCAAAGGAGGAATTACAAGGAGCTGGGGAGGGGGTTGACATTTGTATTGAGTGTGTGACATTCATAGCAAGGGACTCTAAAATGTAATGGTAATGTATGTATGTATGTATGTATACATGTGTGTACTATGCAGATACACTTATTGGAGAGCTGTGCTTGTTTGGGGTGTGCGCTTCATAGAAAACGTGTTTGTCTCAACACAGTATACGAAATGATTCTCATACTAGAGTAATAAGTCAGTTGGCTTGTTATTTGCACACGCTGAAGAGTTTCAGGAAATTATTCTGTGCACAAATACATGTTGTTTTGCATGGTAGTAGTGGGGTTCATTGTGTGTCGGGGGGACTGTTTCTAGGAAGCCATATATGTGTGGGGTATGTGTGTATCCAAGTCTGCTGTTTTCTATGCAAAAAAATAGCAACCTTACACACACACACTATAGCCTCAGGTTTTGGGGTGTGCAATTTTCTGTTTTCTGCACAAGATTTTTGTTGGGCAAGTATTGTGTAAGGTTTTTGTTGTGCAAATGATCTAGGGTGTGTTGTTAAAAAAAACAACCATAGCAATCTTGCACAGAAAAACGCACCACGTGGCTGTCTGGAAACAGTGTCTTTGTGGGAAAAAACCAACATTTCACACATAAAAAATACACAACATGTCTGTACAGGATACTTCCCAGAACATTTTGGATGTGTAACTACTTGGTGAAAACTGAATAGAAATATTCATTCCCCCCCCACACACACCACCATTTGCTAGTTGCCTCTGACTGCCTACAGTACTTCCTTCACTTTTCCATTGACTCGAATAGCCTTGAGTCAGTTGGCTCCAAGCAGTAATACACAGAACTGAAGTCATATTTGGAAGATACTTTCCTTAGCCTCCTCTTCCTCTCCTGATGCTTATGGGAGAACAATATACTCGTTGACCCCGGACGAGTGGCAAGTTATGCTTAACAGTTACTACGCATGGATCAACTCTTGCATACCATTGCTGCCTTTGCTATTGCATGTTACCAGACCATACTAGGGACTTTATCACACACACAAATTTAAACGTTTCGGGACTGAAGGAGGACACTCCTGTGCGCCGCGCGGCTGCCCAAAACGGATTTTATCGCACACAATCTCAGTCCTCCAACAGTCCCCGTTCCGTCCCCCAGCGCGCACCCGTTCGCGTCCAGTCCTGACGGCGTGATATTTGCCGACGGAAGGTAATCTGTCAGGCACAAATCATGCCCATCAGGACTGGACGCGAACGGGTGCATGCTGGGGGACGGAACAAGGACTGTTGAGGACTGAATTGTGTGCGATAAAATCCGTTTTTGGGTGGCCGCGCGCGCCACAGGAGCGCCCTCCTTCAGTCCCCAGACGTTTAAATTGTGTGTGTGCGATAAAGTCTAGGACGCACCTCTGCTATAACTCTGATGGCAAGGAAAATGTGAAGAGCTTTATAAGCAACTAGATTATAGCTGCTCTTTTCTTTTCAAGCATCTGATAGCAAAGGCTTTTATTGTTCAGGCCTGCTTGGAGGAGAAAATATTGGGATAAATGCCATTGGGCCTTAGCAGATAACAAGGAGAGGAAACTGGACTCAATGGGGAAAACTATTTATTCTATGGCTGCCTTGTCGCTGCATATTGCTAATTACTAGATCTCAGTTGGGGGCTATTCAGCACTTTCTTTGGGGAAAAGTCACCCCATTGCTTAACAAACTGCCTTAATGTGACCATAAATTGCCAAACGGAGGCCCATAGACTGGTATGTCAGCAGATAATCACAGCTTGTCATCATGTCAGTTGGGAAGCTGAAGCCTTGGCCAGGACTACTAAACTGTACCAATATTCATGGTTGTATTCTTCAGGTGTCACTTGGCAATCCAGAGCAACGGTAGGACATGCGCATTGATGGAAAAAAGCTTTTTCAGTGCCAGCACCAAAGAGAAAACTTTGGGAGTGAGGAGCGGCTATGGAATTTTCTTTCAGCGTGAACCCCTATACCTACAGATTGATGGATCCTTACCATTATCACCTGAATTTGATGCCATCAAATTTGTTAGCCCTCCTTCTTTCACCACTCTTTATTTAATCTCACTGACACTGGAGATGCAAGAAAGAGATAGCTTCATTGCTAGAGAAACAGATTATTGAAACCATGCCCTTGCTGAACTGTTTGGTTTAATATTTCCCCATTATTTTACAGTGCCTTAGAGGGACGGTTGTTTAAGGCCTAAACTAGACCTTACGAGGAGTCAAGGAATATATAGGCACAATAAATTTTGCATGGGCACACAGAGGAATGAGTTCATCACAAGGAACTTACGTAACACGTATTTCCATATAGTTATAAGGCAGTCATACGACCGGCTTCTCCGCTTTGCTTTGGGAGAGCAGATTTACCGGTTCATGGTGCTTGCTTCCAGGTTTTCCACAGCTCTAGGAGTATTCACCAAATGCATGGTGGCTGTAGATGTTCATTCAAGGACCATGTGCATCATAAATTCCCTATTCATAGATGGATCACGGCTGGTCATGGCATCCTCTGAATGCCTGTTGTACATGTAAGTTCATACCACTGTCTCCTTTTTGTCATTCCTCAGCATCCTGCTCTGCTGGAAGAAATGGGATCTTCTCTCTAATTGCAAGATTTCTTTAATAGAAGCTTTGTAACGAAAAGTCTTCCAGTCTGGAACAGAGCCCTACATCTCATGACCAAGATGTGCCATGATAGACATTGGTATGCATGATCTAGGCACTGGCATCCATGACAGCAGCCTCAGGATGCATCAAATACAGCATAGGTTTATCCAATATTTGTTCTATAATTGGACTCTCAAAGGGAGCTATTAATTCTCTCCAAGGAAGTGCACTTGTCCCTCACCTAATAGCTGAACAACAACGATCTCTTGATCGGAGTTTCCTTCCAGTCCTTTTGTTCAACCGGGTCACTGACCTCAGACGCATCACTTCTTGGCAGAGAGGCTCACTGTAGTGACTTCTTAGTCAACACTCTCTGGTTTTAGAGAGAACAAAGATAACACATAAATGCTCCAGGAATGCCGCTGTCATCAAAGCCTTCGAAATGATGCTGTACGATCATGAAGTGCAGATCTCAATGGGCAATACAGCAATCAGGTTCTGTGAGGACAAATAGGGAGGAATAAAGTGAGAAGCACTGTAGCTGTGTCTCTTCACCTTTATCATTGATGCATTGTGTGGGGCATTAATTTGAAAGAATCCATCCTCAGGGTGAGAGTAATTGCTTTTAATGGATACTCTCAGCTTTTAATGTACTGCCTCTTGTGTGTACAACAAGTGTTTCCGGTGGCATTATCCATCCCGTTGCGATGGGGAAAACTACACTAATCTGTTTGCTTCCCCAGACAGCACACATTTCCTCAGCTTCTTTGCAAAGGGGCGACCATTGATCTGCTTACTACCAGCATACTCTCCAGTACAGTTGGAAAGGCCTCCAGATGTATGCTTTTCTTCTTCATCATGAAGTTTCTTCCAAAGGTACAGCTTGAGAGAGGGCCTTCATAGTGGCTGCCCTTAGACTCTGGAGCTTTCTTCCCAGGGAGGCCAAGATGGTCTCCTCCCTATGTCCTGTCCCCAGGCAAAGATTTCACATGCCTACTTCTCACAATCTTAATCTTTCCTGTGTTCTTCTACCCTTCTCCTCAGACCCCAAAGGGAATCACCTCCCACTCTTTAGCTGTCTAGAGAATTAGACATTTTTTCCCTATTTGTTTGTGACTGTGATCATCTCAAGCAACACGGAGTCACCTTCCATTGATTGTCCAAATGGGTGGCTTTGTCTGTTCTCCTTCCTTATGAATTGTTAAGGAAGATGCTACCTACTTCTGCTCAGACTCATTCTACCAACGCTGTATCAATCCCCACAGCCTTTCTACAAGGGACTCTATTACCAGATGTTCAGAAAGTGGCAACTTGAGTACAGCCCTCTTCCTTTGTGTGTCACCAACATCTGGATGAAAAGGCAAGAGCAGATGCTAGCTCTGTGAGAGCTGAACTTTCATTTATTGGCCTCATTCCCACTTACAGATAAATCGGTGTGCCATCTGAATCGATGGGTCGTTTCGCCACCGGATCATGGTTTACACTACACTTGCCCCAATCACATTTTTGGGCATTAAAATAACCCACATCTGGTTCCCATTCATGAATGAATTGGTTCAAACTGATTTGGTTCCAGCTGGCTGAAGAGGAAATTTGAATCGATTCCAATCCGCTTGTGGTTCACACTTGCGCAGAATTGATGTATTGAAAAAGAAGCGGAAAAAAATCAGCATCAAAAAGAAGTGGGTTAAATGGGTCTAACACATGGTGCCCCTCTCGGGATTGCTTCAGCGATTCGGATTAAGTGGGAACCAGGGTCATTTGAACCAGGGTCATTTGACTCAAACCAATTCACAATCTGATTTAAATGGTAGTGAGAATGAGGCCATTGATAGTCTTTTATACCCATTTCCAGCAAGTTAGCTTGTCGGCCAAGGAGACACAATGAAAAATGACATGCTTAGACTCTTACACTGAGGAGGACTCCTACCCAAAAGGCTTTTTCCAAGTTCTAGAAGGTCTGACTGGCCCTGCAGGGATGTATTGCAACTCTCAAGTAAGTTCACAGATGACCACTAAAAGAACCACAGTTATAGTAAAGCAACCTGTTCTTCTGCATACCTAGAGTCCCATCACTATACAGAAACCACTGTCTTATTATTGGGTGGTCCCCTTTTGCTTTCAATCTGATAGAAGCTTGATCCCAAAAGTTTGCTAATAGAAGGAAAAGTCGTTGGGTTTAAGGTTGTATCTCTGTGCCATTTTATGGCCATTTTTCCACTGACAAAAGAAATAGGCAAACCTTGCTTTAAAATGACCTTTATATGGTGCAACCACAGCTTCTTCAAGTTATTGAGTAGCGAAGTTGGTCTGTAAAGTGTGGCAAAGAGTGGGACTGAAAATTGATTTAGGTTTATTTGATTGAGTTAATAACTTCCACATGTCCATCTTTGGGGCGGGCAACAAGGTGAACCAGGAAAAAAAAGGCATTAATTTAAACTACAACTGCTTGCAATATTTATTTTTTTAATATATTTTTATGATGTTTTCCTCTGTTTAAGACAAGCCAGGGGAAAGGGCAAGCTGTACTAAGAGGGTGAAGTGGCCATAACTGTAAAAGCAATCAAGGCAGATTGTCTGATGTGCTGATCCTGAAAAGACAGAGCTGGGTGTCTCAAAGCGTTGGGTTCACCGCTGGCCTATGGCCCAGTAACAATTGGCTATGATTTCTTCTGGAGAGAGAAAATTAAGTGAAGTTCATGAATGGAAGACCATGAAATAACAGCTTTTTCTAAAAACAATGTCAATGAAAAGCTAATTTGGGGGTATAATTTAGGTCAGGTTTAGACAATTTTTAAGAAAAATGAAACCAACCTGTTCATGTCTGTGTATATTTCAGCATGTTGAGCTGCCACCTAAATGCCTGGCAAAATGTCTGCACACATATTTGCTGCATTCTGACAAGTCTTATAAAAACCAGGTAGAACTGATGCATAATGAGTCATATCGGGATACATGTTTACATTTGCTGTTACTATTCTTTTGGTCCCAAACAAAGCATTGATAATATACATTTCCTTGGACTGAAACCGGTCCATGTTTTTGTGCCATGTGAACATAATTTCATTTGGGCCATATATAAAAATGGCAAGAATCGATGCCTCAGTCTGTGTTTTTACCGCAATGTTGGGAAGAGAGGGATCTGTGATGCTTATGCTTCAATCTCTGTGCATCTATGTGATCATGACTTTTGGCTTCATCCCACTTAAAAATCCATAGGATCCATGAGGGTCCATTAAACAGATTCTATTATCCATTAGTATCCCATAGAATTTTTACTTTGCCAATTCCTGCTTCTTAATCTTTTTAGTTTCATTGAACTGTGCATATGATTTTGGTGACTCATTTTAGCAATACTGCACAGAATAGAACAGATTTAGTATTCATTTTGCCCAGTTAACTAACTCATTAAGTTATTAACTCATTAAATTTTTTCTAGTGAATAGCTCAACTCACTAGATTAAGGCTGGAGTCGATCCCAAACTTTAGCAAATTAGGCAGTTTTAGAATGATGGAATTCATAAGAGAGGATGGCTCATCTTCAAGCTGATTCAGTAAAAGGGGGCAAAAAACCCTAAGGAGAAAAAAGAATTAGGATGGAAGGAAAGCATCGCTTAGTACTGTTGCTAAGCAGTATCATCTGCATGCTGTGTCACTGTTGTCTTTGCAAATAGTGAGGTGGAAAAGGTTTTGGAAACTGAGCAAAATAATAGCCTGGAAATTATTGAAGAGATGATGCTGGGGAGTAATTGATGAGGAATGGAAGGAAAGCAAATGAATCCTGGTGTCATTTCTTTCCTTGAGGAGGAATGATGAGAACGGAGAAGAAGAAAGCTGAGTTGGAGCCAAAGGAGGCTGTCATGGAAGTCCTTCGTTGGACTTATTGGCAGTAGAGCTAAGACCATTTCATGTCACTCCTGAAGTTCCTCAAAAGCAAGAGGCTGAGCAACTTCATCCCTCTGAGCATTACAGACCAAAGCACAGATGCAAATGAGCAAGAAAAATGTCAGCTGGCCTTAAAAGATAATTTAAGGCTAGCAGTGCTATTCTTTAGCCTGGTGTAGTGGTTTGAGTCTCGGACGACTGCTCTGGAGACCACGGTTCAAATTGACCAAAAAGGTAGTCTTACTAAGGGCCCATACAGACAGGCCAAAATAAAGCTGCTTTGGGTCACTTTGAAGATATGCTGTTTAAATGCTGCATGCGTCCTAAGAGGCCGGAAACTGCACCAAAGCCATGCTCCAGACCTAAGGACTGGAGCACAGCTTTGGCGCTGCATCTGGCCTTTTAAGATGCGTGAGTCATTTAAACAGCATACCTCCAAAGTGACCCGAAGCAGCTTTATTTTAGCCTGTCTGTACAGGCCCTTAGTTAAAGGAGAAAAGCATGTTCTTGACCACTTTTTGCAGATTGCACCACTCTGCATGGTGTCCTAGCATTTCTGTTCTCTTCCCAAGGGAAAATTGTAAAAGTGTGCCTTTTGCCAAATGGATTTTTCCAGTGTGATAAAAGACACACTTTTATGACTGTCTCCTTCCGGAAGAGAATAGAAGTGCTTCGACGGCATGCAGAGAGGCAAGGAAAAAGCTGCTTCTCTCTTGCTGCATCTCGGCTTACTTTTGTCGTGTGATAAGGCTATAAACAGTTCCAGGTATTAGTGTTGGCAGCAACGAGTAAACTTCCCAGTTTCTTGTATTTAACATTGAGTTAATTTTCAAACCTAACATATCAAGGTCCATTTAAATAAGAAGATATAAAAAAATACCTGCAAATAAAATCAAAACAGTGATGCTTTGGATATTAACTTCGGCAACGCTGAGCATCGGTGGGGTGGAAGGAACCTTGTTGTTATTATTATAAGCAGCATTGCTAAAGTGTTCCTCGACTGTACAAATCCTGAAGTGGTTACAACAGTATGAACATTGAAAAACACAATAGTATGTTATATGAGAGTTCAAACAACTCATGGCTGGGAGAATGGCAAGGTTAAAAGATACCTTTTCATTAGACGCCTGGAATAGTGCAGGAGGGGATGCAATTTTATAGGAAGAAAGGACGCCACAGCAGAGGATGCTCATCTCCATGCCACCGTCAAGCAGAAATCCATACTTCGTGACACAGACAACAGCACTTCTCTTGAAGGTTGTAATGGCAGATTTGTACAGAGAGAGATTTCTTGAGGTGACCTACCCTTGAGTTGTATTGGGTTTTATATAATAAAGCCTATACTCTAAGCCAAGGATAGACAACCGCAGTGGCCTGTTTCTACCTCCTGAACTTTTCTGCAACGAATGTGTATTACTAAAGATAACACTCCAAAAAACTCAAGTGATAGAAAACCTAGGTCTAGATTTGAAAACATTGCAAGAGAGCCATCTATGTGTGTGCACCTTGTTTGCATTCAAGTCATTTCTGGCTTATGGTGACCCTCAGGTGAATCTATCACTAGGTTTTCTTGGCAGGTTTCTTCCAAGAGGGCTTGCCATTGCTATCCTCTGTGGCTGAAGACTGTCACTTGCCCAAAATCACCCATGGCTCAGTTTACGCTCAGTGATGTTTTCTCCTCTCTCTGGACTTCATGATGGGCAGGAGTCAAGATGTGTTGTCTGTTCTATGGCCATCTTGTCCATAAGCTCTTGCTACTGGAGCTGGTTTCACAAAACTGGGTGAGATGATGCACTTGCTTTGCAAAATTGTCACAGCAGGTCTCTGTGGATTGCAGTATCCACATTGGCTGTCAAAATGTGAATAATCCCCGTACTAAGAAAAACTGTTAGCCATATGAGGATTTGATGGAGGGAGTAAACAAAGTCTTCTCTGAAGCTTTCACCACTTTACAATATATATGGTTATATGCTCTAGTGCATGTTTGGTCAGCCTCATATCAAGCCTTATGTCACCAGCTTCCAGCTTCCTTCATCATTTAAAGCACTCTATAGCATCAGAAAGGGCATTCAAGAGCAATTGTTTGGATGGCCTCTCATATCATTCTACTATTTGCATGTATGCATTACCATAAAATGAGTATGATTATTCAGGAAATTATACATTTGTAAGACTGCCCGTTGTTCCATGGTCTCTAAAACTGTTAAGGTTGACTATCTAAACATAAAGGAGGAAAAGTGGTTAGATCTAGACATAGTCATGCTTCACTGAAACCAGTGGGTGAATAACATGAATCATGTTGATTTCAAAGGATCTGCTCTAAGTATGACAAAAACCCTGATTCAACCCACTGTATTATTTGAAGGAATGCTTATGCTTGAGCTTCTGTGGGTTTGGAGCACTGCACCATTCTAATTCCTTCCCATGAACTTTGCTTGGACATTTATATTGCACAGTTAATAAGGATGGAAATCATCTCATCACATCTGCAGCATTTGTAAAGTGGGGTGGATGGGAGAAACCTGTGACAAGCAAATATTTCTTGCTGGATGAGCCTCAAGCAGGTATTGCTGGACAGCGGCTGAATGGTCCACAGGGATATCCTCAGTGCGCTCAGCCTGAAGCTTGCCTTTAGAGCATTCCTCCATGGCACATGAAGGTTTTTATTCTTACTTTTAAAAAATCCAAATATGTAACACCAAGAAAGAGAGAAGGGGCTGGACACAAGGTAATAAAATAGACTCATGCACAGTGTTCAGTTTTGGGTTGACTCTTCCCCTTCCATTGGGGCAAAAGTGAGTGGTCCGAACCAACGTTGAACTTTAAAAGTTTTACATATCACACAAGCCCTATTCTTGCCACGATTGAGTTAGTAGAAGGAAGCAGATATATAGATGTTTGGGAGCATTCCATATCAAATATCTCTTCAATAGCATGACTTTGTGCTGTATTCTGCACTCCTCCCTAACCCTGCCTTATGCGCTACCAAGCATGGTTTTCAAGGGTTTTTGGTTTTTTACATTTTTAATGCAATTCTGAAGGTATGCTAATATGATTTTTAAAAAGAATAGGAAAAAAAGTTTTAAAAAGAAAAGAAAAACAGCCTGCAGAGAAATAGCAAGGGAGAAGGGGAGAGAGGAAAAGAAGGAGACACTGTTACCAAGTGACTGCCCAAGATCGAAATTGCCACTAGAGGAACCTACCCACAGGTTTTTCTATCCACCGATTCAACCACCCACGGCTTGCAAATATTTGAAATATTGTAAATTCTAATAAGCAAACCTTGGGTTTTTTTTTTTTTTTTCATTTTAGACAGGGGACACCATTTTGCCATGCCATTGTATTTAATGGGAATTGAGCAACCAGGTTTTGGTATCCACAGAGGGTCCTGGAACCAAACCCCAGCAGATGCCAAGGGGCCACCGTATTTCTGTGCCAACTGAAAACCAATAAGTCTCATTTATCTAATATGAATAGACCTGTTTTCTTTTTTGGCACAGATCATTTGTGAAATCCTAGGCTGAGCTGGGCAAATTCCACTGAGCTAGGCAACATCTCTGTGAGCAACTCTTGTTTGTCTAATACGGATAGAGCTGCTCTATTTGTGGCATAGATAGAGACGATTTGGTAAATTCTAGGCTGATGAATTCCATTTTGCTGGACAGTGTCCCTGTGAACAAATAAGGACAAGGACTACAATCCCAACGCTCCATAGCAGGAGGGCAGCTGCAAAATTCAGACACAGCGTGCTTTGTTCCCTCCCTACTTTAAGCCTATACATTGACGTTAATAGGTTAACAGTCTGGTCATAGCGGAATATGGCACTGAATGAAGTGTGGTGAGCTCCAGCAGTGAGGAGGAGCAGCCAGCAAGCATCTGATTAATCTCCTGTCATTTGCATTCATTAAAGCCAATTCACTGGTGATGGATCAAAGAGTCGAGGCAATTAGCTGCAAGCAGCAAGTTAATCTCAAATTTCCAAGCATCTCAGAGGCAAAACTAGTTTCAGTTGCCCCATGAGTTACAATAAGCCACTGTGATGAGATAACTTTGTCGGTGTTGTGTGCCTTCAAGTCCTTTTGGACTTATGGCAGCCCTAAAGTGAACATGTCATGGGGTTTTCTTGGCAAGATTTATCCAGAAGTATTTTGCCTTTGCCTTCCCTTGAGGCTGAGAGTATGTGACGTGGCCCAGTGGGTTTCATGGCTGAGCCAAGAATCGAATTCTGGTCTCCAGAGTCATAGTCCAATACTCAAACCACTACGTCACACTAGCTCTCATACTTCTTATTTCTTAGGCTGCAACCACACTGCAGAAATAATCCAGTTTGACACCATGGCTCAGTGCTATAGAATTCTGTGAATTGTCATTTTGTGAGACATTTAGCATTATCTGTTAGAGAGCACAGGTGCCACAACAGATGACAGCTCCCAGAATTCCATAGCATTGACCCTTGGTGTCAAAGGCAGTTAAAGCTGTGTCAACATGGATTATTTCTGCAGTGCAGATGCAGATGAAGCCTTAATTGTCATACAAATATTCATTATGGAATCAGCCTGAGACGGACAACACAGCGCCTGCATCTCAGCTGCCCATGAAAACAGTTTTGATTTTTGCAATATTTCGGATCTTGGAAGTCTGGATAAGGGAGACTCAACCTGTATAAAATTGCCTGACCACTGCCTTCAGGATTATCTGCTCAGATTAGAAGCCAGCGACATGTGCTGTATCACTGAGCCTGTTAAAGACTGCCAAAATAAAGCTGTTTGGGTCTCTTTGGAGATATGCTATTAAATGAGCATGGGTCCTAGAGTCCGGAGGTCGCGCCAAAGCCACACTCCATTCCTAAGACTGGAGTGCAGCTTTGGTGCAGCTTCCGGATTCTTAGGATGCATGCATCATAAACAGCATATCTCCAAAGAGACCCAAGAGCAGCTTTATTTTGGCAGTCTGTAAAGCATCTGAGTTTTGTCCATCTCCAGTGATGAGAAGCAATAGCAGAAAAGTGTCCCTTAAAAACCATTTGCACAATCCTAAACCTAAGCGAGAGAAAGTAATAGATCCTTAGCTTCCATGGGGCATTGTTTAGTGTCCTTGGGATTTAGAATTGCTCTCCTTCTCTCCCTTTCAGATTGCACATGTTTAGCAGAAAAGTGCTCTGAACTTCTACTGAATCTTGTGTTATTTCCTGTTTCATTCTGCCATTATGGCAATCCTTGAACATTGTCCTTGTCTTGCCAGAGTATTCATTTAGTTTTGGACTCCCTCTTTCCCCGCACTTACAGTTTTTGCATTTTCTGCTCAGTTGATCACATCATCACTTCTTTCCAGAACAATATTTTCAGGATAGCAATCCAGCAACTCTTTCGGAATAGACGATAGATATTGCTGGCAAGACTAAATTACAACCCAGTAAGTAGGGAAATTATTAAATCAAGAGCACGATGCCTTGGACACATCCGGAGACTTGCATACACCCAGGATATTTAAACTTTTGTTTGAAGATCCACATAAAAGATGCCATAGGAAGATCCAAAGTACAAGCTCCTTTCAAAAGTTGCTTTCTGTGTAGCACAGAGAATTACTCTTCAATGCATTTACAAAAATGCAGCCCAACTGGGAGCATAGAATGAAATGCACAGTTCCTTGGATCCTTTCCCAAGCTTTCGGAAAAGGGAAGTTGTTTGATTTCTTTTTCTGAACCCTAATGCATGTCCTTGAATAGGATTTAATATTTTATAATGACTAGAAATTAACATTTTCACAAATTATTATTAAATTCTTTTGAGTTCTGGAATGGATTGAGGATATCAATTGTTTTGCCCAGATGGCCTTTCTCTTGTCATTAGCTTTCTTGTTACAGCAGTTTAAAAAGCAGCCTTTTCTCCTCCTAGTTATTTCAAAGGGAAGTCTATTTTGAACTGTAAGAATTTACTTAGTCCTCCTCTGAGTTTATTTCTCCATCACTTCATGCGCAATCCATAGGTCATAATTTTACATGGCTTCAATTGTTTGCGCAAAAAGGCTTAACAAATATAGTAAGTGCCATAATAAGAGGAACATCAGTGAGAAAAAAAGTACGCCATAGGCAGGTTTGCTCATTCATATTTATTGTTTTTATGTACAGCGCTGTGCAAATCTACAGCACTATATTAATAATAATAATAATAATAATTTTATAAAAAATCAAACAAATTCAATAATCATTTGGGATGGCTCTGTAAAATCCAATATAAATAGAAACCCAAACTTAAAGAAGCCTTGTCAGGGTTTCATTGTTCAGGATATAACTTGTTCTGGTTTAACACTGATTGTCATTGTCTCTAGCAAATAATAATAATAATAATAATAATAATAATAATAATAATAATATTTATTTGTATCCGCCTCTCCCTGTATTGGATCGAGGCGGGTAACAACAAACATAAGAACAATAAAAATACAACACAACAAGCCACAAGTAAAAACATAGCAAAGCATATCAAATCCAATTCCCTATCTCCCTCCCAACTTAAAATAGCATTAACAGCAACAATTCCCAATAAAATGCTACCAATAAAGTAGTCAATAAAATCATGAAATATAATCTCAGTTTTTCTTCATTGTAATGGGACTGTCGTTTGGGGTTCATGGATTTCTGGGGCTTATTCTTTTTCCCCTTGGTTCCTGAGAAGGGGATTCCTCTTAGCATAGTGAAGGGTTTAAATATTTGGGGGGGGGGGGGGGAATCCTATCATTTGTGTGACCATGACCACTCCATCAAGTATAGATTATATCCTCCAATAAAAAGGTGGAAGTGTATATAAATCGCAGTATTTGTTTTAAAAAGCAAGCATATTTGGTATTATTAGTTTGGCAGTGAGTGAAGTCTGATCAAACCCTGTTGCCAGCGATGGGGGAAAGCGCTGGATATGAAAGACTGCAAACATCAGGAAGCTATAAAGTTATAACTGCTGTGACCTGCCTTTGAATGGGGGAGTATGGTCAGGATCACTAGATTGCATCAAGCATTCATGGAAGTCTCTAGGGCAGTCTCAGCCTCCACTGGCTTCTCCTCACTCTCTTCCCACCTTTCATTGTGATTCCTCTGCTCTGTTTTGGAGTCCAGCTAGATCTGAGTCATGCAGAGGAGGGAACCATCTGTGTGGGATTCCAGCGCTGAGTTTTTTCCAGACAGGTTTTATTTAATCGAATCCTTAAATGGACAGGATGCATAATCTTTGCAATCTTCATCAGTTTTAGCAGTAAGGAGAGAATTAACTGTTCACAGTAAATCTGAAAACAAAAACACTTTGCAAAGTTGGAGTTGGAGGGTGCTGCATTTGTACAGCACCAAAATGTTAGCAATGCTGGGCCACGTTGTTTGCAAGCATTATGGTTGAAATCTATAATTGAAATATAAAAATACTTATCTCCAGATCGATATCACAGAGGAAAAGGCAGGATAAAAATCATCACCATCATAATACAGGTTGCATTCTTAGATTCATCTATAGTATGGGCTTTAAAGAGTGATAGAGAGACTGATTTAGGTTTTCAGTCAAAGAGTGTTGAATCAAGGGCCTCAAAACTACGCATAGAGCCATCCTCTAAAGTTGCACTTTAACATTTCGTAAGCCCCTTAAAATAAGTACAGAGAGGAATGGTTTGGGAAGTTGACCAAATGCATGTTTGTACAGCCCTTTGCAATTTCCTTTCAGGAGCTAGTGCCCCTGTAAGAGCCAGAAATCTTACTTACCCTTCGTGATTTTGTTGCTTGGACAGCACTTAAATATTTGGGAGGTCTGGGTTTACTAGAGGATCTATTAGGCAGGTGCTGTTTGTGTTTCTAATTTGCAAAGAGTTTAAAAGGGGGTTAGAGAGCTCCTTGGAATAGGGCTGTCAGTGGCTTTTGACTAGAAAAATGAAATGGAGATTCTAGGTTCAGAAGAAGCCTCTGAATGGCAACTGGGGTAAAGGACCATGGCCTTCATGCCCTGGAGGTTTTCTGAAATTTGGGGGATGGCCGCTGTGGGAAACTGGTGGAATAGATGGTTCTTTGGTTTGTCCCATAGAGCAATGTATACATTTCCAAAAGCAAACCTTGATTTTGCTATTTTATATAAAGGATACATTTTACTATGCCATTTGTGTAGAATGGGACTTGAGCATCCACAGATTTTGGTGTCCAGAGAAGGTCCAGGAACCAAACCCCAGCGGATACCAAGGGCCCACTGTGGTTCTTCGAGTGGCCATCTGTGAACCCATAAAACACTGGCCATCCTCTCTTCTTGTGTCCTTCCTCTCCTTAGATCCTTGGATGCTATCGCTTTGGTGTCCATGGAATGGAGGCATTTTGCCAGAAGTGCGACCATTAAGCAAGTGGGGAATGGGTGGGGCTACCATCGAAAAGGTTATATAATAGCTCTAGAAGTCTCCAAATGATGCACTGCACTGGTGCAAATAACCCTCATTTGTGCAAGTTCACCAATGACCATGCAAAGAACTCCATTCACAGGCGTGCAACCTGTCCCTGCAAGGGAAAGCATGTGCGGTAATTATAGTACATTTTGTTTTCCTTACTGAACAAACACAGAAGATGCCTTCTCCTACTAGCTGTGTCTTCTAAACAAGCGGTGGGGAAAGAAGCAGCTTGTTTCGGGATTAGCTCTGCCAGATCACTAATTGTTGTTTAATCGTATTGGTGTACTGTAAAAACAGGAGCGCTCAGCAATGCAACCGCATTATGGAAAGATGCCCAAACAAGAGGGTTACGCCGACAGAAGTGCCAAGAGTAAGAGGTCCTCCTCCATTCTGTCTTGCAAAGCGCACTGCTTGTTTTCTTGATGTTCCAGCTGCTAGCTTGGGGAGGAGGGAAGCTGGAGGGAAAAACCAGATGAGATCTGTTTTCATTCATAGACCTCACAGTTCAATCCGTCGTCTGTTTTTCCTGGGCTCCCGCCAGCTATTGTGTCAATTCCCACACCCACTTTCCTTCACCCTGAATCTTTGCCTTAGAAAGCCTTTATCTGTGCCCATCCCCTTCCTAGTTCCCTCTCCTCCCTTCTTACCCACAAGGGGATCAGGAATAGACATGTTCTGGAGATAAGTTATTATAAAGGAAGCACAGAGAGGTGACTCACTCATCCCCCCCTCTCCAAACACATGCATCTCAAACACTTTTCGGCTATGGAACAAATTGTGCCATTGACCAAGTAGCCCTAAGTAAGAAAGTTCTACAACTAGTGACCATGTGGGTTACCATCTTGAAATAACCTACAGTTGCTATTTGATGTTATTGTGTGCCTTCACATCATTTCTGATTTATGGCATCTCAAAGTCAAAGCAGTCATGGAGTTTTTGCTACAAGATGTTTTCAGAGAGCAATAGCAATAGCAATAGCAATAGCAGATTCATGCATATACCGCTTTATACCACCTAAGCGGTTTACAAATTGTAAGTTAATTGCCTCCCCCCCCCCAAAAAAAAGCTGGGTACTAATTTTAGCAACCTCAGAAGGATCCAAGCCTAAGTCAAGCTTGATCCCTTGGCTGGTATTGAACTCGCCACCTTATGGTTTGTGAGTGAGTGGCTGCAGAACAGGCATTTAACCATTGTGCCATCAGGGATCCTAAGAGGGTTTGCAGTTGCCTTCCTCTGAGCTTGAGAGGGTATGACCTGCCCAAGGCCATGCAATGGGTTTCCATGGTTGTTCAAGGATTTCAACCCCCGGCTCCCAGAATCCTAGTCCAACACTCAAACCAGTACACCACACTGCCTCACACTTATTGTCACTACCTCATTAATATTTATTTAGTACCCATCATCTAACCCTGCACTCCAGAATCATAGTCCAATGCTCAAACCACTATGCCAGTGTAGTGAAGCCTCCTTCCTTGGAGGTCTTTTAACAGAGGCTGGATGTCCATCTGTTGGGGATGCTTTGATTGAGAGTTCCTGCATGACAGAAATGGAGTTGGACTGGATGGCCCTTGTGGTCGCTTCCAACTCTATTATTCTATGATTCTATGCCAGGTTGGCTCTCCCAATATCATTGTACAGACACCATTTCTAAAACCCATACTTGCACTTCCTCTGCCTACCCACCCCCAACACCCTACTCTTTTTCTATCACATACACAACTGCTCACCCATGGGTTTTCCGAAAGCACCCATTGGCCCCATACAGACAGACCAAAATAATGCTGCTTCAGGTCACTTTGGAAGTATGCTATTTAAATGATGCATGTGTCCCAAGAGTCTGGAAGCTGCGCCAAAGGTGCACCCCAGTACTTACGATTGGATCGTGGCTTTGGTGCGGCTTCCAGAGTCTTAGGACGCATGCATCATTTAAATAGCATACCTCCAAAGTGACCCGAAGCAGCTTTATTTTGGCCTGTCTGTATGGGGCCATTGGCAACAATAGAGATTCTTCAAAAGGTTTATTGTGACATGGGTGAGGAATCATTTTCATAAGGTTTTTGGGGGGGAAATAAAGGGTCCGAACTCTCTCCTCTCCATGCCTGCCCCCAAGCAATTGGGATGTTTGATAGCTTCCATTGACACCAGTGGAGGTTTTTTAACAATCTAACTGTAGCAATGGGTGGGAAAAGGAAAATATTTTATTTCTAATTACTGTCCGGAAATAAAGCCACAAGAAAACTGGTGGGCCACATTGGACTCATGGACTGGAAGTTTTCCATCCCTGTTTTAAATGAATCTGTTCTGTTGATGGTGGTATTGTCCCTCTTTATTCCCACAAGCCTTGCTGTTGGACTCTTGGAAACTGAGTAGGATATTTCTGCTTTCTCCACTCATAAGTTCCAGCTGCTGCAGCCACTTGGAGGATACTCCTCTGGGAGACACTTATTGTAGCTGCGTATGATTAATAGAGCAGCATGCTTTTGGCTATAATTTCATATGCACTTAACTGGGAGTAAATCCCATGGAATACAATGGGAGTGATTGGTAACTCAGCATAACAAATCAGTTGGGTTTTCCATTTTTGTCTTGCTACTTAAAGTGTCATTTTAAAAAAGTAGTTTTTTGGTGTACACTTGAAGTTTATAGTTATTTTGAAACTGTTTTCTTCTGCAGTGTTCAAGAGGAGAAGAAATAACTGTCTAAGGAGTTTATCACACTGGGGCTAATTTCAGTATTAAAGAGAGATTAAAGTGCATTTAAAGCATCCCACAAATAAAGTGAGAATGACGAGTAATTGTGTGAATGATTATCACACGCAATTGGGCAAATAAAGTGATATCGGAAATGCATTGTCGCTAAAATCCTGAAAGTAAAAAAGATGCACATTAATGCTCCTTTGTGACCATTTTAATGGCTCCCAATCTCCTTGTGTGATAAACTCCTAAGATTGCCTTTCAGAGTACCATGTAGCCTTTAGGATACAATTTGATATAGGATTGTGATTTCAATATGGATAAAGGCATATGTGAATTTTCTTGTTAGGGTTAGGGTTAGGGTTAGGAGAGGTAATGGGATGAAACTAGCAATGAATGGCAGCTTTTGTTCAGCTTACCATTTGTCTAAGATAGTGGTTCTCAAACTTTGGTCCTCCAGATGTTTTGGACTTCAACTCCCAGAATTCCTGACTGCTGGCCAACTTAGCTGGGGCTTTTGGGAGTTCAAGTCAAAAACACCTGGAGGAGCAAAGTTTGGGAATCGTTGGTTAACACTATCTTCAGTATTTCAGAAAGGCGTTGCAAACTATCTTTCTCCATCTCCTCTTAGAGCTGGCCACATACTGCATTCTCAAGACTTTTTAAAAACCAGACACATTAGAAGCAAATGGTGTCATTAAGAGACATTAATGCTGTCATCAGTGAGCATTAATAAGCATGGCAACACATCATTGTCCATTAGCTTAACTCACGTTAGGGGAGGGTGGTGGTCATGCAGCGCTATACGAATCTCTATGGGCATTTACAGCTGAGTAGCCTCCAAGCAGACAACATGTTGACAGCGCTATTAAAGTAAAATCTGCTCATCCTGGGTGGCACTGATGTGTTACATAGCCCAGCGAAGTTCTGTACCACCAACTCTCTTGTGCATTTGGCTATTTCAGAGAGCGCTAGGAAAGAAAACGGCTTTGGAAGGCTTTGGAAAGGTTGACAGTTCCCTATGGGTAATCTGCATATATGAATTATAGCAGCCGGATGGGACAGGACACCACTTTTTAAAGAAAGGTTTCATTGATAGCAAAAGGGGAAAAGAGAGTATTGTACAAGACTAACATCAACACAATACAACTGCAACAGCAAGGTTTGTTTATTTCTTTATTGCACCTAGATCCCATCTCCCCCCCCCCAAATTATTATTATTATTATTATTATTATTATTATTATTATCCCATTTCTCCCTGCGGATTGAGGCGGGCTACAAAAATAAAAATACCTAACATAGCATAAACACAATTACACAATCCAACCCTCCACCAACATCAAAAAAACCAATCAATTACAAATATAAGATTAAAATTAGTTTAAAAACAGTTTTAAAAATGAGTGAATAGAGTAGAACAACTAGGAGCGGACAGGGTTATCATTATAATGGGAAGTCAGTCTGGAAAGGCCTGCCACAATAGATCCATCTTTACAGCCTTTCTAAAGGTGTCAAGGGTGGTGATATGACGGATCTCCTCCGGCAAGTCATTCCACAATTTCAGAGCGGCCGATGAAAAGGTTCTAACCACAGCCAACCTGGTCTTCTTCGGATGCATTAGATTTTTCCCAGAGGACCTGAGCGGACCTAAACCACTACATCACCCTGGCTTTTGCCAATACTTTACTCTTGGCAGTTCCGTCAGCTGTTTCCTCTGCTTCACTCCTCCATTCTTTCCTTCTTTCTCTCCATTTTTTCTGTAGAACATATTAGCTCCTTATATCCACACCTCCTCCTTCCTCTCAATTGTCCAACAGTATCTGAGGCTGACTTTGAGAACAATTTTATTCACAGAACTGCAACATCAACTGGCCAACAATCCATTTGAATAAGAGACCGTCCTACTCAAGAGTATTTTTTAAAACACATCTGATAAGGATCGCATTCATCCACAGCATCTTCACAAGTCGCCACATTCAAATAAGTTCTTTGCTTGTATTCAGCACCTGCCTCTGATAAGCTGCATCTGATGGCTGTCCAGAGTATGGAGAGTTAGAAAATTACTCCAGTTTCAAGCATAGCTATTGAACAGGCATTGTTGCTGTTGTTATTGTTGTGTGCCTCCAAGTTGTTTCCAACTTATGGTGACCCTATTGCAGAGTTTTCTTGTCAAGAGTTCTTCAAAGGAGTTTGCCTTTACCTTCCTCTGAGGCTGAGAGGATGTGACTTGTCTAAGGTCACCCAATGGCTTTTCATGGCCAAGCAGGGATTTGAATCCGGGTCTCCAGAGTTATAGTCAAATGTTCAAACTACTACACCACATTGGTTGTCATTGGACAGGCATGCTTAATAGATTTGTAGGAGCACCATGAACATAAAGCTGTGCATGAGATAAGTGATAATAGCTTATAAGACCCTGTGCAGGCTTCTAAAACTGATCTCAGGGTGCGAATAATCCCATTTATACAACTAAACTGGGTAGTGCCAAGGGGTGGCACAATGAAAAAGAACCCAGCAGGGCAACTACCTGCGTGCCACATAATCTTTAACAAGGCTGCAAGAGATTTTGGAAAATGCTCTCTGGTTGCTTGGGGACACTTGAATATATTTGGGTAGGAAATATAAACAAAAAACACCTTTCAATCAACCATGCTTAGGACTCATGTTTAGAAATGTCTATTTAAAGATGCCTATGGGCCAAGCAAAACATAAAACGTCATGTTAGTGTTCAGAGTATTCATCATCCATGTTCCCAAAATCCAGATTTCCAAAAGGGTTGCACATCCAGAACAAGCCATTGTATCACCTTTTGGCACCTTTTCAGGAATACGTTTTTGTTGCTAGTTTTCAGTGAGTAAACAGAGAGTAAGTACACTGCCGTGTGGGTGTAAAATGCAAACAGCTTACAAACTGCATTTTGTTATTTTTGCGCTGTTTCTGCACTACACTTGCCAGGTGTCCTTTATTTTAAGACAACATCCCATATTTTGAAATATATTTTCTAATTCTAATCCACATGACAACAAAATGTATTGGGTTGAAGATAACTCTCAAGGGAAAGTTAAATGGTGTAGGACTTCTCAGTTTAGAAAAGTTGGGGTTGTGCAATGGAAGCAAATAAAATTATCTGTTCCCAGCATGCTGTAGATCTGTGGAACACATCACCATATAGAAAAACCCAAACCATAGTTCCTCAGAAGTCTCACTGATTTCAAGGCAACACATTCCATTGTAATTATACCTTGGAATATAGACGCAATGGAGGAACCGTGAAGAGCACGGCTTCAACCTACCCACCCTCATTCTCTTATGGTTAGTAATATGAATCAGGGTTGTGATAAGAACAACCAAAACAATGTATGCAAGGTTCTCTAGATGCCATAAAGCACCAGAAATCCTTAAGTATGATGACAGCTGAATTCAGCCAAAAAGACAATTCTCAGAGATGCAGCCTTGGCTGTGAACAAAACTTTTAGAACATACTTCCTTGTGGTCATAGTATTCTGAACTATAACATCTCTGGAAACCATTGGCAATGGATGTTGTTGTTGTTGTTCTTATTGTTGTTGTTGTTAACTACCCTCGTGTTGGCCCCCAACTCATGGCAACCCTGTGGATGAGACATCTCCAAGACCCCATGCTTAGGTCCTACAGGCTCAGGCCTGTGTCCTCTTTGATTGAATCTAACCATCTGGAATGTGCTCTTCCTCTCTTTCTATCACCACCTTTTCTACAATCATTGTATTTTCCAATAATTCAAGACTTCTCATGGCCAAAGTATGACAGCCTCAGTTTCATTGTCTTCGCTTCCAGAGAGAGTTTAGGCTTGATCTCCTTGAGGACCCATTTGTTGGTCTTCTTGACCATCCATGGTATCATCAGCACTCTTGATTCATCCTGATTTTCCAACACCTTAATTCCAATACATCTCTTCTTTCTGGACACTCTGCCTCTCACCTCCCCAAAGGACATCAGGACAGTTAACATCTTAGAGGCCCATTAGCTCTGATGTTTCTTTATCCGTTTGGGGAACACATGTTGAAAGTGGAGCATTAAATCAACATCCATAAACATGGGCCGGAGCAGGAGGCTTTAATGCTTTCAGGGAACAGCTAGTGTGCATTATCCATTTGCCTTTGAAAAAATAAACAGAAATACTGTTTTATTAGGATGCTGGTTACGATTACACTGTTCACAATTGTACTCAGATGTTCATCAGCTCATTCATGAAAACGAGACTGCTCCCAAATGACACAAAATTATTTTCCGATGAAACGAATTCCAGACAGAGATGGGAATCCCAGCTCCATTTCCCAGCACCCTTTCCCCATGGCAAGGAAGGGAAAGTGATTTATTCCCCCTGATAAATAGGAAGAAGTGAATGAAAAGATTAAATCATCTCTCCTTGCACTCACAGAAATGTACTGCTGACCCATGCTCTGGCAAGGTCAGATGGAGTCAGCAAGAAGGGGCTAGAAACCTCCGCGGTGAGCGGCCAGTTTGCAATTGGTAATTGCAGTGGAATGAGGAAACACACCGTGCCATAGCCAGGACCCTATCTTTCCAAAAGAGGAAGGGACCTGTCTGCTGAGTGAAGGAATTGCAAATGGTTCCCTTAGTTTCCTTGCTGGAGTCTATAAAGAGATTTATAGTGCAATCCTGTACAAGTCTTCAGAAGTTAAAAGGTCTTGTTATTTTTAAGTATGGTATTGTTCCTGGTACGTATGTGCAGAACTGCAGCTTTAATGTTAATACAAAGACTAATAGGCTACTGATCTTTGCCATGAGCCCAGTTACGAATCATATGGCTCTGGCTGAAGGCATACCAGGTTACCTGAAAATCCTAATAGCAGGTGCAGTGACTAAGATCTGAATTAGAAAACAGAAGTGGCTTTTGTTGTTTTTTGAACAGAATTTGGGGAAGCCAGGGCCAACATTAAAATGTTAGGTATCATTCCCATGAAGAATTGGAAAAACAGCCTTCCTATGGGTTTATTTCAAATATGCAATTGTTTGGGTCAGATGCATCTGAGGAAGTAGACTTCAGTCTTTGAAAGGTCATGCTGCCAACTTCTTTCTTTGGTTAGTCTCAATGGGTGCTTCAAGATCTCTCTACATACTGGTTCTACAGACTAACATGGCTATAATCTTTGAATCCTTTAACCTAGAAACTATGAAATCTGGCCCAGATGCCCAGTCGCACTAATACACTTTGGAGACTACAACTCTCAGAATTCCCCACTACAAATGACAAACCACTACAACACTGTCTCTCATATTACCAGTACTCCTTAATATATGAAATACAGTATATGATTGATATTTTAACTTCATTGGGGTCTACATGATCCCCAAATCAAATGGGAAAATGTTTTGGTTGGGGGGGTTAATTCAGTACCTGTTGCAAACATAAAGGCTACATTTGGGTACATTTAACACTTCTCTTGCATTCTCCTCTGTGTTAACAGCATTCACAAGTGACACTAAAATGATAAGAGAAGTCAAATGCACTTTTTTAGCATCATGTATGAAGTGCCCTGGGCTGGCATTGGCACGGCTGGAACTTTCTTGATGAACACTCCACAACAATACATTTCAGGAGGGGAAAAATGCTACTTTGCCTTCTTAGGCTTGCCGGCATCTTTTGGGCATTGTACCTGCTGTCTGTGTGTGCCAGCCTATGTGCTTCTGGAACCGCAGTGACCTTTTTGCCATTCCAAAGATATTAATTAGCCACTGCCTGAATTCCTGGGCACACAATGGTGACAGGGCTTTTAGAGCAAGCTTTTGTAGCCCTGTAGCAACCTGTTGCCCTGATAACAGGTCCGGCTGATCCGTCTGTCAGTCCCTCTCCGCTACAGTGACAGCACATCCTGCGAGTCAAAGGAACTCGACAGCGTGCCAAGCTGCCATGTACAAGACAATTACACTTTAAATATAAATTAGCAAGCAAAATGCGGCTCCCACCGGCACAGTTGCCCTTCCCATCTTGCCTGTTTGGATTAGACACAAAACAATGCACCAGGTGGATGTATTTTGGGGGTGAAAAATAAAGTTAAACGAAGCTAGGTAAACTTTCAGAAACTTCTCTTGCTATGAGCAAACAAGACCTCAGAGGTAATTTAACTGTTTGCACCTGATGTTATGGTTTTGTAACTGGAACTGAAAAGTAGTTATTATTTTCTTCGAATGAAAGGTTGTTTGTCAAAAGTTATTTGTTGTTGCTGTTGTTGTTGTGTGCCTTCAGGCCATTTCTGACTTAGGGTGGCCCTAAGGCAAGCCTATCAGGGTTTTCAGCCATTTTGATTATTATTTTGATTACCATGTTTATTATTTGTTTGTAATAGACTGATTTTAATTGTACCATGTTTAATTCATTTTTAGGAGGGATATGGGGATATTGTATATACAACATATTGTGTACTGGACTAGTTTTAGATGTAAGCCGCTTTGATTGTTTGGTGACAGAAAAGCGGGATATAAATAAATAATAATAATTATTATTATTATTGGCCAGCATCTTCAGTTTGGGTTTGCCATTGCCATCCTCGGATGTTTCTCAGGGTTGTTGTCTTTTAAAATTGTGGTCGCACGCAATGAAGCTGGAATTAACGCATGAACAATAATTGTGAATTTCAGACACATGCTACGAAAAGAAAAAAATCCCACCCAAGTTTTCACCTAAGTTTTCACAGACTAATTTTTCCTGACTGAATATGCTATTGGTTCCTTTGCTAAATATTTTAATGTTGAGTTTGATGTTCAATCATTCTTATTTGGGTATTGCATGCCGCTAATTGCAGATCCTTTTTAAGCAATATATAATTGTTTCGAATAGATATAAATCAATAAAATGACTATCTCGTTTTAGGGTGCTGACCTGAAGAATGGGAACCTGGAAGGCCATATATTATCAGGTAAGACAGCGCTAGTCAAAATTTCCCTGGACCCTTTTTTTAGTGTAACAAGATGGAAAAGAGTCTTCCATCACCTTTGAGACTAACTAAGGAAAAGAACATTTCCAACATCATCTTTCTTGGACTCAAGTCCACTTCGTCAGATGACGCCTTTGCATTCTTCTTGGACTTTCTAAAGCAAACTGAGCAAGGAATACTTTTACAAATTCAGTTTTCCAACGCAGTCCAGGAAAATCCTAGTCCTTACAGGACATCTCTAGCTTCTAAGGCAACAAAGTGGAAACATCTTGTGTTCTTTGTTCGTTCCTTCGTTCTTTAGACTATCCCACATAAAAATATTTCCTCGTGGCACAAACTACTTCATCTTGTCATTCAGAGCCAGTGTGTAGATTTTCAAGACTGGGCCCAAGTGGGCAGAAAGCTAAACTTATTTGCCCCAAAGGGACACAAGAAAATGCATCAACTGTGAATTAAGGTCATTTGCGTTAAATGTTTTATAGCAATCCAAAGTGTTGTTGTTCGATGGGAGATTAATTTTCCCTTCTTGATTTGATTAGGCTGTGGACGAATGTTAGCCTTTCCGGTTCCTTCACATCACATCCCTTTTCCTTGAATCCAATCTGAAATGCCCTTCAAGCCAAAATTGAGGATGCAAGTGGCTAGGGATCATGTGCATAGTACATAACAGCTCTTCTTGGTACTAGTCTCTTTGTCACCAGACACTGGGGTTGATTTAAGTCTTTTCACCTGATTTACTCATTTAATGTTGATTTAAGTCTTTTAAGTCATTCTGAGCAATTCGGGAATCAAATGCAGTTTCCACCTGCTGAGCATCCAATACAGCCTATGCATGATGCGCTGGATAAAACATGTGGAAGCCAAAATAGCTGGATGTTTAGAAATGTTTGAGTCTGGGAAGTAAGAAATGCCATATACAGTCGACTATAAGTCAGCCTCATGTATAAGTCGAGGGCAGGTTTGGGGTCCAAAATAATGGATTTTGATATGATCTGTAGATGTCAAAGGTAAAATTTAGGAGCATTTTCAGAGAATGCAGTACTTTGTCACTGACATCCTTTTGGGGAGGACTTCAAGTCATGATCAAATGTGTTACCATCATGCATCCACCAAGTATTTCGTGAACATACAGCATTACATTTTGGTCAAGAGGATTTTGAAGGGAAGACTTGTTTCCTTTTATAATCAAGCAGTACAGTGTGGTGCAGTGGTCTGAGCGTTGGACTAGGACACAGGGAAGACCATGTCGCTCAGCCAAAGCAACCCACTGATTGACCTTGAGCAAGTCACACTCTCTCGGCCTTGGAGGAAGGTAATGGCAAATCTGCACAAATCTCACCAAGAAAACCCTGTGATAGGTTCACCTGAGGGTTGCCATAAGTCAGAAATGATTTGAAAGCACACAACAACAACAACAACAAACATGGTAGTCACATATTCCTTGCAGAGAGAGTTTAATGTGGTACCCACACTCCTGCTATTTGAGAGAGAGAGTGATGCAACTGTCAGAATCAGATGTAACTGAAACAAAAAGGAGAACCTATGGTTTAAAAGAGTCACAACAGATGACTATCAGCATACCCAAGGAAGACTCTGAAGCAGAAAATGCTTTATTTGGGGAAGGGCTGCTGAATGTTGCACACTATTGTGTGCATCTGGTAATGAGAAAGAGACAGAAACCAGAATAAGTCTCAACGAATCCCTTAGGGAAGGCTCTGGGCTTTGGATGTCCTCCATTGAGAGATGGGTTAAGGGAGGTAAGTCAAGGTGGAGTTTGGGGAGAGAAGGCACTCATCTAAGCCTGAGTCTGGGAAAAACAGGCGAAGTGAAAGGGAGGCTTTTCCAAAAGAAGGAGAAACAAGAGCATGCTTGTGAGCTGATGGCAAAGAGCCAGCCACCAGAGGAGACAACAGGGAATGTCGGGAAGAGTGGAAGAAGGTGTTTGGAGTTTATATATACAAACCATGTGTTCTGTAGGGAAATGTGAGATTTATCACCAGTCTCCATCTGCTTCTCACCTCATTCCAGCCCATTTAAGAGCCATAACAGGGTCCTAATGACATCTTAAGCTCTCTCTCTGAATAGAGACTGAAGGTTTGGCCCCAACCTGGAGGGAGGGATTAATCTGTTCTTAAAGTCTGATGAAATATACTAATCTGACGTGGAGCAATTTGGAGTTAAAACACAGAGAAAACTTGTGAAAGGGCACAAGGGAATGAGAGGACACAGCCACAGATCCATCTGGGATAGCAGTGGTTTAAGAGTCGGACTATGACTCTGGAGACCAGGGTTCGATTCCTGCTTGGCCATGAAACCCACTGGGCGACCTTGGGCAAGTCACACACTCTCAGCCTCAATGGAAGGCAATGGCAAACCTCTTTTGAGCCAATCTTGCCAAGAAAACCCCAGGATAGGTTCACCATAAGTCGGAAATGACTTGGAGGCACACAACAACAACAGCATGGGGAAATGACCCAAGTAAGCACCAGGAAAATTCAGAACGGAGCGGTCAATATAGTTCCTGACATAGATATATTTAAAAAATATGAGGGTTTTCAAGAACCAGGAAAGGAATAACTTTGGTTGATTCATGTTACAAAATGAATATGGTGAAGCATTAAGGAGGGAACACTGATGTAAAAGAATAAATGCAGTACATGCTATGAACATAATGGTTTTATTTCCTGTATCCAGATTACCACCGACCCACACCACCATCTCAAACTGGTTACCACCGCTACCAGTTTTTTCTTTATGAACAGCCAAATGAACCCATAGCTTTGAGTCCAGAAGAGCGTTCAACTAGAGGTAAGAAATTGTCCACTTGGGGCACAAAATTGTTCATTTTAGACACTAGTTGCAGGAAGAACATTAGTGTATTGCTCCCCTCCTATTCATTTCGCTGTCCTTGGATGCATTTGCACTGCAGAAATGACGCAGTCTGACACCACTTTAAGTACTGTGACTCCATCCTATGGAACTTGTTATTAATTGTTATTGCAGTTAATAATATATTAATAACATGTTATGACTGTGATTAACATGTTACTTTTTATTGTTTTTAAAGTCACTTTGAAACACAAAAAAGCCTGACGTTCCCTTAAAAAGACCTCCCGAGAAGGTCTGAAGTGATGGGTAAATGTTACTTCTTCCTCCCAAAAGAAAGCCGGTTCTGTATTTCAACACAAGGAGAAGTCTTGTGTTGCAAATTGCAAATGATTGCAAATTATAGCTTTGCCCCAATGAGACTGTGGAATCAAGAGGAGCAACCTGATCCTGGCTTTCACCCTGTGCTTTTTCCTTTTCTGTTCCCTTTTGCTCTTTTTCATATTAACTTTCAAGCTGGTTGACAAAATACAGGCTTAAGGCTGGTCTTTTCGTTTGTTCTCATTCCTCCAAAGGTGTTTGTAGAGCGAGAAGTGCTTGGTAGAGTCACTACTATGGAGAGTGATGTGCTTTGGAAAAAGGCTTGGCCATGCTCTTAACATTATCCTTTCTTACGTCAACTGGATTACTTACTAATCAAAGAATGGGGATGTAAATAATAGGTTAGATCACATTTTATTCAATATGCAATGACATGCTGCGGTTTTGACAATAGTATTTAATTTCAACGTACTTTATTAAATTAAAGTTGCTTCACTGAAGTCAACTAAAGAATTATTTCAGCAAGGGAAGCTACATCTCATAATCTCAGTTCGATGGGAGATTCTGCTTTGTTTCAAGAGATTTCAGATAAATGAGAAAAGCAACTCAAAATTCAATCTTATATATGCCAATTCAAAAGTAAATTCAGTGAACTTATGTCCAGGTAAGATGCAGCTAACATGGTGCTTTGGGTTCAGTGTTGGACTATAACTCTGCAGACTAGAATAAGGTTCCCAGGTCAGCCATAAAACTCACTGGGTGACTTTGGGCAAGTCACACTCTCTCAGCCTTAGGGGAAAGCAATGGCAAACCTCCTCTGAGCAAAGCTTGCCAAGAAAATCCCATGACAGGGTCACCTTAGGGTTGCCATAAGTCAAAAATGACTTGAAGGCACACAACAACAACAAAACTGGATTTGGATTGCTGTCTCAGCCCTTTATTTACATGTGCGGGCCTCAATTCCACATCTTCTTGTCTTCTTTTGCAGTCTGAAATAAGCATCTCAAAGGTCTGGACTTTGCAAACACTACCCTAGGCTGCATGTACATAGCAGAATTGATGATGTTTTACACTGCTTTAACTGTCATGGAATCCTGGGATGTGTAGTTTGTTGTGGCACCAGAGCTCTCTGACAGAGAAGGCTAAATATCTCAGAAAACTATAGATCCCAGGATACTATTGCATTGAGCCATGATAGTTGAAGCAGTGTCAAACTGTGTTCTTCAATGAAGATACTGGATTGTTAATAATATGGCTGCTTTGGCAAACTAATCCAGATGACCAGTCACTGCAAACCAGGTTAAACAAAGGTGGAGAAAGAGTGTTAGGTTGGAAAGACAACGTCCAAATTGAAACAGGGGATGTGAAAGTGAGGAAGGGTCTCAGAGACTGTGAAAGTGAGAACAAGTCCTTGCTGGTACATCCAAGAGCTTCTGGAGTTTCATCAGTGACACCTTAAGAGTTATTATGCATATCAGGCAATGAGATAAAAATCATGAATAATGAGATTTGGCAATTGGGATTGCACAAACCGTCTTGAAACAATGCTCATAAAATAACAGCTCTGCTGAGCCAGGCACGTCTCCGGCACAGAGGGACAGCTAGGCTCCCAGAGCAAAGCAGCGCACTGAGAACTTTTGCGCAAGAAGACTATGAGGAGCGAGATGAAAGGAGAGAGAGAGGAATGTGGGTGCCTCACCCATGGTGACACTTCAGCACCCAAGAAGCACCAGCCTCACATGAGATCAGGTTGTGGAGACAGAGAAACAACAGGTGCAAAACAATGTGCAACAAAAGGCATTAGTCACCAGTCTAGGGTTGCCAGAGTCAAAACCGGAGCTGGCTCTGGTAAACTTAATGGTTGTGTGGAAGAGGGAGTTTTGGCAAGATTTGCTTGCTACCTAGTTGTGCGACTTGTAACAGCTGCGGAAATCCCTTCTTCTGATTGCCATTTTCCAGTTTTCTCTCGCTACGTGTAAGAAGTCCAAGCCCTTTGGAAGCATAAGAAAGTAAAGTTTGGAGCAACATGCCAAACAACGCTGTCTATTTTTTTTGCCTAATTGTGTTCCAGACTTTATGTGTTACAGTGGGCCTTCCACATTAGCTGGGTTTAGGTGTGTGATCCATAAAGCACCACCTGATTTTCTTCTGAAATTCTTTGGTGCACTTCATTATCCAACATATGTTTGCAATATCATCTCTAGTGCCTCTTCTGTTCCAGAGCACAGCTTGGAACCAGAACCTGGCATTTCGGACTTTGTATATGGTTGAAGTCTTTGTTGTAGAACTTTGAGCATCACTTTGCTTGCACAGGGGAGTCCAAATAGTGATTAAATCCCCTCTTAGAAGGAAAAGAGCAGTCAGTCACAGATCCATCATATCTTGGCCCAACAAATGGTGTGCGGGCCTTCCTCCATGATCCAACTACCATTGCTCTGGCCAAAGATGAGAAAAGAGCAGCCAAACATAGCTCCATTGTGCTATGGCCCAGTAGCTAGAAACTCCCATTTCTCTGGCCTCTATCAGAGAGAAGAACAGCTATCCTCTGCTGGTCTTAATCCCTTTTTCCATTGCCATTCCCTTTTTCCTTATGTGTCATGCCATATTTAGATTGTAAGCCTGCAGGCCCGGAACTGTAAATTTAATGATTCATAAGCTGCCCTGGGAGGCTTTTTTGGCTGAAGGTAGAGTATAAATATTGTACAATAAATAAATTGATAAATATTCTTCCCACGCATTAAGAGGAGCTTCTTGGTGGTAAATTTGACAGGGCAATGGATTGTCTCAGAGGATGGTGCGCTTTCCTTCTTTGGAAGTCCTTGGTTGAATAACCATCTCTTGATGCTTTAGTTGCACGTTCCTGCATGGCAGGGGATTGGATTAGATGATCCTTGGAGTCTCTTCCATCTCTATGATAAGACAGTATTTCTTATCACAGAACCAATCTGGTCTAGTGGTTTGAGTGCTGGACTATGACTCTGGAGACACCAAGGATTGAATCTCAGATCGACCTTGGGTAAGTCATACTCTCTCAGCCTCAGAGGACCATAAGTTGGAAATGACTTGAAGGCACACAACAACAACAACAATTTCTCATCACCCAGCATGACATAACCGAGGGGCAGCCTGTCTCTGTGTCCTATTCCCATCCATATGCCAGGAGTCATCATAAAAACAAATTCAGCTGAAACAGAATCTCACCAGTATAAATAATGCTAAAATAAGCAAACTTCAAAGCAGGTGAAGTGCATTAATGTAAACAGAGGACTTGTTGAAACAGGAGACTTTAAGAGCAGAATTGAATGCCTGCAGGTGTAGAACACATTAATCTATGGGAGCAATCCTATAACATCAGGACCACCAGTGCAAAAAACTTGCTCCAGCAACCCACAGACATAAATTATTTCAGAGATGGGTCAGGGACGTAGCTAGGATTTTAGGAAGGGGGGGCAGACTAAGTGCCACCATTATAATGAGGCTTGGGTGCATCGGTGCAGCAGCACACACCATTCATTTTTCTAATGGAAGGGGGGGTCCAGACCCCAAGAACCCCCCCTTGCCTACGTCCCTGGATGGGTTAAAGGAAGAGACTCACCAGTTTTAAGAAGATGTGGGAGAAACTGGGAGAAGGATTCTTCAAGGGGTTTGTGAACAGGATCCAGGCTATGGGTGATCTAACAGTAAAAGGTTCCTAGCAAGCCCAGCTTTAGTCTATATGAATACTGGGATTTTGTGAATGAACACTGTGGACAGAAATGAACTGCCACAGCATTTGCTGCCACTTATATTGAAAACCCATGTTGTGCACTGAACAGCGTATTGGAAGTAAGACTGGGGACTTGGGCATTTGGCCATAGATAATAGCCAATGCAAAGCTATCGTATGCACACCCTAAATGTATTTACATGTGGTTAAAGTGAATATTTGGTATGATGTGATGTTTTTAAAGAAAATTGTGAAAGAAATAATAAATAGCTTACTCCCCTTTCGAGTGTCACCTGGTGTGGGACACACTCCCTATACATTCCTAATGACACCCCTAATGACACCCCTGACCTGTGCCTCTGTATTTTATACATTAATTATAAATGGTGTCCAAAATTCCTTTTCCTTCTCACAAACCTAGTGCCAGTCAATTTCGTCAAATGACTCCAAGTTCTAGTATAAGCGGAAGAAAAAAGTACTAGTCTTATCAGTACACTCATCCTATGTTTCTGTTAGCCTCACCTTCAAATTTTAGTGTAACTCAAAAGGTACGAAGTATCCTGTATATAATTTCGAGGTGACACAAAACATCCCTTTTTCAACTACAGCTGAAAAATAAGAAAATAAAAACTAGATAGCAATGGATCCTCAAAATTTGTGCAGTCGCTGAGTGACAGGTGTGAGTTGAATATAAAGGTTTCATTTGGCCGGAGTAACTGGGCCACACACTCAATATGAATCTGGATCTGCAGTTTGCTTTTGATTATGATCATTACTGTTCATTACTCAGGCCTATATTAGGCACTACGTTCGCCAAATCTGTTGCGGAAATGCTGAGTACATTTTGCATGTCCCAGTCACTCTTGCCTTTCAGACATGAATGAAACGCTGACGCTTTGCAACTAATTAAATAATATATTAATCCTGGCTCTACTCTAATTAATGAAGAGGAAAGCTTGAGACCCATGCTGCCCAACAGTGTCCTGTAATTATGCTGCAATTGTTTTGTTAATTATGTATTTTGCCCTCCCAGTTCCTTGCCAGCTAAACTCAGCTGTTCATGACATTCCCTTATTTTCTCCTAGATGGATCAGGAAACTTTCGCTGAGTTGTTAGTCTTTAAGATAATTGGCCACTTACACTATGGAGGCAGTTCGCTCTAAGCACGCTCCACTTTATTGTAATATGGGCAAGAATATGTGGAGAAATTGTTTTGCAGTGGTGCTGGTGGCATGCTGGAGCACGGCGCGTCACGCAGTATCGCCTCCATTTATGTCCTCATTCGGAAAGGTACTGATCACCTGAGTCTCGGTGATGAACAGAGTCAAGATGCCTTAAATCAAAGAGCGTTCTACCCTAGACAGCTCCTGATCAGATAAAAGGCTACATGCAGAGAAATGATCTTATTACTTCAATAGGAGTTGCAGGGGCTTAGCACACACCCCCCAAAAAATCAGGGTGTATGTGGATCAGGTTAGTATATAAATTAAAGCAAACAGCCAGAGCAGAAGTCTCCAAACAGGGTCACATATTCCCCCTCCCCCAAAAAAAATCTTTTTGAAACTCTGACAAGTCTCACCAAAAAAAGCCAATTTATAAGTTAATTGACTTGGACTAAGACAGAAGTGAATAAAGATCAGTTGCAAGCCAGCATGGCGTGGAGGTTTCAGCGTTGGACTATGACTCTGGAGACCAGGGTTCAATTCCTTACTTCACCATGAAACTCAATGGCCAAGTCACACTCTCTCAGCCTCAGGGGAAGGCAATAGTAAACCTCCTCTGAACAAATCCTCCCAAGAAAACTCCATGATAGGTTTTGCCTCTGGGTCGCCATAAGTTGGAGATGACTTGAAGGCACATGGCAAACAAAATATTAGGACAGTTGCTGTAAGTCTATGGCTACAGAGGGATGCAATACCGCAGAGTCTGCTGAAGTAGCACTGAAATGAATGGCTTTGGTGCACCTAACTACATTGGTCATTGCTATAGCATGGGGTTCAATGGTTCATTTGAAAAGGATGGAAGAGTTACTTAGAAATGGCTTCTTGGCTTCAGCAAGGCATTCGCCAAAGAGAAGAAGTCAGGAGAGAAAACACACGTGTGCATTCATGCCCAGCTAACCACTATTTAAATTCTGTGTATTATTGAGCTTTGGAACTGTAGATTTTAACTCTGCTTAGAATTATGAAATGGCATTGGACTAAATCCAGTCCCAACCAAAGTATACCAGCTGAATCAATGTAATTTCCAATTGGATTTAGGGTTTTATTGCCATTATGAGCTTCAATCAACTACCTTGGTAGGCTGACCCTCACCAGAGAAACTCTGCTTCTGAAACGCTTGATGGAAGATTATTTATAGCTTCTTCTTTATTTGATTGCTGAATCATACAGCTATTTTCAATGTTATTTCTGCCAGATTCGCAGGGTACATTTATGAGAGTTTGTTGTTTTTCTAAATGACCTGATCATCCACCATATGGCCGATCCCTTGGATTTCATATGATTCACACACCGCTCAATCCGTAGAGGAGCATTTTGCCCTACATTATTGTCTATTGTTTCTACGCCAACAAAGGCAGCAGATAGATAAAAAATATCTTAGGCTGGCTTTTCTGCTGTCATCAGAAAGATCAAAAAAGACCAGGAATTACAGTTGGAGGATTCTGCGGCCCGTAATTGGCAAATGAAATCATCCGTTGCTTGTGAGTTGATACTGAGACCCACGAACAAAGTGGGAGTCAAGCTGGCAACCTTAGCTTCGCATATTCCGTCTGATCTTACTTTACACTAGATCCTTCCTGTCATTTTTAACCTCATATTTATGTTGATTCAATAGACCCCTGTGTTTCTGTTGAATAAACATGAATCCCCAATATATTCCATCTGTTCGGTGCTGTCAGAATTGCAAGATGGGTGGGATACCTAATCAAAGTGCCTCCCACTGCAAGCTGTATGCGATCATATAGAAAACTGCATGCGGAAAGTCGCTTTGGAGACTAACCGAGAAGATGAAGCAAATTGAAATCCGCACTTCTTTTATGCTAGCTGGGGAAGAAATTGCGGTCAAAGAGTTCTCATGTTATCTTTTATTGAGGAACAGTTGCATGTCAAGCGTATTGTTGGGGAGGGAAAAACCAAAGGCTGATAAGGATTTAGAAACTGTCGTTCTGGATTTAAGAGAGGGAGGATAGCTCTTGCATAGCAACGTGTGGACCAATAATCAATTTTAGTCTCGCCAAATCAAACTTGGAGCTACTCTCTACGTAAGTGTACTGTGTGAATTGGTATGCGCTTTCTCACGTTTGCATTGATGATTGTCTTCACTTTCCTGTGCAAATGCACATCTGTTCGCATCTATTCACCCATATCCTGCTGAAAATACAGAGCCATCCATATGCATACAAAGCAGATACATGGCAGCATGAACGATAGTGTGCATTTTTGCAGACACTCTGGTAAAAAATGCAAAGAATTTAATAATAATAATAAAAAAATAAGAATTTAAGGAGTTTTTTGGTGAGAAGAGTTCTGCAAAATGTATGGGATTCTCAGAAAGTGAATCCCATGTGGCTGGATCCCATTCTATTTGACTGGAATGACGAGTATTTTAAACATATAGACTAGCCCTTGCTTGCTTATTCATAGTATAGGAACTCAGAGTGAAGTACAGGTTGAGTCTCCCTTATCCAAAATGCTGGGGACCAGAAGTGTTTTGGATTTTGGATTTTACATTGTTTATTCATTGTGGATTTTGGAATACCGGTATTTGCATATAGATACAGGATGAGATATCTAGGAGATAGGATCCAAGTCTAAAAACAAAACTCATTTATGTATTTCATGTATGTATATCTTATACCTATAGACTGTGCCAGAAAGCAAAGGCATCACTGTCTCCGTTTTGGTTTTTGGAGTATTTTGGATTTCGGGATCCTGGATAAGGGAGATGCAAATTGCATTCCATATGTGCTTTGGCTGCAAATATTACATGTTGTTCTGCATGTAAAGTCCTGTTAATTTTGGCATGGTTTTGTTGCATGGGATAGTACTTTTGACTCTAGTCACCGCTCTCTATAAATCATTTAGGTTTGCATTTCCATAATTACTATATTGCATCCTAAAATATTTTAGCCACCAAGAAAGTAACATTCAAGCAAAGTTTTCTGTTCCCATTTATAATACTATTTTAAAGCCTACTACTGCAAAGTCTAGGAATCTCCATTTGACAAAACAGAGACCGGATGTCTTAATGCCGGATGAAACGGGGATTCCCCATTCTAAGTTTCAATTGCCCAGAAGAGGGCACTCAATTATGGCCCACGTTGGCCTTTATTAAGATACTTTTGTTAAAATCAGTGGGGAACGGAAGGAGGAAAGAGACACTTGAGGATGTGAAGACAAAGAAATTAATTGCAGCGATCATCTTTGATAGGCCCTTGTTGCACAAGGGAGCCATGTTAGCGTTGCGGGTATTTTTTCTGGAGGGGTGCATCTGTGCACATTGGTGTGCATTTCTTAAATAATGTGAGCAGACACCGTCGGCGGCTGAGAACAAAGCAAAGGAAATGAGAAGATTATCTGACATCCATTGATAAGCGAAGGGATGAAAAGATGCGATCGCTTTATCTTCCCGGTGCTAAATGTCATAGGCCTTCGAAAGGCTAGGGCAGAGTCAGCACCCCAATTCTTTGTCAAATTAAAATTGGTGGTATAGTTGTGAGTCAGTCCAGAGGTTATACTGGGACAGATTAGGACTGGTCAGTTTACATGGTATGCTTTTTAAAGGCTTACCTAAAGTCTGACTGTGAAACGGTGCAGATTTTCCGCATGCTTTTGATCTTTTCAACATGGCACAGATTTATTACTTTCGAGATATTTGGCTTGAAAGTGTGGTTTTCAGTCAAAATGTGCACACAGTGCCAAGAAGGACTATAGCACCGTTCTCATTATAAGGGAGACTGAGAAATAATAATAATAATAATAATAATAATAATAATAATAATCTGCCTCTCCCTGTATTGGATCGAGGCGGGTAACAGCAAACAGAACAATAAAAAAATCAAGCACAAATAACAATAGATAAAAAGGTAACAAGACATGTCAAATCCCAATTCCCTTATCTCCCTCCCACCCTAAACTAACATTAAAAACAATTTGCAGTAAAATGGGGAACAAAATCGGTCGAGATCAGATCAGATTCTAACTGGATAAGATTAAACAACTATTTATCTATCTATCTGTCGATTTATCACAGATGTTTAAAACTCAAATTTTATTCAGTGAATGCTAGATCCCGATGGTTTTAAAGTCATGCTCAAATTAATGTGCCATTTATTTATTATCTTTGTACCGTTCCTATACTTTTCTGTGATGACCTATGCTCATGTACTATAAAAGCGATTGATTGATTGATTGATTGATTGAATAAAAATTTATCTCGAGTATTTAAGAGGCAATATGTATGTCATAAGCCAGCTGATAGATCACAAGGTGAACCGAATGTTGAACTACATAGTCCTTTGGTTTGGTCCAACATAGCTCTTCTTAGGTTTGTATGTAAAAAGCAGCTATCGTTTCTAAAACTCATGCCATCCTTGGTCCTATCGGACTTTCCAAGTCATACCTTGCACGCACCCAATATTCCTGCTGTCCTGTTTAAAGAATAGAGACTTTTAAAAAGAAATGTTCAAGAGGATTTGGTGGAAATGTTCAAGAGGATTTGGTGGAGACTTGCTGCCTAACTGACTGGCCTCCTCTTCAAGTGAAGCGAATGGGACGGCAACATGAGTGTGCTCAGCAACATAATCAAAAGTACATGAAACTCTAGGTATTGTTAATGGCAAAAAGGATTCCCGCCTACTCCTGGTGGGACATCATTAATCTTGGCAGAAAAGCTTCAGGACCTCTATCACCCAGGGGAGGAAAACAGTGATAAGGTAGATGAATTATAACACACAAACTCTGCTGATACCAGGACAAAATATGAGTCTGATTGTGTGAGCTCTTCTATCAATAGCCAGGCCAATATCCAGCATACCGTGGCTAGCAAAGTTCTGTACTACTATGCAGTATGTGTGTCTGTTCATTAGTCTGTTGTGCCAGCATGCTTGGTAAGGTTAAATTGTTGTCTGTTGGCAAGAATTATTAAACAGAGAATTTGAACGACTGCACATCCATACGCCTTTAAAAATGTTAAGCGTATCTCAGCGACTAGGTAGTTCTTCTATCAAGCAAAGATTATAGGATGGAGTGAGGCATGACTCCATATGGTCTAATGATGATGATGATGATGATGATGTTGATGTGTATTTATATTTCCCGCCTCTCCCGTGGATCGAGGCAGGATTACATAATTAAAATGATACATAACACAAAATACAATCAGTACAATATACAGTTATATGTTTTGGAGAGTTGGTGGTGATGGAAGGAAGGAGTTAAATCAGGACGAATAAGACATCTATGAATTAACACAATGGTTGCATTAATGTTCATAAGGGGCTTTCCTGAGATTTTATTCCTTTAAATGTTTGATCTTATATCATTTTTTAAAAACTAGGAATGAGAGCAGAGTTTTCCTGCCTTCCTTGCCCACCCATTAAATCCGTTTTGCCGGATGAAGTGGGAATCCAATGAACTCTTGCCCTTTTCCCTTCCCCATCTCCTTTCAGAAGAGCTTCCTTTTAAAATCTCCTGTTGTGAATGTGTTAACAGTCCTTATTGCTTAGATGCGAAATGGCCAACTCATTCTCTAATCTGTGCTGCGAGTGACTCACCAGAACATTTTGACAACCAAGAAGAGATGGAGGGAAAGAGGAAGAATGAGCCGCAGTGGGTCAGAAGGGCCGAAATCTATTCTGCCTCAGAACAATGAGGGACTTCACACTTGCCTTGGCCCATGGCTGGAGCTCATTTCCGGCAGTATTATATCATGGGGTTTCGTACTTATCTGGACTCTCGTTCACTTTGAGGAGCTGAAAATGTACAACAAACATCTGCTCCTGCCATTTCCATTAAACAGACCATGATAGCTAAGTGTACTGGGAAGCGCATAGGCTTGCCATAGTTGTAGCAGCCAACCTGTGAGTAGACGCAAGAAGTCCAGTGCTTTCTTAGTGTCAATTGACATGGTATCATGCATCTGTGCTCTCCAGCTGAGGCAGCGTTTGCCACCACCAGATAAAGCTGCTTTTACCCAAATCCACATCTGTTTTCTAATTTCTTATCCACGGAAACAAGCATCCACAGCTTGAAAATACTTTATATATAAATTCTACTAGGCAAACCTTGATTTTTCCCATGTTATATAAAGACGCCATTTTACTCAGCCATTGTATCTAATGCAACTTGATCATCCACAGATTTTGTATCCACGGGGGGGGGGGTCCTGGAACCAAACTTCAGCAGATACCAAGGGCCCACTGTACTGCTGCGTTCAGCCTGGGCATGCAGACTTCAGCAGTGAATAGAAGTACATACATTTGGAGAGTTAAAACTAATGCACCAGCTGCATCTATTCATGCGGATGTCTGATCTGACCACAGTGACACATGCCTTATGTTGCATCCCATGTGGATGACTATAGTTCACTGTGAATGGAGCTGGCTTGGATGAATGTTGGGAAACATCACCTGGTGCAAAGAAATGAAGCCAGACTCTTGACAAATACTCATTCGGACAAACAAAATTCCTCTGTTATGAAAGCTCTACAGACTATTGCTCTGTTTCTAGACAAAATCCGAAGGGTTGATCATGACCTATACAGTCCCATAGCACTCAGCTGAAGGATCATGCTGTGTTGTTGTTGATGATGATGATGTTATGTTGAGTGCCGTCTAGTTGTTTACAGTTTATGGTGACCCTAAGACTATCATACGGCTTTTTCTACAGGGGGTTGCCATTGCCATCCTTTGAGGTTGAGAGAGTGTGACTTGCCCAAAGTCACCCAGTGGGTTTCCATGGCTGAGCTGTGATTCGAACCCTTGTCTGCAGAGTCAGATTCCAATGCTAAAACTACCAGACCACACTAGACTTGAATCCTAGTCTCCAGAGTCATAGTCCAACACTCAAACCACTACACCACACTGGCTCTCAGCATACTGTACTCTTTCTATATTTTATTTGACCTTTAATAGATCTGTTTTAAATTGATTTCCTATTGTGAAGTCAAAGGCTTTCATGGCTGGCATCCATAGATTTTTGTGGGTTTTTGGGGCTATGTGGCCATGTTCTAGAAGAGTTTACTCCTGACATTTCGCCAACATCTGTGGCTGGCTTCTTCATAAAAAGCATCTCTGAAGATGCCAGCCACAAATGCTGGCATAACATCAAGAATAAACTCTTCTAGGACATGGCCACTTAGCCCAAAAAACCCACAAAAATCTATGTTTTCCTATTGCTTGCATAATTGTATTTAACTTTTTGGATGCATTTTCTTGCATGCTTTTCTCTGTATCTGTTTTTAGGTTTTCTAAGCTACCTTGAGCCTCAGTGCTGAGGAATATGGTTGAAATAAATAATCAGTAAATAAAGTACTAAATTCATCAATAAATAAATAACACGGTTGGGTAAGTCAGTCCAAGTCTGACAACGTCATACAGAAAGCGAGGGAAGTGAAGCTCATTATAGAGCAGGGACTTTTTTGTCTTGAACAGTAGCAAAACAGCAGCGCATAGAACCGCCATTTCTGTGCTCTTTGACACTGAGTCACCAGGGGCCAGGAGGCATGTTTAAGCTTGCCTTGGCTGGTTCTTCCTTCACTGGATGCCAGGAAAGTGAAGGCAGTTGAACTCTGCTGCATTCTCCTTTGTTCAGCACTGGACCCATTCATTGCCTTGGAGGCATATAATGATGCAACTGCACTAAGCTCACTGTTTTGCAAAAGCTGCAGGGTCGGTTTGTTGTGTTTATTAAACCACTGAGATCCGCATTTAGATAAGGTAAGCAGTGTTTCTGGCCCAGCGACAAGGTATTGCATGGGTGGGTCAACGGCAGGTAGTGTTGGATCAAAACTATGTGCAGGTACCTGCCAAACCTTTGTCTCTTCTCTACATCCTTTGAAGTAAAGACTCATCCATCTCAGCCAATGGACCCAGTCTTCTCACTCCAGTTATGGCTTCTTCTACTACTTACTCCATGGATTTGGTCAAGCAGTCATGGTCCAAGCCTTCTTCAGTTCCTCCTACAGTTTGGAGGTTGGAGAATCTATAGAGTTGGAGAGCTATAGAGTTGGAGATCTATACAGTTGGAGATCTATACAGCTGAAGAATTGAAGAAGGCTTGGACCATGTCTGCTTGACCAAATCCATGGAGTAAGTAGTAGAAGAATCATAACTGGAGTTCAACAAGAAGGTGTTGGGTTCCTGAATGTGCATTGTTTTAATAATCTAAATAGTTTAATTCTATTTTCATGCTTTCATTTCGTATGTTTTTAAATGTATTATTCTTTTAAATTGTGGGCCACTTTCAGTCCCAATTTTTTGGGGGAAGCAGGATATAAATAAATATCATCATCATCACCATCATCATCACCATCATTTCACTCTTACTTTACTAAGAAGTCCCTCTCTACATTTGTAACCCTCCCCTGCTTTTCTGACACTCGTTCCATGATTCCTCTTACCAGGAAAATATCCATTGCAGCATGAAGCCCTTGAGCTTTTCCATTCAGATCTATGACTGTCAAAGCAATCTCTCTGGGACTAGGTGCAATATTACACACAATGTACACATTCTCAAACCCAGGGGTACAGTCGATATGGTACAATTCCATTTCCATCAGATGCTTGTCCCAGCAGCAGCTTATTTTGTTTTTTAAACTTTGGTTTGTCCCATTTATATATACAATGGGAGAGTAGAAAATTCTGATTTTTAGAGGAGAGTGTGTGGAAATGGCAAGCTAAATAAGAAAGACACCTTCTGAATTTTAGTTTAGACACTCTGTCCATCTTTCCTTCCAGGGAACATTTCTTCTCAGTTGAGCTCCAGTCATGGAAGCATAGGAAAGGTTCATTCATGGCCCCAATCCCTATTCAACAGATGATTGGGACAGAGCTGGGTTTAAACCATGTTTGCAACCATCAAATGCAATGTTAAGGCCAAGTTACAGAATGGTAGGCCATACCATTTCCAAGAGCCAGGATTTCAGCACTTCTTCTCCCTTTCCAGGTTCTTGGGACATGGAGGACTTTGTGGATCGGTTTGATCTTGGAAGACCTGTGGCTTCAACGCAGTTCATCACTAAGAATTACCGTGAGAAGGAGCAGTGAAAATGAGATTTCCCCTTGCTTTTGAAATGCTTTGACTTGCATTTTTTTTCCCTTTGGAGCTGAAGAGTGTGCATGCTTACCAGTTCCAGGGGCTTTGCTGAGGTGTGATTTATAGTCTTTTAAGTCCAACCTTCTTCCAGCTAACCTTCACTTTGACATGGAGAGGGCTCTGTAGACATCCCTAACTCTATATGACCTCTTCTTTACATGACCTCAGTGATGCTTTTCATATTACCTTGCATGCAAAGACACCAACAGATTAATAATCCCCATAGATTCCTTTGCAACAAGCCTGTCGTGATCACAGAGACCTCTCCAGTTCCTTGGAGCTAGGATTTCCGGAGGGAGTTTCCTCTCAAAATGGTAACTCTGTAAATTTACCAGTAAGCCAATTTGTGTGACTGGCCTTTAAAAAGAAAATCCGAGAGATTGAAACTCCGACTCCCAAAAAGAAGCCAATTCCATCTGTTCCTCTTTTGGTTAAACGGTGTTAAATCAGTCCTGTTTAGACTGATTCTTGGCATTAGTAAAGAATCCTCTTATGTGGATCTTGAATATCATGGAGTAAATGGGTGCAAAAGAAAGTTATCTGTATCCAATAACTGCAAGCATTTGCAAACATTGCACAATTCTGATAAGGTTTTAAGTGCTCCTTCGCACATTTCCCCTCCTGTCCAATATCGCTCCTGCCTTGAAAGTACTGAGACTTGATCAGACCTATACCTATTCACTGGTAACAATAAGGACACTTGCTTTATGCATCCCAGTGGCAATAAGCTTCCGATCTTTATTTCTTTCTAGTGCTTCTTTGCATGTTATCCTTTCTAACCCAAGCCTACAGTAATACTTCCTAGACGTGGTGTGTTTCTCTCCCCACTCTGCTCCTCTTAACCTAAATACCTTCAATGCATTGCAGCAATAAAAACAGAGCAGCATTTGACCTTGGTTTTTTCCTCCTTTCTGGTTTTTCTGTTGCAGATGTAAATATTTCATTTTAAAATACTGCTTATGATGGAAAATCATCTCTAAACTGGGGCATATAATATAAAACATACTAAAAGAACAATTTAAAAAATCAGTAACAATAGGATTCAACGTTGTTAATTGGGAAAACACCTGAGTCAACCAATATGCTGTCAGAAGATGTCAGAAACCTGTCACAGTAAGTTGCGCTTAGGGTCCAAGGACCAGCAATCCAAAGGGCATAGCCAACAATTGGAAATATTTGTTTTCAGGGCACTACTACATGAGTATCTATGTGATGCTGTCACTCATATAAATTGCTCTGGTGAAAGCAGTCGTCTAACAAGTCAATAAAAGGAGAGTTGATATCTCAGGTAACCTCTCCCTGAGTTGTTCAAGGCTTTGTGCATTAAGAGTGAGATTTTGAAGGTGTCCTGCTAGCAAATAGGCAGCCCATGTGATTCCTTTAATTCACAGCATTTGACACAATATTGATATTCTCACAATTCTTGAAGATGGGAATGGTTGGTTGGTTGGTTGGTTGGTTTAGAACAGTGGTGGCGAACCTATGGCATGAGTGCCAGAGGTGGCGCTCAGAGCCCTTTCTGTGGGCGCACATGCTGTCGCCCCAGCACAGAATTTCCCAGAGTTTGTTACTAGAAAGCCAGAGGGACATGGCATTTTGTAATAAATAGGCTTGAAAACACACATCAACACAACAACAATGTGCACATTGAAAACACTGAATATTGGCTGCAGGGATCCAAGAGATGATATGGAGAGCAACAACCAACGAGGTGCTTTCCTTGGCATCTTCCATCACTGCTGCAGTGAGTATATGAATAAAGCTGACTTGCATAGATGGGTCCAATTACATTATTTCTTTCTCATTCATCACCTCTCAAGCGGGATGATCAAGTGTACATGGGTTCTGTATGTAGAGATATACTGGAGCAGAATGGGAACACCATGGAGGAATGAAATGCTTGCCCTGCTAAATAATGAACACAACTGGACCTTGGACCAATGGAAGAAGTCAATGCTACTCACTTTTTGGCCACTAAATATAAAATATGGCTATGATTAAAGATGGATACCTGAATAAAGTTCCAAGAAGATGCACTGTGATCACTATGAAGGGACATTTTGGTCCATTATATTTATAGCTCCCATGAATATCTGTCATGGTTCCCTTTCCAGAATGATGCAAACGAAGATAAAGGAAAGAGGGGTCTTTTGGTTGTTGTTGTTTGCTCCTTTTTAAAAAAGGAAGTTTTTAAGGTTTTTTTTGCTCGTAACGTACCACAAGCAAAAGGGAAGAGAGTCCAAGACACACAACGCTGCTTGCCGTGCAAGTTAAATTTAGAAGCAAGAGGAAATGACAGTTGAGCATGTCATGGAAGTCGGCTAAAGTGGGAGCCCTCCTTTTTTATATATTTATCATGCGCCGAGGGTGTAATTGATGTTTCAGATTAAGGCTAAAGGAGCCAGCAGAAATGAAAGGTCACACTCTGTTGACATCCTGCCGTCAGGCTATAGTCATCCTTTCCTCTGCCTTTAATTCCTTGTGGCCAGCATGTTTACTTTTAGGGGGAAAGGAGGGGGAAAGTCGGATGTTTACCTCTCTAGGAAATTATCACCATCCTTTTTTTTCCTTCTTTTGCTTTTAATTGAGGTATAGGAGCAAAAACCGACAAGGAGCGTCCCATAGAGAAGCCAGATGTTTCACAGTTAAGCCTGGAGATGTCATGGCTCAATTGTGGCTCGAGCTTCAATACAAACCCTAGCCAAATATTAGCAGAAGAAGGAAGCATTTGCACAAAAATGATACACTTCTTGGTTTAAAATTCTCGATTATTACTTTGTTCAGTCTGTAGCCCATCCTTTCTTATGAGACCTCAGGAATGTTAACATTCAACATAAGAACACACAGCTAAAACCAAACATTACAAATAGTGACACCTTTGTTCTCTGATGGTCCAATGTTCATACTTTGTTTCATGCGCAAAATTATTAAAGATATCGTATAAAATAATTTCAGGTGATGTGAAAAAGGTGTAAATGAAACATAAATGAATTTTGTGTTTTAGACCTGGGTCACAGCTGCAAGATTTCTCATTACGTACATATATGCAAATACAGGTATTCCAAAATCGGAGGGGGGGGATTGAAATCCAAAGCACCTCTGGTCCCAAACGTTCCAGATAAGAGAGACCCAACCTGTATCTTTAATTTTTAATGACACCCGAAAGATATGAGACTGGAAAAGAGCTAGATCTCTAGCAGAGTTCAATAGTTGGAGGTCAACTACTGAAAAGTCCTTCCATGAGTTGTAGCCACACCAGTCTATGATCTTCTGGGGCTGCTTCAGGGACTGTCTTTATTAAATAGAGGCCGGATGGCCATCTATTAGGGATGCTTTGGCTGTATATTCATGCAGAGCAGTGGGTTGCAATGGGTGGCCCTTGGGGTGCCTTCCAATTCTATCATTCTATGCTTCTGTGACCCTGAGTATGCTCAGTCTTCATTGGACTATTTGGCTTTTGTTGTGTGTGTAAGAATCAGAGTGAGTTGTTGTTGTTGTTTGCTGTCTTTCAGGCCACTCTCTCAGGGACGGCAACTGCAATTGTTTTATTTTATTTTATTAGAGTAGCATAGTAGAAACCTTGACCCAGTCATAAGAGCCAAACTCTCACTTCATTGCAAGCATTATGTTCATGGAAAGTATTAATCATGGGTTTTATTATTTAATGAACCTCTTGTAAGAAGAAGAAGAAGAAGAAGTAAAGTATGGTCATCAGTTAACCCAGCCCTTTTTTTAATCTGTCATTTGCTTACAAGGAGAAAAAGAGAGAAGCTCGTTCTCTCCGTGGCTAAATGTAGAAAGTGTTGTTTCTAAATCAGTCAGTGGTGGAAAGGAAACACGTCACGTCCGGGAGGAAGAGGCTAGCACTCCGGCACCCAAGCCCTCGGCAGTGTTGCAATGGAACAGGTCCACACTGAAATAGATTTAAACTTATTCCCTCCAGAATATTTACTTCTGTCTTGGTGCAGTTAATCATATTTAGCACCCAAAGGAAGTATGATTGGTATTCGTCTGAATTTCCATTGCAGCGGTTTGGTACTTTTTGCAATGGAATGAGAAAGAGAATGACAAAACAATAATGTCTAGTAGACCGGGTTATATGAATACATGATAAGCAAGTCTGGAATAACTTGCTTGTTAGAAATTTAACTTTAGAGAGTAGATGACGCCGATGATGGTAGCCTTTGTTTAAAAGCTCTTAAGCTTGCAATAGGGAAGGCTTGCAATGTGCACGCTTTTAACATGCACCTAAAACTAAGAATGGTTCGAGAAAGTTGAAATGCATAATGGAAGAACATTCTGCAAGGGGGGTGCCACTGCTCTAAAAACCTTGTCATCCATATATATAATCCTCATAAGAGTGTCAGTATTTATTTCTGATACAATTTCCCAATCTAATAAATTCTGAGAGGTAGGATACAAAAGTAATTAATAAATAAAATACTGATAACATTAAGGGGATTAAGAGCCAAGAGAAGAGAGGTACGGTTGCTTATCCAGTAGTACTCTGTTCACATCCCTCTCTGTGACTTAAGAATATAATGTTCCAGATCAGACCAGATTTTTTTCTTCTCACTTCCCAAAGAAGTGACCCAACTTTCTTAGTCCTTATGGAGAGACCAGTCATAATAGCATTCCTCTAACAAATCAAAACTGTACCAGCATCACACGCTTACAGGGAAACCTAGCAAGCGTCATCATTCAGTGGGTTGTGGAATAGCCTGGAGTTGTTCCTTTCTGGTGATTTGAATTAGTTGTACGACTACTTGACATTAACGCATCTACTAGAAAGCATGAGCCTTCGATGCAGTGGGAGGAGAGGCTATACATGTATGTACTTGTGCATGTAGTTTACATTGGTATTTGGCTTTCATCCATGGACTCAAGGTAGCATACACAGTTTCCATTGGATCCTTCATCCAGTCTTGGACTTGCTTAGTGTTGACAAAGTTGGCGTATGAGGTACTTTCAGACTACACCACCAGCAGCTTGTGTTTCATGTACAGTGGTACCTCGGGATACGAAATACCCAGGTTACGAAATTTTCGGGATACGAAAAAATCCCATAGGGAATTATTGTTCCGGGTTACGAATGTTTTTTCGGGTTACGAAAAAACTTTTGGTGCTTTTTTCGGCTTTTTCGCACGGAATCGCGGCTTTTCCCCATTAGCGCCTATGGCAATTCGGCTTACGAAGGCTTTTCGGGTTACGAAAGCGGCCGCGGAACGAATTACTTTCGTAACCCGAGGCACCACTGTATTACAATGCAACCGTTTCCTGATTCCATCTTATAGAATCATAGAGTTGGAAGAGACCACAAAGATTGAAGAACAGTCTGGCAAGGGGTGCACTGCTCTAAAAACCTTGTCATCCATATATATAATCCTCATAAGAATGTCAGTATTTATATTCTGATACAATTTCCTAATTTAATAAATTCTGAGAGGTAGGATACAAAAGTAATTAATAATAAATACGATAACACTAAGGGGATTAAGAGGCAAGAGAAGAGAGGTACGGTTGCTTATCCAGTAGTACTCTATTCACATCCCTCTCTGTGACTTAAGAAATAATGTTCCAGATCAGACCAGATTTTTTTCTTCTCCATTCCCAAAGAAGTGACCCACTTTCTTAGTCCTTATGGAGAGACCAGTCATAATAGCATTCCTCTAACAAATCAAAACTGTACCAGCATCACAGCCTACAGGGAAACCCAGCAAGCGTCATCATTCAGTGGGTTGTGGAATAGCCTGGAGTTGTTCCTTTCTGGTGATTTGAAGAGTTGTAGACTACTTGACATAACGTATCTACTAGAAAGCATGAGCCTTCGATGCAGTGGGAGGAGAGGCTATACATGTATGTACTTGTGCATGTAGTTTACATGGTATTGGCTTCATCACATGGACTCAAGGTAGCATACACAGTTTCCATTGGATCCTTCATCCAGTCTTGGACTTGCTTAGTGTTGACAAAGTTGGTGTATGAGGTACTTTCAGACTACACCACCAGCAGCTTGTGTTTCATGTATTACAATGCAACGTTCCTGATTCCATCTTATAGAATCATAGAGTTGGAAGAGACCAAAAGGCCAGGGACGTAACCAAGGGGGGGGGGGACTTGGGGTCCGGACCCCCCCACTTCCATTAGAAAAAATGAATGGGGGTGCTGCTGCGCCACCGCACCAAGCCCATTATAATGGTGGCACTTAGTCTGGACCCTCCCTCCAAAATTCCTGGCTACGTCCCTGGCAAGGGCCATCCAGTCCAACCCCATTTGCCGTGCAGGAACTCTCAGTGCAAAAAGCATCTCTAC
>NC_056527.1:124163731-124202232 GCF_019175285.1 Sceloporus undulatus | reverse complement strand
CTGACAGATGGCCATCCAGCCTCTGCTTAAAGACCTCCAAGGAGGGAGTCTCTGGAGCAGCAGAAAACAAGTCAGCTCCCTCCTCAATATGACATCCCTTCAAGTATTTAAACAGGGCTATCATATCACCTCATCTTAGCTCTTTCAACAGATTAATAATCATTTTTGTTGAAAAGGGAAGGGGGGGAAACTAACCAAACTTCCTCTTGCATGCCTTCTTTGGGGTAAGGAAGTGGTTACAGAAGGTGGCTGTCTTGTGTTTGCTGCAGGGGACTGTTCAGAATGTAGTACTGCTAACTGAGTTAATGGGAGAAGGAGAGAAAAAAGTGACCAAGTAAACCCCTCTTGCCCCTTTTACCCCATTTCACAGTTTTTTGTCATATCGATGTTATGCAGTCAGCCCTCCACATGCATGGATTCTGCATCCACGGATTCAACCATGGCTTGGAAATAGATTTGTTTTTAAATTCCAAAAAGCAACCCTTGATTTTGCCATTTTATGTAAGGGACACTATTTTACTACGCCATTGATGGGACTTGAGGAGCTACAACACATAAAATGGTGCCAAAGTGCATTATTTATTTCCACATTGTAGATGCAGCCCAAGAAGCATTTTATTCTTCAACTTTCATGCAGGGAAGACAGTGCAAAATGGGACTCCTAAACCAGTAAGGCAATAATTATCCGTTTTAACAATTATCAGAGTAATTACTATAATGAAAATCTCCAGAAATGGCCCAAGGAGAAGCCGGCGAGCCTCTCCATGGATCCTCCTCGGATGCGTCCTTCCATGGGTGACTCCTGTGATCTGATCTCCTTGCGGCAGGACCGCTTTTACCTGCCCACCCCGTGTGACTAAGGTGGGACCTAGACTTGTCTGCTCCAAATCCCCAAAATGAAGTATAACAAAAATAAGCTGAGATGAGAAAAAAAAAATAAAGTCACCTAATAAAATTTAGGAGGATCTAGAGAAGGCTTTTCATGCCACACCCAGCAGCTGCTGTGGCAAAGTATGTTGAAGTAGAATTTTTGGTGTGAATACCACTCCTCAGATGCTTGAACTGCTTCATCTCGACTGCTGACCTGGTTCTCCTGAGCCTTGGACCACCTTGACTGTTTATGCCATGTGGAGTCAATGTACTTTCTTCATTCTGCAGAGCAGTTTGCCCGCTGGGGCTGAGATCTCAGTCAAGGCCTCCAGGGCCTGCAGCAATGCAGCACACACAGTCTTTGCAAGAACATAATTGAGCCAGAAGATGCAATCTGGAGAGACGCATCATCATCATCATCCATCTCCACCTATGGCCGATGGGGCAGAAGCAACAGCAACAAAACTGGCTGAACCAGCCGCATGTCTGTGGATGGAGGTTCATTGCTTCCAGGAATCCCGTCTTCACTCTAAGCCTCTCTACAGCAATTTGGGAAGGTCTTTCCACATCTTCATAAAGTCAGTGGCTGGAGCAGGCTGTTTGTTTCTCTGCAGTCATCATTATCATCATCATCATCATCATTATTGTCATCATCATCATTTTATTTCATACCTACCTCTCACCAAAACTCAAGGTTGGGCACGATACATTTTAAAACACAGAGGAAAAAATGCATAAGGTTCCAAAGTGGGGCATCCGGAAGATGTTGCTGAAGACCCTCTGCAATCTCGATACGCATTTTGGCTTCTTTTTGTGGTCTTTTTGGTTCATACGCTTCTGGTGGAGAAGGAGGACCCTGCCATAATGTCATTAGGACTTCAGAGACCACTCTTCATCAGAAACTAGTTCAGCTCATCATGCCTCAAAAGAAGGAGGGGGTGGAAAGGAAGCTGCCTCAGACACACATCAGTCTATTAAAGCATAACAAGAACCTTCTGGCATTACAAATCAAGAGCTGTATCCTAAACAAAATGTCTTTCATGGGGCAGCCCACATCTCCTCCAGCTCTTAAGTGGAATCAGATCTTGCCTCCTGTGCCAACATCTTGGTTTCCTCTTTTCATGCATCAGTTTTAATTAAACATGCTTCCCTTTGCCCATGGCTCTTAATGTGGATTTTCCCACATTCATCAAAGGCATTTGGAAGAGGAAGAGGCTGCAGAGCTACAGAGGAAAGGCTACTGTTCTTTTTCAGAAACAGCCTACAGAAGTTACCTACATAGCTTTTGTTGACATGCTCATCTTCCTATTGGTTTCTGCTCTTTGTTTCATTTTGGTTTCCTTTGCATGGCATTTACAGCAGCTCAAACGCCAGGTAATGTAGTTGCAATGATATCCTTAGCAATCAAACAAACAAAACCCCAAAACCCCAATTTTGGAAAGGTTGGACTACAGCCTTTGCTCCCATTTTGGGTGAAATGTGCAGTGTAAGTTACATAAATAAATGATAATAAATACAGATTCCAGATTCCCCAGCCAACTTGATCACTCTAGAGGTTTCTGGGAGCTTTAACCCCCAAAAAGTAACTTTTCAATGCTCTGGAAATTGATGCAATTGCTCAACCAGATTATTAAATATACAGGCTGTCAGTTTCAACACCACATGATGTCACAATTCAAAAACGTAGCCATGTTAGTCTGGGAAATCAGTACACAAAGAAATCTTGAAGCACCTTTGAGACTAGCTGAAAGAAAGAATTTGATAGCATGCTCTTTTGTAGACTTGAGTCTATTTCTTCAGATGCATAAAGTCATAAAGTTAATACTCAGTTCCATAGAATCAGAACTGGATTGACTATTATGCTAAATAACCTACAGAGTGCTGCTTTTGCGAAATAGGTTGTGGCATAATTTTCTGGAAGTTTCTCAATACGAAGAATTTGCTAGCATGATCTTTATGTAGACTGGAGTCTACTTCCTCAGATTCATAAAGCCACAGCTATGCTGTTAATACTCCGTTCCAGAGAATCAGAACTGGATTGACTATGATGCTAAGAAATCTACAGAGTGCTACATTTGAGAACAACAAGCAGGTTTGTGAGAATCCATGAATGTATAACTTATGTCTGTGTGTATGTTTATCTGCAAGCATGGCTCTTCAGAAGTCCAGATAAGCCTATGGTGCGCATGCGCACCTCATCATTTCTAGGTCTTCGCCATGGTCAGTACAAGCTCTTCTGAGCCTAGTCTGAATTACTTTTATTCCCATGCTTTCTCGCCTTATGCAGAAAGCGCTGTCGGCATGCTGCCAGCCAGCTGCTTGTGCTGCCACCTTCAGGGTTCAGCCTTCTCAGCTGCACATGGAAATTGTCGCTCAGCAGATTTTCCAAGCCAGCTCCTCCAAACCAGCAACAAAGCCCCCTCCTTTCCCTCTTCACGCGGGCAATTCAAGATTCTGCTGTGATACCCCTTTTCCTAGCTGGAACTTTCCATTCAGTCCAAATCTACTATTGCCATAGCAAGTGTGGAGGCACACGGCTCAGAATCAGCCCAGGTTGCGCAGCACTTCCAATGAGTTTAACTGTTGGATGCAGAGCACAGCAAGCATCCCCTCCTCAAGTCAGTTTTTTTGGCTTTCCCAGTTTTCTGGCTTTCAAGTGTTTGTTCTTTTTTCTTCTTCCAGCAGACGTCTTGCACCATTAACAGCAGTGTGACAAGTAGAAACTCCACACATGAAAGTTTTCTTCTCATGCAAATGCAATGGTGGAAAAAGCATCATGTGCTGAAATTCTACTTGGCACATAGCAGTCAGAGGAGGAAATGGTTGCAACAGCAGTGACAAATATATCTCTGTGTGTGAGACACACTTGTGGTCACCATTTGATTCATTCATAATTAACACAAACTTTACAGATATCTGTTTGCACTGGGATATACTGTCTCATGTTATCTATGAATTCCCTTTAGGATCATGACTATCTAAGAAATTAGGAGGCTATCTCAGCTACAGACATAGTAGACCTTGCTGTTTCTATGTGTGAATATGAGTCATAAAGAGCTGCAAGAGACACACTGATTTCTGAAACACGTGAAAATGTTGCAGTAGATGAACACAAGCATCACTAGACCCAGACCTGATGCAAGTGTCATGGGCGCACTGAAGTTATGGCCATACTCGACCCATCATGGGAGGTTTAAAAACAAAGGGCTTAGCCATGTGATTGTATACATTCTCAGAATATGAAGAAATCCAGTTTTTTTATTGAACAAAGTCACAGTGATGGAGCATGTGCTTTGGTTACAAAAGGCCTGAGATTCGAACTCCATCATATCTAGTTAAAAGGCCTTGGCTGTGAGATGCCATCCATAGCAATGTCAACAGAAGACTCAATGGGATTTGAAGTACACCAAACCAGCACATGTCACAAATCACAATAGCCTCTTCCTATTGACCAGTATTTGCCTTCTTGAGAAAATTATTCTAGTGCACCTGTCCTGAACTGGAAGACTTGATGTGATGAACATGTGGCAAAGAAAACATTGCATGAAGCAATAGAGAACAGCAGTAACAGCAGCAGGATTCTGCAAAAGGCTAGTGTAAAATGAAAAACAGGAAAGATGTATGACAAGTCATTGCCATGAAGAAGTAAAACTTCCTGCTACCGTACCATTTTAGTCTTCCATGTGGCTTTTGGTTTCTGTCTCATTCTAACTGGAAATAGATCCTACTAGATCAACTGAGGCATCTTCAGAAGTCAAATGACAAGGACCTAGCTACCTCCCTTTTCTAGATTAACTCTGGCTTGCTGATAGAGCCATTTTGCTTTCAAACAGTTGGGCCAGTCCACAAATAGGTGCACTTGACTGGGCATTTAGCGTTGGCCCAGATGGTGTTTTCCAATGACTTAGAAGAATCAAATTCTGTTCCATTCTCCAGACAGCTTGCAAGAGAAAAATCTGTGTAGAGTTTAAATAGCAAATGTAGCCACCTACATTTATGGCATGCAGTCAGCAGTCTTGGCATCCTTTGAATGAGGTCTGCGGGTACATGACTTGGTGAATTGGAACAAAATATAGATTCAACAGGAGGTGGGCTACAGAGCTTGTCATGGGATCAAAACAAGCAGAGCGTGAGAATTCAAGGTGTCTCCATTAGCCAGTCGTCTTGCTTAAATTTGCCAGGTGCCAAACTTCTTTGTTAGAGACCCCATGCATCCATCATAAAACTGCACTTCCCAGCTTTCCTTGGGGCAAAGGAAAAACTGTTCAGCCAATTCAAGTTTGTGGTGGTTGTTTTTTTTTTTTGCATAGGAAAACAATGGACTCTATTACGAGAAGATGCTCTAAAAGCAGTGTTTCCACAATGTTGGCCCTCCAGATGTTTTGGACGTCGACTCCCAGAATTCTTGATTGTTGGTCAAAATGGCTAGGCTTCTGGGAGTTGAAGTCCAAAACACCTGGAGGACTAAAGTTTGGGAGACACTGCTCTCAAGTGATTCATATGCAGTTTGTCAGGGGCGTCCATAGGAGTGTGCAGGGACTGGACCACACCAGGTGACACCTCAGAGGGGGAGGTATACCTGGTGGGGTGGTCGCTCCCTTCCATCCATCCCAAGTGCCCTCTGGCTACCCTCTTTACTAACCAGGACACCTCTGCCATCCATCAGGTGCAGCCATTGTTGGGGACAGGCTGGCACTGCCACTTGGCAGCCTCTTCTCACCAGCGGCTTTCTCACCAGCCCTTCCCAATCGTCTCCCGTTTCTATTCAGAAAGGGCTACCGAGCAGCAAAAACACAACACTTATGGCTGGCGGATGCATTGTCTGAGGGTGACAACTTGAGTTGTCACACAGAGGTGACACCAACCCTGCTGATGCCCCTGTTTTTAACTTAAAACCAATTGCTCCCAGGTTTAATACCCCTCCCTGCCTGAAACTGTCATTGTCCTTTGCTCTTAAGCACATCTTTTACCCACACTTGAACTGGGGGCTTATCAAACAAATGCTGTGTAAACAACAAACAGCCAATGGTTTCTTGAACTACTGCACAGGGGCAACAGGCCTGACATCACAAGATCTAGCGCCTCAAGAGAGATCTTGCATGCCAGCTGATACTGAAAGCCCACGCAGCTGAAAGGGCCATGCAGACACGAACGCAGGATTGCTAATATTCAAAATGTGTGGTCTTGGTGGAAGCAAGCAGCTTGAATGATGCTTTTTCACCCCAAGTGGTTCTTGTCTTCAAAGGATCTTGAAGCGGGGAAAGTCAAGTCATACAGACTGATGATGGAAATTGTATTAGTTGTATTTAGCAGTAGTCATCAGGGACAACAATTGTACAACTTACTTTAAACCATAAAATAATGTGTTACTGTTGTTGTTACTACTACTATTTGGGCCACCACACTTGAGTAATCCCCAGATAGATGTCCTCCAACTGCTCTTGTTTACCAAGAATAGCCTCTTACTTTATGGTCCTTGTCTCTTTTTGGTTTACTTTGTTTTGTTTGCTTGTTTGTTTGTTTGTTTGATGATTGCTATTATTATACTTATTTATATCCTACCTTTTTACCAGTTTGGGACTCATGTCAGTTTACAACAGTTAAAACAGACCTTGTTAAAAATTAACAGCATACAAAGGTTAAAAAGCACTTAAACTACAGGTTGAGTATCCCTTATCCAAAATGCTTGGGACCAGAAATGTTTCCATATTTCAAATTGTTTTGGATTTTGGAATACCTGTATTTGCACATACATACATAACAAGATAGCTTGAAGGTGGGACCCAAGTCTAAACACAAAATTCATTTATGTTTCATATACACCTTGCACACATCGCCTGAAGGTGATTGCGTACGTAATAGTTTTAATAACTTGTGCACGAAACAAAGTTTGTGTACCTTGAACCATCAGAAACCAAAGGTTTCATTATCTCACCCAGCCATGACAAAAATGTTTGGATTTTGGAGCAATTCAGATTTCGGGATTCCAGATAAAGGAGGCTGAACCTGTATCATAAAAGTGAAACAAGTTAAGATATCAACAAATAAAAAACCAGCACCTGTTTCCCCTGGAAAGTCAATGCTCAGAGGCTTCCTAGCAAATAAAATCAGCAGAGGACAAAGAGGCGAAATGGAAAGGGGAGCGAGAAATAGCAGCATTTTAGAAGCAGAAGGAAAAGTGGGGTGGCAGAGGGATAATTGGGATTGTCCCAGCCAAATGGGGCCACTGGAGGTATATGGGACAGTCCCCACTGTTATCAGGGCAACTCAAAGACTGGATGGTACACGTGAAGCAGGTAGATTTATATAGGGCTGCCTCACATGCAACTCACCTTAGTCACCTGGGATGATAGAGCTGAGAATAGAGTGAGTACCAAGTGCACTTACAGGAGATGGACTCCTGCAGCATCTGGTATGTAATTTGTGGCTTTGGGGTGGAGTTCGTCTGTTATGAGTGCACCTGCTGCCTGCTGTTCCTGCTCTCGTTGAATAAAACAAATACAGGATTTGGGATTGCTCTGCTCCCAGACGGAAAGCAGATGCAACAGAATGGCTGCTGTCACGCTACAGAGATAATGCAGTTTGACACTGCTTGAATTGCCATCGCTCTGTCCCATGGAATCCCTGGATTCGTTGCGTGTTGTGGCTCCAGAGCTCTCTGACTACTCTTTATCCGACTCCCTTCCTCTCTAGACACACATCTCCATGTCAGCCAGACCCCACTGTCACAACTGACCTCTGCTTTTTAAAATTCCCCTTCTTGCCAGGAGGTCCCTCCTATCTAACACAATTGGGCTGGATTTTGTTCTTCTTGTGATATTGCCTTGCAAGAAGCGATGGAGCTGCACCTCATCCGAAACAGCCAGCTCCTAAAGCCACTTTGACACAAGGTCCTTGGCCTAGTACAGTGATGGCAAACCTATGGCATGCGTGCCAGAGGTGGCACTCAGAGCCCTCTCTGTGGGCACATGTGCCACCATCCCAGCACAGAGTCTGCCAGAGTTTCTTACTAGAAAGCCAGAGGGACATGGCACTTTGCAATAAATAAGTGGGCTTTGGGTTGCAGTTTGGGCACTCGGCCTCGAAAAGGTTCACCATCACTGGCCTAGTATCTTGCCTCCTTGCTAGTTTGCCTTTTTGTGATGTGGGCGTTTTGCCATTGTCTGCACCCACTGTGAATGGGCATCTATATGAAATGTCCCCACTGGTCCAGGATGACCAGACACCTTTCTTTTCCAGGACATGTCCTACATTTCTACCTTCTGTCTAGGAGGAATTCCAAAATGTCCTCCATTCTGAGCATGACTAAGAAGCATGGATTCACATTTATATTAGTCCTTTTAGTTTTTATTTTGTCCTACATCTTTCTTGAACATCCAACATTTTGCAGTGCATTGTCATCCTTTGTAGTTAGGACATCTGGTCACCCTGCACTGGTCCAAAGGGGTTAGAAACCCTTGCCTTCAAGAAAGGACATGTCATGTTGAGTTCTAGCTCCATCAATGGAAAGCATGCTTTCCATGGTCTGGAAACCATAGTTTCCGTAGTCTGGAAACTATGCTATGTGAGTAGAGACTTAGGGTACGTTTAGTCTGGAGAGGAGAAGGTTAAGAGATGATATGACCACCCTGTTTAAATATTTGAAGGGGTATCATATTGAGGATGGAGCAAGCTTGTTTGTTGCAGCTCCAAAAACAGGAACCAGAGCAATGGATTCAAGCTACCAGAAAAGAGATTTCAGCTCAAAATTAGGAAGAACTCCCTGATGGTAAGAACTGTTCAACAGTGGAATACTTTACCTTGGAGAGTGGCATAGTCTCCTTCTTTGGAGGTTTTCATACAGAGGCTGGATGGCTATTTGTCGGGCGTGTTTTGATGGTGTCTTACTCCATGGCAGGGGGTTGGATTGGATGGCCCTTGGGGTCTCTTCCAGCTCTATGATCCTATGATTCTAATGTTCAGGGTGGCACCACACAACACCATTGCAGCCTTCTACCAATTTCAGCATTAGCTTTCAAAAGACAGGTTTCAAAATCATGAAGCAGAACACCTCATTTATATCCCATTTACGTGCTCATCATTTTCAGCAACAATTTGCTTGTACATGTTTTGGGAAAGTCACATGAAAGACTTTTTTAAGAAGGGAGCTACCCACATTTTACCTCACCTACCCCCCTCTCCAAAATAAAAAGTCTCTCCCTCTCCTTCGGCCTCAGGACATTCTTATAATGTGAAATCGCCGCAGGCCAAAGGAACAGCTGACAGCTAGACAAGGCTGAGAACAATTCAGGAGTTTGGGGCTGGGCTGCAGCAGCAGCAGCAACAACAACTCCTCTCTCTTTTTTTGTGTGTGTAAACCATTAGCTCCTTTTCTTCTTGACTCTATAAAGAGAGAGCTGCAATCCAGAGAGAAGCAAAGACTTTATCCATCAAGAAGTTCAGCCTCTAATTAAAATGTGTGTGTATATATATATATGTGTGTGTGCGTTCTGAACCATCTGTTTGGATTATTAGCAAGGAAAAATGTTCCTCCTCCCTTTTCCCTGAACTTAGTGGCCAAACTTTTTTTAAATGTCTGAGGCAAAGGGGTATAAACCAGCAATGTGTTCACACACTGCCTGCTCTTTTGCCCCTCCGCCCACTATAGACTCATCATCTCCCCAGGCGGATCTCTCTGCTTATATAGATGTCTCTATCGGTTGGTAGGTACCGCGTGGCACGGTGCCAGGGGCTGGGCTGGGCTTCCTGGCACTCAAATGGATGCGGGGCTGGAACCTGCCTTTCACCATCTTGATTCTATGATCTTGTAGGGTGAGGACTGCTTGGGCCTGTGCCTGCTTGCTCCCCGCACGGTAATTACGCACAAAATTCTCACCTGCGTCTGCCAACAAGCAAAACAAAACCCTCCGTAAAGTCTGGAGCAAGAGTTTTTATGGTGATCCTCCTGTGTTTGGAGTCAGGGCCCGTGGGGAAAGGGGTGGCACGCAGAGCCTTTCGAGTCGAGGGAACAGGCCCGATTGGCACATCTTGCCTCAAATATGCAATCTGGGTCCCCTGAGGCTGGGGAGGGAAGCCAGAAAGGGAACCTTCCTCTGAGAGCAAGGTTCCCATGTTTCACCTGCCTTAAGGAAGGTTACTTCATCAGCTCAAAAGCTGCCTTGTTGCTTGGGGAATCTAGGCTTCATACTACAGCTGTATGGATTATTATTATTATTATTATTATTATTATTATTATTATTATTTCCAGAGGAGCAGAATAAGTGGGAATGTTTGAAGTGCCAGATCTCAACTGATCAGGAGAGAGATGGGGAGCAGCTATTAGTCTCTCTCTCAGCCTCAGCTCTTCATCTGACAACCGGGAACTGATACGCCTAACCCTTTCCTTATTAGATATGCAGAGAGTTTAGGTACTGTTTGAACAGAGGAAGATGCTAAGATAGCTGCTTGTTAATGGGATCCGTGCATAGGACAAATAATGTTAATATAGGGCACATGTTCCACTTGGACCTGTTCCAAGCACACCTACAAAATGTACCTATTAAAAGCGTCTTCATAAGCCAGCCTACCGGGCATTGTGTCCAAAGACTGGAAGAGCTAAAAAGTCTTTGTTCCCTTGCCCAAGGTGACTTGAAAGAAAGAAAGAAATGAAAATAGGGACTTTTCACTTACTGAAGCATGAAATCCATGCAACCTGGAAGATAGATCAGAGACTAATTTTACCTCCTATCCCTATCCCCGTCATGTAAAAATACCCATTTTTTACATATCCTACCGTTACTTTTCATATTAAAACTCCCACAAGGTTCGGTTTGTTAGTAACTGACCAAAGTGTTCCCTGATACGAAGATGTGAAAGTCAGGATAACAAACGCTTGGTGTTTCCAGATCTATCTATTCATTTATGAAGATAACGCATTTATGTCCTGCCTTTCATTTGCGCAAACTGTTTACAATATAATGGGCACAAGCATCTGTACAATTTAAGTTGCAAAAAAAATACACAAATTAAAAATTCAATTCAAACTAAAGACTTTATCACATGGGAAAAATTGGAAGGTTAATCCAGGGTCATCCAAAATATTTCACGTCATTTTGCCAAAGATTTTCAAACAACGTCACATGCAAACAGAACACAATCCAAACGCAATCATGAGACATCCCAGGAATAGCCGAATTTGGAAAAATATTGAATTTATAAATCCTTTTCCACTGTGAACTTGCAGTCATTTCACATTTGCATTAGTATGAAATGCATCTCCAGTTCAGCCACGGGATTACTGTCGGCCGTGGGATCCTGTCCTCCCTGCGCATGCGCAAACATGCTAATTCGAAATCAGGAAGCTGATGGGTACGTACTCATGTGATGAATTAATTCGCACTTGCACTGCTTTCTATTTCGGATGGACACTGTGTTCGTCTGTGCATGTGATAAGCTACTATGTAATGTCTTGCATTTTCGGATTCTCCCCTTCTTCTTCTTTCGGGATGGTGATACATTCCTCTGTGTGCATCCTGTGTTACCCAGTGAGCTTCATGGCTCAGTGAGAATTTGAACCTGGGATTTCCCCTGTCTTAAGTCAACGCCACATCAGGTCCACACAGTCCTGTCTCACACTTCAATTCCCATTTATTGCTGGTCTTGGCTTGTGGTGGCTTGTTCTTTGCCACCTCCATGGCCATCTGCCCACTTGGCTTCCTCCATGGCTTGCCCTTCTTTGGCAGCAAACCAGCATCAGCCTCTCCTTCGAGGCAGGCAAGGAAAGCTTTTCTTCCTTCCTAAAACTCCTCTGGCCAAGTGCATCAGAATGAAACAGCGGTTTGATGCATGCGTAGGAACATAACTGTTAGAAGATGCTATCAGGCACTAAAAACCTGGATGCATATGCTTTGTGTTGGATACGTATGTTTTGCACTTTGTACATATCCTACATCCAAAATTCATTTATAATGCCTGGAAAGATACCATTTGGGCTGTTTTGCTGCCTTTTGGCTAACTGCGTTCCAAAACAACACTGGAAAAACAATCCACTTTGAGGCTGCTTTAACTGCCCTGGTTCAGTACTAGGGAATCCTGGGAATTGCAGTTTATTGTGGCACCAGAGCTCTCTGACAAAGAAGCCTAAATGTCTCACAGAACTACAGTACCCAGAATCCCCTAGCATTGAGCCAGGGCAGTTAAAGCGGTCTCAAACTGGATTATTTCTACAATGTGTTTCGGACCTATAAGGTACATATTTTACTCACAAGGAGCACATTTCATTACATTCTACTGCTAGAAGTTTTCTCTTGCACCAATGAGACCCAAGAGTGTACTGACCATTGCATTCATCTTTTCTATATGTATTATTGCATATTACATGTAATATGTATCATTAAGTCTCCATTATAAGAATGTTTCATTGCATACACGTGTCATTTATGATAATTTCATTATACTACATATAGCTGTTGTTATAGTAATGTTAGTTCTATAGACCACTGCTAGACCAGTGTTGTGTTGCTACAGTATTAATATTACTGTCAGGTTGTCCTGTTGTTATTTTGGGTTGTCTCAAGGGGTTCCAGGAGGGCATTTTGCAGAGGCATCCTCCAGGGCTGAGATAGTGATTTGAGGGGCAGACAGCAAAATAGAGAAATCTGGCCCATTAGCCCCGTTGCACAGCAACTCATGCATTTCAGTGGAGCTTGCAAGGAGGACTGCAAAGTGAATTCCTTCCATCATTAGTCACTGGAAGAGGCTTCCGTCTGTATTTTCTACCATAGTTTTATAAAATTAAAAATATTGCAATAGCTTTGAAAAGGAATAAGACAAATGCATGCTGGAGAAAGCCATTAATGGGCTTTAGCTAAGTGGAACCTCCAGGTTCAGAGGCAGTATACCTCTCTGAACTGCTTGCTGGTGACGGGCAACAATGGGAAAGGGCTATTGCCTTTTGGGCCCCATTTACAAACTTCCCTGAATCACCCGGTTTGCTGCCGTGTATACCTTTGATTTGTCCAGTAAGCCTTGTAATGCTCATGCTGCCAACTTCTTTCTTTCTGTTAGTCTCAAAGGTGCTACAAGAGCTCTGTCCCCATTGATTCTACAGACTAACATGGCTAGATCTTTGAATTTGGAGACCTGGTAGACCAGGGGTAGGCAACCTTTTTGAGCCGGGGGCCGGGTTGCTGTCCCTCAGACAACTGGGGGGCTGAAGCCAAAAAATAAATAATTAAATAATTTTTTAAAAAAATTAAATAAATAAATAAACCGGGACAAATGTAGGACAACATTTTCAAATGGTGGGCACTTTTTTTAAAACAGTGGAGGACACGCAAAAAAATTTGCTGATTTTTTTTTTAAATGTCAATATAAATGCATGTTTCTGAGGCGTCTATAGACAATTTCCCCCCCCCTTGCCCCTACGCACGAGAGGCCAAAGGCCCCGGCGGCAATCGGCGGCAGGACCGGGCTGGGGCCGGTCCCAAGGCCTAGCCGGGCCGCATCCGGCCCACGGGCCGCAGGTTGCCTATCCCTGTGGTAGACAGTGCCTTCACAGCCTGAAGGGCAGGAGGAGCAAGCATGGTCTGTCCCAGTTTCTGAGCACCATTTGATTTTAATTTTTGGGAGTACATTTATTTTGACCAAGATCTCGAACGCCTACTGACTAGACCAACTTAGCCAGGCAGCCCAAACCTTTGTGGTCTGCCCACAACAGGAAGGTCTAGTGCCCACTTCCAGCAAGCCTGCAAACAGTTGGCCCTCGGCTCTCAATAGGCAGCTACGTCGTTCCTGCTTTTTCTTCCTCCTTCTTTCTCTTTTGCAAAGATGAAGGGGGAACTGTTCTCAGTAGGGTCTCAATGCCCCTTCCCAAATATATCCCACATTAAGGCTGCTGCAGACTTTGCCAACACAGCAAGCCCCATTGAAACCTGTGAGCACTCATAAGTAAACATGCCTGGGATTTGCACTGAAAAACTGGTCAAGGGTGTCCTCATGAGGACGGTGGCTTAGATAGTGTTGAAATGTGTGCAGTGTGCCAGGAAACCATTCTCTCTGTTCAACCCAATGCTGATGGACTGGAATCTGTGGGTACCTTCCAATTCGGCTGTTTCTGAAGCTGTGCAGACCGCCCCAAAGGAGCAACTTGCAGCCGCCTCAAACTACACTGAATTGGGGCTGCAGCAACCACACACCGCGGCCCTGATCTGACCTTTCCAGGGCGCAAAAAGGAGGTGCAAAAAGTGCCTCCTTTTTGCATCCTGGAAATGGTGTGATAGCCACAGTGCCACAGCTTTAAGGCGTTCCTTTGGCACTGTATCCATATGGCTGCAGCACCAGAGAGGAGTGCCATGATGCTGTGCGCTGTGTGGAGCGATGTTTGGTGTCATGCTGCCATGAGGCCAGAGTTGGGGTGTGCATCGTATGGATGCCACACCATGACTCTGCCCCGAGGCTGGCCTTAATGGCCGCTCTGCACAGCCCCTCTCTTTCCAGTCTTCCTCGGTAGTTCTTTTGTTCAAGGTACCCTTGTTCTGGGGCCCAAAAACTGGGCCTTCCTAGATACAGAAATAAATAGATAATAGAGGCCTAGATTTGGGGTGGGGGGAGATGAGTGCTTGCAGGTCAGCCCCCTCTGAACTCTGCCAACGCCTCTAATTCTCTTTTAAAGGGCAGAGTTGCCCTCCTTAGAGATCCCCAAGCCAAGAATAGGAAAGGGTGGAACTATAGGGGATGCCCATTTATAGGACTGGCAAGGAGGCAAAGGAAATGGAAGTCTCCTTGTACTTCCCATCATTTGTATTGCCTGGAAAGATACCATTTTGGATGTTTCGTTGGTTGCCTTTCGGCTAACTATAAAGTACATATTTTACTCCCAAGGAGCACCTTTCATCGCACTCTATTTTTGGGAGTCTTCCCTTGCTCCAGGAAGACCCAAATGCATTCTGTCCATTGTATTCCTCTTCCCTCTTTGTATTATTGGACATTATATGCAACATGTATTATGGTGTCTTCATTGTAAGCATGTTTCATTGCACCCATTGGTAATTTATTATCATTTAGTTATACTCCATATAGCTGTTGTTATTTGTATAGACCACTACTAGACCAAGTGTTGGAGAACCAGTGTGGCCTAGTGGTTTGAGCCTTGGGCTGTGACTCTGGAGACCAGGGTTCGAGTCCCGTCTAGGCCATGGAAACCTGGTGAGTCACACTCTCTCAGCCTCAGGGGAAAGCAATGGCAAACCTTCTCTGGACCAACCTTGGCAAGAGCATAGAGAAGTTTAAAGAAAGGAAGCAGGATATACATTGGGGTACGAGTAATAATGGATACTGTAAACTATTTGTTATCGATTATACGGTACTCAAAAAAATTATGTTTTTGTTTTAATATTTAAGAAATGTTTTGTTTTAACATTTAATATTTGTTTTAATATTTAAGTAATATTTTGTTTTTTTGTTTTTTAAATTTTTGATTTAATATTTAAAGAAAGGAAGTGGAATATTGTGGATATTGTAAACACGAATGCTCTTTGTTATCAAATTGTATGGTATTCCAAAAGCATTCTGTTTTATTATAAAATAACATGATGTATAGGTTTTTTAATATAGTTAAAGTAAAATAATAATAATAATAATAATAATAATAGTAATAATAATAATAATTGTCTCCAGAAGAGCCCAGAATTAAGAGAGTGGGTTGAGGTACCTTTAAGAGGGGCAGATAGACCTGAGGAGTGGGCATCCAGAGGGAGAAAAAAGAAGGGAATGAAAAAAAGGAGGAGAGGAAGAGGAGGAGGCAAGAGCCCTGGATGCCATCCTTTGCTTGCTGCAACCAAATCCAAGCTGCAAGGCGGAACTGGGGAGGAGGATTTCCAGGCTGGGGTTTGTGTGTGTGGGTTGCCCACGCTTTTGCCCAGCTGGCATTGCCAAGGCTTCTTCCCCTTCCCTTCTTTCCTGGGGGATCAGTGGTGGCAAAGGTGGCAAAGCGGGTAGTTCCGTTTCTCTTTCTCTCTTTCCACTTGGAATGGAGGGCCATGGAGAGGAGTGGAGGAGGGGGGGGCAGAGATGCCACCCTGGAGCCGGAATCAGATGCCAAATAAGGTTCCCCGAGGCGGGGCCGGATCCTGGCCTTGTATGGCGTTTCCCCTCGGATGCCAATGGATGCCTGGCAGTGCCAAGGCTAATGCCTTCTTCTGGAAAAGGATGGAAGGGGTGGAAAGAGGAGAAACGAGGAGGGGGGTCTTTCCTTGCTTCCTCCGGAGTGGATCTTGCGTGGGGAAGCCAAGCGCCCTCTCTCTCTGTGCCCACGCATGGCATGGAGGAAGCCCTTTCTCCTCGTCCCTCTCATCCTCCAAATCCCAAAAAATGCAACTGGAAGTAGCTTAGGGTTTGGAGACCATGGGACCAAGCCTCTGCATTCCCTCCCACGAGGGTTTTTCCTCCCACGCGGGAAAGGGACTCACCCACAAGGGATCAGGTGGGGGCAGGCTGGATCTCCTATTGCTATTCAGGAAGATCCCCTAAGTGGAGGATCTTTTTTCCCCTGCCCCAGAGGATCCGAGGAAGGGGGATCCACTCTTTTCTGGGGGCTGCTGTTGCAATTGTTATTGCTGTGCGCCCTAAGGCGAACCAAAATGCCTTGGAGGGGCACACAGGGGCAAGTCACACTCTCTCAGCCTCAAAGGATGGTCAGGTTTCTTGAAAGGGGGATTGCCCTGGCTATCCTCTGAGGCTGAGAGAGTGTGACTTGCCCCTATGTGCCCCTCCAAGGCATGTTGGACTCAGGGGGACCCTAAGACTAAGCTTTCATAGGGAGATCTTGGTCAGGTTTCTTCAAAGGGGGCTTGTCATGGCCATCCTCTGAGGCTGAGAGAGTGTGACTCATTCTGAAAAGGTTTTCGCCCAGCTTCAAATCCCAGGATTTTGTTGGGACAGAGCTAAAGTGGCAGTAAAGTCTCCCTTAAGGGAAAGGGCCAGGAGGGAAGTTTCTTTCAGAGAGGGGTTTGCCACGGCCATCCTCTGAGGCTGAGAGAGTGTGACTTGCCCAGGGTCATCTCTGTGTGGCCAAGCTGGGATTCAAACCCTACTCTCCAGAGTCATAGCCCATCTCTGGTTTTCTCCCGAGTCTTAATCCAACACTCAGACCATTATACCACGCAGATACTTCCCATCTTCCATAAAGTGATATCAAGGGTGGCATGGCCAAAGTCACCCAGTGGGTTTCCAATGGCTGGATTCGAACCCTGCTCTCCAGAGTCCTAAAGTCCAACTCTCAAACATTACACCTGGTCCTAGTATTGCTCTTCCCTGGACTAGCATGGACCCAGTTGAGATACTGTAACTAAAAACGGAGGGGACAGTAATGCTCCCCCAAAAGACCCCCAGGATTTTTAATGACCATCCTGCATCCTCTGGTTCAATGGTACTGATGCTGAGATCCTCAGAGCTGCCACTTCTGCGCACACTTTCTGGATCGCATCCTATGGGTAGGAAACATCTGTCGACACCCTTGTTTTCCATCTTCCCTCTTATCCCCTTCAGACAGACCTGCTGTTTTGTACACGTGTCACCCATCCATCAAGGCAAGCAGGAGGCATCCTTGCAAAGGGCTCCTGGTACCCAAGAGCTGGAGATGCTCTGCTGCCAAGCTTATGGGGGAGAAGTGTTTCTTCTTCTTCAGCCCCCAAACAAGAGAAGAGCCCCACTCACATCAGGTCCAACCCCATCCTGTCATGCAGGAACTCTCAATCAAAGCATACTCGACAGATAGCCATCCAGCCTCCGTCGATACCTTTATCGAGTCAACCAAAATGCACAATTTACATTGGGTTTTAACACCTTGCCTGATGGAGAAGCCAGTGTGACTTCCAAAGCTTGCAACGTGTAATTGTGCATTTAGGTTGACCCAATAAATGGTTCCTGGTTTATGGAGACCCTCAAAGGCAAAGAGATCACAGGGTTTTCCTGGCAAGGTTTCTTCAGAGGGAGGTTTGCCATGGCTGAGGCCGAGAGAGTGTGACATGCCTAAAGTCACCCAGTGGGTTTCCATGGCCTATAGGATTCGAACCCTGGCCTCCACTTTAATTTAAGTTTTGTTTTAATTTAAATTTAATTTAATTTGATTTTTTAAATAAATTGCAATACGTTTTTAAAATTGTTATTGTGAGCCGCCTTCTTGGGTCCCTTCGGGGAGAAAGGCGGGACAGAGATTAAATAAATACGTAGTCCCAGGCTCAAACCACTAGGCCACGCTGCCTCTGTAAGGTGCATTTCACTCCTGTCTCTGGAGTTGGTTGGGTAAGTGGAGCTATTGCAACACAGAATGGATACACATTCATATATATATATATCCCTCCATTTGCTCCATCATCATCATCATCATCATCCCCGGGAGGTTTTTCTTTGCACAGATAGCATCGCTTGGCAGCCTTAGGACGAAACCGCCTAATTACTGACGCCTGGCCCGGGCCAAGCCTCCAAGCCACGCGGGAAGAGAGAGAGAGAGAGAGAGAGAGAGTCACCTGGGACCTTGGAGCACCGCAAGGCCTGGCTCTCGCTCTGCGAAGAAGGCATCCGCTGCCTGGGCTCCAGCTGTGGAAGCCTCAGTTCAGGGGAAGAAGGCTGGGGAGCAGCGGAAGGGGCTGGCTGAGCAGCATCCACACTGCAGGAGCCATCCGCTTTGGCACCGCTTTAACCCAGCCCTGGCAGTTCTTTCCCTTCCTTTCTCTGCCGCCTTTCTCCCAGTGTGTGTGTGTGGTATGTATGTGAGATATATATATAGTGTGTGTGTGTGTGTTTGTGTGTGTGTGTGTGTGTGAGTTTTGTATGTTTGTGCATATGAGGTATGAATATGTGTGTATGTGTGTGTGTGTATATATATATATATATACACACACACACACACATATATATATACATACACACAAGAGGGAGCACAAATAAGACTTGAAGGCGTGTGTGTGTGTTTAGATGGATATATGTGTATGTGTGTGTGCATAAATTATATATATATATATATATATATATATATATATATATATATATACATTACAAACACACATATATACATATATATATATATACACAACACACAAACATATATACACATACTGTACACACAAATTTATGTATGTATACATACATATGTATACACACACATACATATAGATATATAGTCCAGATGCAGCCTCAGTTCAAGAGGAGAAGCTGTGGGGATGGAGGAGGCACCATCATCAGCTCCTCTGGCTGCCAAGTGCTGGGGCATTCTGGGCTTTGTAGTTTATTGCAGGTGACCGAAGACCTGAGATTTCAGCCTGCCCTTTTCCCTCTTTCCAATGTGACAAGAGGCAGTGGGCAGAGGTAAGGGCTTGGGAGGAGGAGGAGGAGGAGGAGGAGGCTTGGGTTCAAATCCGGTTCACATTGCCGCGAAGCATGGCTCTGGGCCAGGCCTCCCTCGCAGGGCTGTTGGGATGATATAAAACGCCCCTTTTAGACTCTCAGGAGGAGAGGGAGGCTGTCCAGGCAGGAGATGTATGGCAACCTGAAGAGGCACAAATGTCCCGCGTCTGGTCCATAAAGGCCAGTCCTGTTTGAGCTTGGAAGCTAAGCAGGGGCAGTCCTGGTTAGGACTTGGATGGGAGACCGCCTCCCGGGTGCTGTGGGCTTCACTGCGAAGGAAGGAACTGGCAGAACCACCTCGGGAGGAGGCCTTTTGTCTAAGAATACATTATTAAACCCATGGGGTCCCCGTGGGGGGCCGATGTGGTTTCCTTCATGGCATTTCTATGCCGCATTTCTCCCAGAAAGGGACCCAAGGCGGCTCACAAATAAGATTTGAAGGCATATGCGCACACACACACATAAATATAAGTGTGAGTGTGTGTGTGTGCCTTCAAGTCTAATTTGTGAGCCGCCTTGAGAAAATAAATGAAATAATTAAGTCACCCCATGAGTTTCGTAGTTTTCTTAGGCAAGGAACCCACAGAAGTGGTGTGTGTGTGTGTATATATATATATATATACACACACACACACCCCACCATCATAATCTGGAGGATGCCTTCGACTTCACCTACCTCACAGGGTTGTTGTGAGAGTAATTGTAGCCTTCCCTGATTGTTATTGGGAAGACAGCTGGGGTGTGGACCTGATAAATACAGTGTACAGACAATGTGTGTGTGAATGTGACTGTGTGGAGGGGGGAATCCCCTTTTCTAGACCTTTATGTCCTTTTGTATTGATACCCCCCATCCCAGGGAGCAGCCCAGGCTCTGGTTTGGGGCCCTCTTTTCCTAGCCCTTTCTCCCAAAAAAAGGGGGGATTCAATGCAGTTTAGGGCTTGCTTTGTTGTTGTTGTTGTTGTTGTTGTGTGCCTCCAAGTCATTTTCTGACTCCTGGAGACCCTAAGTCGACCCTCTATCAAGAGGTTTGCTTGTCAAGTTCCTGCAGAAGGGGCCTTTGAGGCTGAGAGAGTGTGACTGATTCCATTCGGGGCCTGGGTTCGAATCCGGGTCTGCCAGACTCAATCCTATGAGTTATCGAAGGTTATAAGGGAGAACCTTCCCAACTTGGCCAGCCTACTTATGATTTCTTATCTTAATAAGCAATGTAAGTTGCAAGTTTCAACTACATCCAGCCTGATGCATTGGTTTGAGCATTGGACTAACAGGGTGAGCAGAAAAGCCTAGTGGTTGGAGCATCGGACTATAGGGGAACCAGGGTTCCAATTTGAATTTTTTTTTAATTATTGTAGCTATTTAATTCTATTTTAATATAATACTTTAATATTATTTTATTATAATAATAATATTTATTTTTAATATTTAATATAATATGTTTTTTTTAAACTATATGGTTTTTTTAAAATGTTGTAAGCCGCCCTGAGTCCCAGCTTTGGGAGAAGGGGGGGATATAAATAAATAATAATAAATTAAATTAAATTAAAATCCTGACTCGGCCATGCAAAACTCATTGGGTGAAACTATGGGCAGAAGTCACACTCTCTCAGCCTCAGAGGATGCTCCAATAATAATAATAATAATAATAATAATAATAATAATAGTAGTAGTAGTTTATTATTATTATTTTTATCCCACCTCTCCCACAGAATCCAGGCGGCTTACAACAAGATTAAGATACAGTACAATAATACAATTTATTTGTTACAATAATACAAAGTAAAGCTCGTTATCCCTCCCTCCAAAACAACAGCATTATAATCCTCCCCAACAATAATAAAATATTATTTATTAATATTAATATCATTAAGGTTGTTATCGATAGCAACAGCTGCTGCAAGAGGAGGAGCAGCAGCAGCAGCAGCATCCTCTTCTTCTTCTTCTCTGGCTTCCTGCTTTCTGAACGTTCCATTGTGAGGAGCTTCCATTGTGACGTCGCCGGGTCGGCTCCACTTTGTCTGTCCATATATGGGCAGCTACGTCACGGAGCTTTCCCGCGGCTCTCATAAATAGGCGGGCGGATTTCCCTGGCTGAGCATTTGGGGCTGCAGGGAGGGAAGGGAAAGGAAGGGAAGGGAAGGGAAAGGGAGGGATCAACCGATCGAGACAGATCGAAGCTGGGGAAGGCGAGAGGGATGGAGGAAGGGATGGAGGGATCGGGGGATTAACGCCCTGGACGCCCACCTTGGAGGAGCAAATCCCCCCAAGGGATCGCCTCCCCCGCCTCCCTCCAAGAAACCCCGCCCAGGGATCCACTGAGGATCGCGATCCCCCTCGCATGGTCGCCCGGGGACGGATCGGCCCTTCGGATGCCTCCTCCAGGCCAGGAAGGAAGAAGGACCCGGGAGCCCCTGCTCTGAGCCCGACGCCTCCTCTTCTTCCTCCGTCGCCGCCGCCTTCCTCCCCGCCTCCTCCTCTTCCTCCTGCTCCCGGCCGAGGGCTATGACAGGGAAACTCGTGGAGAAGCTGCCAGGGACCATGAACGCCTTGATGAACCAGCTGCAGGACCATCTCTACCCGGACGAGATCCCCAGCGCCCTCAACCTCTTCGCCGGCAATGGAGACGCCTCCGCCGTCCACTACGGCAGCCAGATGGCCGCAGGTAAAGGGGGGGCGGGGGTGGGTGGGGGGCAAAGCCAGGGCCAGGGAGGTCATGGGGTGGGGGCACTGCCAGGCCGGGGCTGAGCCTGGACAGCGCCATCCCTCCTCCGTTGCAGCCTCTTCTCCTCCTCCTCATCCTCTTCGTCTTCCTCCTTCTCTTCTTCCCATTCCTCTTCTTTTTCTCTGCCTCCTCCTTTTCCCTTTCTTCTCCTTCCTCTCCTTTCTCCTTTTCCTCCTCTTCTTCCTCCTCTTTTCCTCTTCTACCCCCGTTCATCCTCCTCCTCCTCCTCCTCTTCCCCTCCTCCTCTCCCTCCTTTTCATCCTCCTCTCCTCCTCCTCCTCCACCTCCACCTTGTCTTCCTCCTCCTCCTCCTCCTCTTCCTCCTCGGTGCGCCAGAGCCATGGCTGCTGCTCCCCTGGAGCCTCCGGCGGGGAGAACCTCTCAGGTATCCAACGGGGGAGAAGAGAGGGAAGCTCCGGGTGGGCGAGGAAGGCCCTCTCCCTCCCTCCCTCCCTCCTGGATGGATGGATGGATGGAAGGGGATCGTGGGAACCGGGCTCCCTCCTCCTCCTCCTCTTCGACGGGGCTCTTCTCTGGCAAAGGCTGCCATGGCTGCCTTGGCCCAACTTCCAAGGGCCCCCTGCCCCCCCTTTCCTCCTCCTTCCTCCAGGAGTGGGGAGGGAAACACAAGGGGGACCCCTTGATCCCCCCAATTCTCCCTCTCCCTCTCCTCTCTTTTTTCCCTGCTGGAAAAGAGCTCAAGTTCCCGTGGGATTTCTAGAGCCCTGGAAGGAAAAGGACCAAGGAGGGCCAGGAGCGGGGACGGCAGGCAGGAGTTGGGGAGCCCATTTCCAACCCGGAGTCAGGCCTTTGCTTCGCCCCACACCTTTCCCCCTCCCTCCCCCTTCTTTCCAGAGACCCAACTCTTCCTTTTTGCTCCAGTTTGAAGAAAAGGGGGGCATTGTTTGAAAAGCCTGCCGCCTTCCCTTCCCTCCCTCCCTCTTCTGCCTCGTCTTTTCCATCCACTGGCTTTGCAAGGCTCTCTGGGCAGCCTTCTTTTCTTCCCTCTCCCCAAAAAGCCCCCTGTCCTCTTCCTTGCTTCTGTCTGCACTGCAGGATGGATGCGCTTCTGACCTCGCTTTCCCTGCGCTGGGATTTGTCCGTTAGGGAGACCTTATTGAGCCTTCTCACATGGAAGACAGGAGGGAAAGCGGGCCCGAAGCGCATTCGTTCCTCAGTGTAGATGCAGCAGCAGCCAAGGGGCTTCGCGGGGCTTGGAGAAGGCGCTGGTCCTCACGGAATCCGGGGCGGCCTCCTCCTCCTCCGTCTGGGCCCCAGAACTGAGGGCAGATGGGCACCTTTCCCACGGTCCTGGCTGTTCTTGCGGGGTCCCTTCGGGGTCCCTTCCCTGGACCAAGGCTGCCTCCGGACGGTGGCAAGAATCCGGCTCGACACCACTTTCACAGACGTGGCTCCGTGCTATGGAATGCTGGGATGTGCAGTTGGTTGTGGCACCAGAGCGGACCTTCCTTCCTTCCTTCTTCTTGACTTCTCTCTCTTTACTCCCTTCTTAACAACCTCCACATCCCAGGATCCCCTCCCGAGCAGGGCGCCCTGGCAGTTCAAGCCCGGGCCGCCTGGCCTGGCCTGTGCCTGGCCTGCTGCCCCCTTGGCCTGCCTCCTCCTGCCAGCCCCACGGCTGCCCTTCGGGGATCTCCTTCTGGCCGGAGCCAGCCTTTCTTCCCACCCGGAGGAGCAACCACCCGCTCAGCTGAGAGGGCCAAGGCAGGGGTGGCGGCCCTCGAAGGGTCCTGCCTTGGCAGAGTCCCCTGCTCGGGCCAAGCGCAGGGCAAGGCAGGGCAGGAGGCTGCCTGGCAGGCAGAGCAGGGCAGCCCTGCTGGACTCCTCTCCCGGCCCCAGAGTCCAGGCTCCCCGGCTGACTTGGCACGTCCTCTCTCTGTCAGGTGCCCAAAGGGGCAAGGGGCAGAGGACCAGGTGGGCCCTCAGAGGAGCAGCCCAGACTCAACCCGGGCCTCCCTCCCTCCTTCCTTCCTTTTTCCTTCCCTCCTTCCTTCCTTTCTCCTTTCTTTCACTTCTTCCCTGTATCCTTCCTGCTTTGCTTCTCTCTCGCTTGCCTTTCCACCCTCCTTCTCTCTTGCCTTCCTTCCTTCCTTCCTTCCCTGCTGCCCTGGGCCTGACTCTCTCCCTCTCCTCTTCCTCCTCCTCAGAGCCGGTGATGGAGCTGGGTCTGGCCAGCGAGAAGGGCGGCGGCGGGGCTGGCGGCGGCGGAGGCGACCTGGTGCCCTCTTCCTCCTCGGCCTCGGCCTCCTACTCCTCCTCCTTCCAAGGCCCGGGGCCCGGGGCTCCTCCGGGGCCCAACAAGACGGTGACCTACCTGGGCAAGTTCGCCTTTGACTCGCCCTCCAACTGGTGCCAGGACAACCTGCTGAGCCTGATGAGCGCCGGCCTTTTGGGGGTGCCCCCTCCGCCGGCGCCTTCGTCCAACGGAGGAGGAGGAGGGCCCTCTTCGTCGGCGGGGCTCCAGGGCGAGGGGGTGGAGGCCATGTACCCCTCTTCGCTGCCGCCTTACTCGACGTGCGGAGAGCTCTACCCGGGGGAGGCCTTCCACGACCCCCAGCAGCAGCAGCAGCAGCAGCAGCAGCAGCCTCAGGGCAACGGGGGCCTCTCTTACCCGGGCCAGGATTACCCCAAGGGCGGCGGCGGAGAGGGCCCCTTGTTCTCCATGATCCCGGACTACGGCCTCTACCACCACCCGCACCCCGCCGACCTGGGCGCCGGCCTCCCGGAGCACAAACCCTTCCAGACCTTGGACCCGATCCGGGTCAACCCTCCCCCGATCACCCCCCTGGAGACCATCAAGGCCTTCAAGGAGAAGCAGGGCCACCCGGCGGCGGGGGGCTTCGGGGTGCTCCAGCAGCAACAGCAGCAGCAGCATCACCACCCGCACCACCCGCACCTCCACCCGGGCGGCGGCGGCGGTGGGCCTCCTCCCCCGCTGACTCTGAAGCCCATCCGGCCGAGGAAGTACCCCAACCGTCCCAGCAAGACCCCGCTGCACGAGCGGCCCCACGCCTGCCCGGCCGAGGGCTGCGACCGGCGCTTCTCGCGCTCCGACGAGCTGACCCGCCACCTGCGCATCCACACGGGCCACAAGCCCTTCCAGTGCCGCATCTGCATGCGCAGCTTCAGCCGCAGCGACCACCTCACCACCCACATCCGGACCCACACCGGCGAAAAGCCCTTCGCCTGCGAGTTCTGCGGACGCAAGTTCGCCCGCAGCGACGAGCGCAAGCGCCACGCCAAGATCCACCTCAAGCAGAAGGAGAAGAAGGCCGACAAGGGGGCAGCCTCCTCTTCCTCCTCCTCCTCCCAGGCCCCCCAGGCCCCCCCAGTGGTCACCACCTGCGCCTGACCACTTCGCCAAGAAAGAAGGGGCTCTCCCTCTTGGGTGGCCTTCCCGGGATCGTCTGGATCCAGGGGGGCTGGGGGACTCAGGGGGGCATGGACTTGAAGCCCCTCCATCCCCAGGGACTCCAGATTCCCTCCCATCCTTGACCCTCCGGCTCCCCTCCTTGATCTCCGCTTTCTCCCTTTTTTAACACTTCCCCTCTTTCGAGGAGGGGACACCAAAGCGCAGGGGGGCTGTCTGGGGAGAGAAAGGGGGTCTGAGTGTGTCTTTGTGTGTCTCCTTTTGTGTGTGTCTGGAGCTCAGCTGGGGCTGCTTCTCCTCCATCTCTAAACAGCACCCCCATCCCCACATATACCCCCCAAACAACTTCTCTCCTCCTCTCCTGGAAAGGAGGAACCCCTGAGCCAGCCATGTCCCAACTCTGACCCTCCAGGTGTTTCAGACTTCACCTCCATCTCTGGGATGCTGGGAGCTGAAGTCCAAAACACTTGCAAGGTCAGAGTTTGGACATCACTGCAGTGGGTCCCGAGCTGTGGTCCTCCAAGTGTTTGGGGCTTCGCCTTCCCAGAAGCCCCAGCTGTCAGGAATTCTAGGAGAGAGAAGTCCAAAACATCTGGGGGACCAAAGTTTGGACATCACCGCTCTGCCCCACCAGCCTGGCTTTGGAGAGAGAGGAGAAGGAAGGACCCTCCAGGGACCAAGGCTGGTTCCTTGCAATTGCAAGGCTGCAGATGGGTCACTCAGGGAGCCTTTCCAGGGAGAGGAAGTCCAAAACATTGAGGTGACCAAAGTTTGGGAATCACTCCAAAGGAGACTATCCCACCACCCACCAGCCTGGCTTTGGAGAGAGAGGAGAAGGAAGGACCCAGGGTGCATCACCCTGCTTTTTTTGCAATCGCATGGCTATGGCTGGATCCCTCAGGGAGCCTTTCTGGGGAGATGGAAGCCCAAAATGTCTGGGGGACCAAGGTTTGGACATCACTTATCTGTCTCCGCACCCTGCCTTTGGAGAGAGAGGAAAAGAAGGACCCCCAGGGACCACCGCTGATTCCTTGCAATCGCAAAGCTGTGGCTGGATCTCTCTCATGCAGCCTTTCCAGGGCCTTTGCTGGCCTTGGCCAGGGCTCTCCTGGAAAGGAGCAACATCCAAGTGGTACCCACCCCCCAAGACTGAGGGGGACAACTGCTGGTTCCTTGCAGTTGCAAGGCTATGGTTGGATTGCTCAGGTAGCCTTTTCAGGGGCCCTGCTGCTGGCCTTGGCCAGGCCTTGGGGCAACCTCCCAGAAAGGAGTAACACCTAGACAGTGGTTCCCAAACTTTGGTCCTCCAGATGTTTGGGACTTCAGTTCCCAGAATTCCTGGCTGTGGGCCAAACTGGCTAGGGCTTCTGGGAGTTGAAGTCCCAAAACCTAGAGGACCAAAGTTTGGGAATCATTGGAGGGTCTACCCTTGGAGAGAGAGGAGAAGGTATAGCCCTGGGAGACCGCCACTGGTTCCTTGCAAAGCTGCAGCTGGATCTCTCTGGCAACTGGGTAGCTTTGCTAGGGCTTTTCTAGGACCTTCCTTGCCTTGGCCAGGGCTCTCCTGGAAAGGAGCAACATCTAGGGCAGTGGTACCCAAACTGTGCTCTTTATGGGATTTTGGACTCCAGCTCCCACAAGCCCAGACTATTGGTCAACATGGCTGAGGCTTCTGGGAGCTGAAGTCCAACATTTCTTAAAGGGCACAGTTTGGGGACCACTAAGGGGTCTATCCCATCACCTTAGCCTTGAAGAGAGAGAAGAAGGAATGATCTGGACATATCCTAGGAGGCTGCAGCTAGCTTCTTGCCTCTCTGGCAATTGGGTAGCCTTTCTTGGTGGCCAGGGCTTGAGGCAACCTCCTAGAAAGGACCAACCCTAAGGGGTCTGTCCTGCCACCCTCCACCCTACTCTTGGTGAGGAGGAGGAAGAAGAAGGAAGGATCCACGTGAACCAACACTGGTTCCTTGCAACTGCAAGGTTGCAGATGGATCTCTCAGGCAGCTGGGTAGTCTTTCTAGGGATCTTGCTGGCTTCTTATCTCTCTGGCAATTGGGTAGCCTTTCCAGGGCTCTTGCTAGCCTTGGCCAGAGGTGGGCTCTGGGCTTTTAAGACTCCTCTTCCTCCCTCTTTCTTTCTTTCTTTCTTTCTTTCTTTCTTTCTTTGCAATTCCTACACACACACTTTATCCCCCTGTAAAACTGGGTCCTAACTTCTCTCTTCCTCTCTCTCTTTCCTTCTCCTCCACACATCCTTTATGCCATCATCACCCTCCATAAATTTGGGTTCCAAACCCACCAATTCCACCCCTACCTCCCCTCCTCCTGCCCCATGGGAAGGGAATAGGTGAGGAAAGGGCTTGGTTGGCATTTTTGTCAGCTGGCATCCTCTCTGTTTGCTTCTGGGGATTTTGAGGGTGGTCCATGGGAGAGCAGAAAGGAAGAGAAGGGCCCAGAAGGCTTGGGTCTGGGTCAGTCATTCCAAAGTTTGTTTGATTTCCTCCAAAGGAGGATTTGGGGCAGGAGAGGGGGCCTGGTCCCTAAACTCCATTTGGATACACACCTTGCCCAGGTATGCCCACTTAGCTTGGCAGCTTTGAACAGGGCTAGGTTGACCCCCCCCCCCCCCGACCAGAATGTAAGGATTATTTTGGAACTATTTTGGAGCTCCTTTAACTTGAATGTACTTTTTAATTCCTCCTGGTTTCCTTCTTGAGGCTTGGATTCTGTTGCTTGGAGAGTTTGGGGGAGATCTGTGCCCAGGGTCAGCTTATGTCCTTCTCTTCTTTCTCTTTTGTTGTAGGAAAGGAAAAAGCACTCTCTTTATGTGTGTGTCTGTGTATGAATGTGTGTGTGTGTGTGTGGTTTAAAACATGTTCAAAAGACCCTTTAAAAGTGAACAGGTTTGGCCATTTCCAGAGGGTTCCAGCTCACCTTGGGAAGGCCATTTTAGGAAAGAGGGCTATCGAGCATCAATTTTGGGGTGGATTAATACTTCTTTCTTCTTTCTTTCTTTCTTTCTTTCTTTTGTTCTTTCTTTCTTTTTTTCTTTTTTTAGCACAAAGACAATTCTTTCCAGAACTTCAGAAAACAGTGTTTTAATGGGCACTTTTTTATATATATATATATATAATGTGATTTTATTTTTATTTTTTTATTTTTAAATTTTTATCGGTTCCTGTTTCGTTTGGAGGGGGGTCGACTTCTAAAAAACTGAGGAGGAAAGAGAGCAGGTTGCCTTTTACCTCTTCTCCTTTTTTCTCCTTGCATGTCCTTCGCATGTCTTGCTTTCTTTTCTTTCCTTTTCTTTCCTTTCGGGTTTTTCCTTTTAATAAAAACCGCTCAGATATTTAAGCAAAACAACGATAATGATTTTTTTTTTAAAGAGATAAAAAAAAACTTGTTGCCAAAAGGTTGTGTTTTTATCCAGGTTTGATGTCTGCATGTTTTAAAAAAAGAAGAAGAAAAATAATGATGAAACTGGACGAAAAAAAACAATTCTCAGAGAGAAAAATAAAATGCAGCCTAATTTATGTGAACTGAAAGAAACAAAAAATCAGGTTTAACTACAAAAAAAATCTAAGGGAATGATATTTTTTGAAAGACTTTTGTATAAAGTTGAGTACTTTTGGGGGGGAGATAAAACCAGATGTAATATATTTTGTGGATGTTTTTATTTCTTGGATTTATAGTACCTTATACTAAGGTTAAAAAAAATGCTTGATATTGTGAAACAAACAAACAAAAAAAGAGGTGATGATTTTCACACACATTTCATTTGCTCATTTGTCACGTTGTATAATGCAAATATGATAGTTGATGCATACAGCATTTTAAAGGGGGGGAGAAAATCAGAAGCATTGAACCGATGTATTGTTGTACCATTTGCACTGTGAGCAAATGCTAATGCAGTAAATATATTGTGTTTGCTGACAATCAAATCCTTGTAGTAAATATCTTTATTTTTCTGTTTAAAATAACCATCGCGTGTTGCATATTGTATGTCGTACGTTTGGAGAAAAGAGTATCTCTCTGACATGTGAAGGGGTTGCTTGCTTTGGAAATGGCACTTTAAACAGTGTTAAGTCCATGTAGATTTATCCTGACATTTGTTTCTGGCACTGTTTAGAAGTATGTGCCTTGAATGGGGCTTTTATGCTCAGAGTGGCAGCACCTTTGAACGCCTATGAATCCTTTTTTTGACTATGAAGCACTTTGAATGGACTGTGGATTCTTTCTGGTTTGGTACAAATATACTGTTTGTTGGGCCATCGTTTTGCATTGCGGAAACCAGACAGGGAACGCCAACTAGGGCTGGGAGTCACAAGCACATTGCTTTGGGGTTTATCTATTGAAATCAAAGGGGCTTACGTTCAAGTGATGTCTTTAGGATCAGCCCCAGTGCTATTACTTTAAACCCTTTGGTTCCACCTCTTAATGGCTCCTTGCATACTGGACTGTTGCTTGCTGTTCTGTCTTCCAAAATTGGCAATGTGGGATATCCTTTTGTTATATTTCTCCCTTGGTTGTTAGTAAAGGCCTTGTTGGGGGGGGGACTCTATTGCCAATTCATCCCCGTTTTATTCCAGAAACTGTCCAGAAATTAAGAAGACAGTTTCATACATATGGTAAGTAATGACTAACGCCGTAAATGCACCTTTATCACTTTTAAGGGAGTAAAAAATATACATATACTGTATATCTAAATTTCAAAAAGGAAGCATTTATACTAGCTGCAATGGCTTAGCTGTTAATGCTCTTTCTCATTCCCAAAGTCTCATTATTTCAGGTGGGGGGCAAGGGAACATAACAATTAATGGTGTAACATGTGAGAGCTTTTGCGGGGGGAACCAATGCATTTTTTAAAAATAGCAATAGGTATTGAATAGTGGGTTAGAGAGGAGAGAAAGAATGGTTAGGGAACGGTAAGAAATTGCTTATGAAGGATATGTTTTACCTTGAACCTTAGCCTTTCCAAACTGGTGTCTTCCAAAGGTTTGAACCTCCCCTCCTGCCAGAACTAGCCAATGGTCGGAAATGTTGGGGAATTATAGTCCCAAATATCAGAAAGGTACTGTACCAGGTTTTGCAAAGCTGGCGTTCCCAGTCTGCTAGGATATATAGCAAGCAAAATGGTGTCTCTGTCTTGATCCATAGCTGTCGTCTTTTAAGACATTTGGATGGAAAGGGGTTAAAATATTATTTGGCAAAATGATCTAACTCTCGTCTGCTGAGTACCGGTTGCTGATAGTAGGATTTGTGTTTATATGTTCTATTCACGCATCTTCTTCCATTTGGGGAACCATCGAGGAGACACCTTGAGACCTTAATAGTCAACTGATGTTTGTTGACAACCCAGTGAGACCAGTTCAGCCTGTAGACGTCTGTTCTCCAGCTTATTTGTTTTGTAGGGACAGATCCGGTGAAATGTATTCTGACTTGCAGATCAAGTGGGAGACGTATCATAAATGTGCTTGAGTGGGCAGAATTCGGGTGTGTTCCCACAGTCAGTAGGACCAGGAGATAAAGCGTTTTCCTGGGATCTCTTTTCTTTGGTATGGAGGTGAGAGTTTGAATTATACCTTTGTAGTAAGAAGGGAAAGCATACATTAAGAAGGGGGGGGGAGAACCCTCTATCATGGAGTAGTTTAAGCCAAAAACCCCTCCTTGGCACAAGGGCCTTTAAAAATGGCAGGTGCCACATATGCATGGCTTCCTGCACAATGAATATATGCACCTTTTAAATCTTCATAGAGAGCAGGTGCGTTCAAGCAAAATCTTGATCCTGTGGATTGATTATTGCTTAGCAATAGAATAAACTACTAGTCACATAAGGAAGCAACCAAATTTACTTTCTTGGCATATGCGTAGGAATGGCTTTTCCAAGTGAAACAAGTCCTCTCCAAAATCATTTGAAAACCACCTCCTTCTTCACTTGCTGACTCTTTGCCTTGGAGAAATCAACTGTATTGTGATCTGAAAGAATGAACCACGTCTTTCTGGTTAAGTCACCTGGCCCTACAAATATTTTCGAGCTAGTCAGATGATTGACTCACAGCTTTGGCTGGGGATGGCTCTAAAAAACTCTCAAGGTCTTTTCTAGGCCTGTCGTTTTTGGCTAAAGAGGCTTAGGATCTGTGTGCTTAACACTGATCTTGAACTTTTCCTTCCCATCTCATTGATAGGGGTCTTGTTTCTTGAGTATAGTAGTGAATCATCCCAGTTGACCATAAATTAAATCAATCCTGAGATGGTCCCCAACATACACACTGAACCAATGCAGGAGTCAATGTGGCCCACTATTGCATCAGAAAAGGATCGTGCAAAATAAAAGCTTGGATCTTAGAAAACATGTCCTTCTCTCCAGTAGAAGATGACCCCAAAATAATCACATCAGAACTCTCTATCAGACCGGCGTTTGATCTCACTATAACAATTCCAGTATCTTTCTTTTCCTTTCTTTATTTCGTGGGGACACATTTTCTTACACTCTTTGGACTATTTCTGACTGCTTGGGGAAGGAGGCTTGGAACAGTTTTGGACATCATTGTTTGTAATATTTGTACATTTGTGGCTTTGTATACGTGCAAGATTTTGTTATTTGTTTTTGTGGTCCTTCTGATTGTCCTTTCCTACACTTTGGTTCCTGCAGCCTACCCCCCAAAACTTATATATACCATTCTGACTTGATCGGTGAGAATGTCTTACAAGATGAAGTAGTTATCTCAGGGGATCCTTCAAAGATTGCTGCTTCTTCCATTTATGATCATTCTATGTGGGCAGACCTGTGCTATCGGCTGTTGATGACAATTGACATCCACTTTGTTAAACAGAGCCGTGAAATAACCTGTGAACAAATAATTTCTCTTTTAAAATCTAGCATCTCCATTTGCAAGCACCTTTTCTTTTTTTACATAAACACAACCATATAGATTTGCAGACATTAGGAGTCAGTCTTTGACATAAGCTATTCTGGGCTGAGAATTATCACTCATCTCTGGGTCGACATCCTTTGGTTTCTCTCTTATCACTTGTCATCCAAGTATTTTCCCACTTAAATCCTAATAAGTTTTGGCATGTGCGATCGCCATTCAGACAGTGACAGGTTTAGCTCCGCCAGTCCACCAAAACTGTGTGACCCAACAAGCTGAACGCAGCCTAGTTGCCATCTATTATGTGTCAGATCCTTCACAGTATCCTATTTTTTCAGTCCAAAGCAAGCCATTGAAAAAGGTTTGCTTGATCCCGGAGAGACCGCCTTATATACTATGTGCATTGATTTTAGTGAGTTGTGAGTTGTGGCAAGTAGAAAATCCAGTGCTTGAAGCGTGCACAAACTTTGGGAAGTTGTATTTCCAACTTATGACGACCCTATCGCAGGGTTTTCTTGGCGAGATTTGTTCAGAAGGGGGTTGCTTTTGTCATCCTTTGGGGCTGAGAGTATGTGGCCTAGTGGGTTTCCACATTTGAACCCTGTTCTCAGGAATCATAATCCAACACTCAAAACTGCTAAACCACTCTTGTCTGGAAAATTACCCCTATGCTTAAGATCTTAACAGAATGCTGTACATAAATTCATTCTTAATAATGTGTATATATTTCACTTAGTGTTGTGTCTTACAAGAGACTGGCCTGATCGGACAGATTTTGCTTTTCCTGAGTGTCCACCCAAATAACCTCGTTGTCTATAGTTGTTAAATTCCTTACAAATTCCTTGGCCATTATTATTATTATTATTATTATTATTATTATTATTATTATTATTATTAAATGGAGCGGACCGTGATGAGCCACCAGGCCTGTAGTGAATTCCTCTGCCTATTGATTCTAGGAGACATTAAGTGACGTGGGGCACATGCTGAATGTCCTGAACATTGTTCAGGTCATGGTGTTTCTTCATACGTTTGGTTCTCCATGCACCTGAAGTCGTCACCGTTCTTGGATTTCGATCTTCTTTGTTGAAGGCTTTTCGTTCTCTGAGAATGCCAGAGGGGACTAAAGTTGGGCATCGTGATATCGTCTCCTGGCAAAGATTAAAATAGACAGGAATGGAACATTCAGTGCCCTTTCCTGGGGAGCGGGGAGATGTAAGAGTTGCCCTCTATTTCAGCCAAGAGAACTTGTCTTTACTTCTCAGGACTTCTAATTAATATACTGTATTTAAGTGTTGCTACTCAAGCCATATCGCAACCTTATTTCTTATGTAGTTGGCCACAGTTCCCCCTTAGACTCACCAGCATCCCACCATCACTTGCCTTTCATTCCCTGTTGGCAAACGTCTCCTCCATAATGGCTAATTTCACTTGAAGATCAACTCTCCGGAGTTGTGTGCTACTTGCATTTGTCTGGCCTGGATCTATCTTAGTTTCTAACCTCTCTAGATCCTTTTACTTTAATCCTTTGTCCTCGCTGATGTTTGTAACACCTCCCAGTTTAGCATCATCTGCAAATGTAATTACCGTGCTGTTTACCTGCTTGTCCAGATTGCTAATAAATAAAGCCAGTCCTGGTGCTTATCCCTGCGATTCCCTTCTGGACACCTCCCTGCCATGCCCTGGGCCTCTCTTCCCTTTGCGCCTTCTTGCAGCCAGGTGCACATTCAAGCCAATTTGAATTTACACCCCAAATAAGGTTTAATGACACATCATGGCATCTAATAATTTCCCAAAGTGGAATGTACCTCTAGCATCCCCTTTAACTGAGATTTAGAAATGGAAAAGGTCTGCATATGGGAATACAGTAGGCCTTTAGTATCTCCTGGGGTTTGCTTCCAGGAGCCTCCATGGATAGACTTGCACAATTTTGTTGCTGTTTTCCGCTTCAAAAATATTTACATTGACTGCGTCTGGATTTGGGAATGTTAATGTTAAAATTCAGGAAGGACTAGTGAGTTTTGTTTCTGGTTCTTTAAATGTTTCTTTTCATTAGAAAAACACCTGATGATCCACATCCCAAAGGCTTCTCTTTGGTTCCAAAGGCACTGAATGGGACCAAAGCTGCTTAAATTGTGTTGTGCTGTGTGTGTGTGTGTGTGTGTTGTGGTGGTGGTGGGGGTGAGTCTCTGCACAACCTTCCTCCCCCTTCCCCTGGTTTCTCCAAAGAAGGACAGTAGGGTTAATCCTTGTCCCTCCAGGTGCCTTCTCTCCCTGCCCCCAAAGGCTAAGCCAGCATCACACCAACCTTCTCTTCTTTGTCAATCCAAATCCATCAGGATTTGTTTCTCCACCTTTGGCCTCAGGTCAATTTCATCATCTCTGTGTGCAACTTTTGCAGGCTCCTCCTTTCCGATCTTGATCTGGGTGACCTGACTTAATACTGATACTGGTGGCACCCGGTGCCCCACCTTTGTGTGCCATTCCTGCTTCAATTTCCCTACCCAGGCCTTGTCAGTCACCAGTCTCAGGTGTGCGCACCCTCTCTCTCTCTCTTGATCCTTTTGTGTAACACTTTGTCCCTTAAGCTGAGCTAAGCCCCTGCTGGGAGTTTGTGCTGAAGAAAATGCCTCCTTTGCAAAGGCTTTGCCATCTCCTCTTGGAACATCTGGCTCCACTTTGCCTTTTGCATTGTGCCATCAGGATCACAAATGCACTTGCCTTCTGATCCAAATGTGACGGTTGCCTCATTTTGCTATTGTTGTGCCTTCATTTTCCAACTTATGGCAACCCTTTGGCAAAGCTAGGATTGGGTTTTTCTTGGCATGTTTCTTCAGAAAGGGCTTTGCCATGGCCATCCTCTGAGGCTGAGAGAGTGAGACTTGCCCAAAGGCATCCAGTGGGTTTGCAAGGCCGAGCCAGGATTCGAACCCTGTTCTCCAGTGCTCAAACCACTATGGCTTTCTGCTTTATTTTGTACCTTGGACTTATCCCCAGTGACTTGTTCATCCAAACTTAGATCTGCTCTTTTTCACCTATCAATATGCTTCAGACATTGTGATCCATGGCATCTTATTTTGTTTTCCTTCCACACTTTCACACTTTCAGCTCATTTCAAAATTGTTTGACTTTCCCCAGAAATCCACTTGATTCAGAAATTCTCCAAGCAAAAGGGTCCTTCAACCTAACCCCAGAAATGTCCCATTATCTGAAGCTACTTCAGGGTGTATCCACACTGCAGAATTAAAGCAGTTTGACACCACTTCAGCAGCCAGGACACTACCCTACAGAAAACTGGGATTTGTAGCTTAGTGAGGTGTGTCAGAGGGCTCTGGTGCCTCACAAATCCCAAGATTATATGGCAATTAAAGTGGTGCCAAACTGCTTTAATTCTGCCATGTGGATGCACCCCGAGGGGTGAAGACACCCATCACATCTTTGTGGAGACCATTATAAGAGTAAGGGAAACATGTATCTAAAAACATGCATTGCTTACATAGAAGATACAACTACCAAAGGCTCCCAGACATATTATTTCAACCCAACACATTTCCCTGACAAAGTCTGTGATGTTCAGAGAGAGCAATGGCAGCATGCCTTCATTGGGAAGTGTGGCTGTTAGGCAGAGAACTGGACTTTGTGGAAGTCATGGGAGGATTGGAGGAAAAGAAGGCTCTCAGGTACTGTGTGTCTTTTCCCTTTAGAACAAATTCAAAAGAGAACAAGCAAGTGAAGGGCAGATAGAAAGAAGGAAAGAGAGGGAGGGAGGAAGAAGAGAAAGGGAAGGGGAGGGGAGGGAGAAGGGAAAAGGAAAGGAGACAGAAGGGAGAAATAGGGAAGGGAAGGGGGAAAGGGAAGGAAGGAAAGAAAGAAAGAAAGAAAGAAAGAAAGAGCAAGGCAAGGGAGGAAGGAAGGAAGGAAGGAAAAAGAAAGGCAAGGAAGGAAGGAAAAGGGAAAGAAAGGAAAGGAGAAAGGAGTGAAGGGAGAAAGGAAAGAGAGAAAGGGAAGGAAGGAAGGAAGGAAGGAAGGGAAAGGGAAGGGAAGGGAAAGAATGGAAGAAAGGGAAAGGGAAGGGAGAAAGAAAGGGAAATAAATTAAAGGGAAAGAAGCAAGGAAGGGGAAAGGAAAGCAAAGCAAAGAAAGAGAGATATAGGGAAGGGAAGAGAAGGAAAAGAGAGAGAGAGAGGAATGAAGAGAAAGAAAGACAGACAGACAGACAGACAGATGACTGACTGACTGACTGACTGACTGTAGAGGGATCTGAGCTAACGAAGGGCATAACATGGCATGCTTTTTAATGTGAGCTTCCCCAGAGGATGCCCACAAATGGAGCCCTCATCCTACGAAGTCCATCCTGTGATTTCTAGTTTCTCTAGCTGAGCCAGCCAGACTGGGGTTGTTGTTGTTGCTGCTGCTGCTGCTGTTGTTGTTGTCATGTTGTGTGCAACTTCGAGTCCTTTCTAACTCACGGCAACCCTACTAATGTTTTTTTCTTTCCTTGGCAAGACGCCTTCGGAGGGGTCTTGCCAAATGCCATGGCTGTCCTCTGAGGCTGAGAGAGTGTGACTTCTTATTGCCCAAGGCTATCCAATGGGTTTCTGTGGCAGAGCTAGGAATCCAAGGCTGCAAACTGCTGCCTCCAAACTTTAAACAGAAAGAAAGGGGGGACCCAAAACGATGGGTTTGGAGGCAGCTGTCCAAATTTACAGCGCTTCAGAAATAAAGTTGCATCGTAATAATAATAGTAATAGTAATAATCTGCTGCTCCCCATCCCTCCATCTCTCTTTTTCTTTCTTCTTTCTTTCTTTCTTTCTTTCTGGAAAGAACTTCAAACAACTTTTCAAGCTTTCCTGACTTTAGATGAAATGCTGCGGACTTTTGATGATCATGATGATGATTAAAACCCAAGCAAAAGGATTATTGCAAAAGGATTCTCTCTGGAGGAAAGGAAGGAAGGAAGGAAAATAAGAGAGGAGAGAAGAGAAAAGAAGAGGCGAAAAGAAAGGAAAGAGAGGAAGAGAGAGAGAAATATAAAAAAGACACAGAGATGGAAATATAAATAAAGACAGAGAGAGAAAAATATAAGAGAGATATAGAGAAAGAGAGAAATATAAAGAGAGAGAGACAGAGAAAATGGTAGAAATATAAAGAAAGAAAAAGAGAGAAAGCGAGATGGATACATGAAGGCGAGAGAAATATAAAAAGAGAGACTGAGACTGAGAGAAAGAGAGGGATAGAAATATAAAGGAAAGAAAGAAAGAAAGACAAGCAGAAACCTAAAGAAAGAGAAAAATATAAAAAAGAAAGAGGTAGAAATATAAAGAAAGAAAGAGGGGAACAAAGAGAGAGAGAGAGAAATAAAAAGATAGAAAGAGAAACAGAGAGAAAGAGATAGAAACATAAAAAAGAGAGGGAAATATAAAGAAAGAAACACAGAGAGGAAGGAAGGAGATACGAAAGAGACAGAAGGAGAGAGAAAGAGAGACAGACAGACAGACAGAAATAAAAAGGTAGAGAAACAGAGAAAGATAGAGATAGAAACATAAAAAAGAGAGGGAAATTAAAAGAGAGAGAGAGAAATATAAAGAAAGAAAGACAGAGAGGAAGGAAGGAGATAGGAGAGAGAAAGAGAGGGGGGGGAGAAAGAAAGAAAGAAACAAATAGGGAAAAGAAAAAGGGAGCAGATGCCCAATGGGAGGAGGGCACTCCTTCCAGGGCTGGCGGAGGATTCCCAAAAGAGCATCCAAAGGGAGCTCGGGGTCCCTTCCTTGTTCCTTGCCCAGATTGGACTCTCTCCCCCGGAGCCTCCAGACTGGAGAAACCATGCAGCTTGCACCGCTTTCCCTGCCAGGCAGAACCCTTGGGATGTGTAGTTTCGTGTGGCCTCAGCACTTCTGGGCAGAGAAGGCTGATACGACTATAGATCCCAGGGTCCCATAACAGGATGGAGCTGCAGGGTGTAAAGTGGTGTCAAACTGCGTTATTTCTACAGTGCAGATGCCCCCCGCGGAGGTCACTTGGTCTCAAGAGAAACCAAAGAAGAAAAGACTAGGCTTTTCATGCTTTTCATGCTAAAGTAGAAAGAAGGGGGGAAATCCTTGGAGTATGTGTGTGTGTAGATAGATAGATAGATAGATAGGGCAGGTAATAAGTCAGGGAGCAAGCAATCATTGATGCAAAAATACCATGTTTTGCTAGGATATATATATACACACACACACACACACAAGCAAGAATACTTTGTTTTGTTAGACTATATAAATTATA